>NW_026889764.1:13552500-13910000 GCF_033153115.1 Saccostrea echinata
TGTTTTTTGTTTTTTGCTTGTCACATAATTTTGGGAAGTAGCCCCCCCCCCCCCACCCCCCCCCCTCACTTTTGATACCGTTTCTTATGCACAGGCCTGATGTGTGTTAATAATACAAATCTGTCTCTGCAATGCAATGCAACAATGCTATGTGTATTAATTCTTAAAGTTGTGCACATATTTGACAGGAACAATAATAGCAGGATTTACCGTTTGTTGCTGCGCACGCAGCGAAGACATGACAGGATGTGAAAAGCTGAGTAGTTTTTGCATCAGCTTCTGGATCGGGATACTTCAAATTCTCACCCTTCCAGTCCTTCTTCTGGGGTGGATCTGGAGTTGCATCTGGGGCGTGTCCTTTATTGGAATGTCAAGTGAGACTTCAAACTTGTTATAATTGCTCTCACAAATTACCATATCTGTTATAAATATAGAAAATATTGTAAAGTAAAAGAATGTTTGTATAATTATAAAACATGAAAAAGTACATATTTCTGTCCTCAGATTAAAGTACATGTATATAATATCATAACCATGTTAACTTTTGATAACTATATATATTTTTTTCTTTTTTTAAATTTAGATGAGTACTACATTGATAATCCAGTCATGGATCAAGGTCATGTGATTTCAACGAACCAATTAAATGTTGTTATCACCCCTCCTCGTCCTAATCCACATGGGTATCCAAGGGCACCAGTAGAACAACCAGGATATCCTCCACAACAGCAAATGCAAGGAGGTTATTATCCGGGCTATCAACAACAACAGTATTACGGACAGGAACACCCACAGTCGTCTTATGGTGCCACGCCGTCCGCACCACCTATAGAGGGCCAAGAGTACCCACAACAGGGACCCAGCGGATATGGAGGGAATTCACAACCAGGACCATACTACGGGGAACCTCCTCCCCCTTATTCTGAGTCAGATGCCCCTCCTGCCAAACCCCCTGTTAAATCATGATGTTAAATTTTGTTGTCGGCAAACCGTTCTTGACATTGTATTATTTCATGACTTTTAGCAATTGTTTTTTTAACCATGTGCGTGAATACGTACATGTATATGAAAGACTGTTTAAGTATCTGTGATAGGTGGCCATGCAGGGGTAACGGTTATAGCTGGGTATATATGTATTTCAATGAGTTACCCCAATTGTTCTGATCTATATACATTTTGGTATATGTACACACCTCCTTTTTTTTTTTTTTTTTTTTTAATAAAATCACACGATATATATGTAACTTACAGCGTAGATATTTTATTACTGTTTGCAGACAATTTGAAAAAAAAAATGAATATAACTTTGATTAATCTTATATATGAACAAAAGAAAATGGATAGGGCATGAAGAATGGTGATAACTGTACATGTGTCAGTTAAAGTAAAATATTTTGAAGCATTGTTTTAAAGTTGTTTTTTTTTTTCAAAATATTTACATAACACTGGCTATTTTATGCAAGTTCTTATGGGCTCTATTTTAGAAAATGAAAGAGATGTTGCAGTACACGGCGTTTTAGAGATACAATTTAGTCTGTTCATTGATTTTGATACTATTTAAAACCTTAACATTGTTGTCAAGTGTCAACATTATACAGTGTATTAAACTAATGTTTTATTTTAGGTCTTAATTCTTTTCAAGTTTTTTATTGGTGCTTTAGCTTTCATTCACAGCTGCATGTATTACGTTTTATCCCTTTTTTGGAACATACATTGTTAAACAGATCTGATAAATTGTTAAGTACATGTATATTGATTTATATTTTTTCCTAATTTTATTTATTTTTGTGGTTTTTCTATATGTCTTTTGGTCTTCATTAAAATTGATAGTTATTATCATGTATGTTTATATACTAGTAAGTTAAAGATATGTAGTAATAACTCAGTAATTTCTAAAGAATAGGGACCATATGCAGCAAGATGGACGGGAGAGAAGGCTTGAATTTTACTTAAAGCCTTATTATTGTCACTCTCTTCCATCGGCTCATACATTCACCTCTGTCCTTGGCTCGCGTATATCACAGTTATAAGCACAAGAAATAGTGGGTTTGTTTTAATTCATTATAATCAAATGCCTGTGCAAATGTATTTTATGTCAAAAATCTTCACTCGAACCAATTGCAGAGGTGTCTGAGAGTGGAATGAACGACAACTCTGCAAGGGAGATTGCATTATTTTAGGTAACACAATATGAAGGGATTGTGCACTGCTTGTGACATCTGTTTATACAATATGAATTGTTTTTATTTTTTAAATAAAAATATACTTTGATTGTTATTCGAATTTTAAAATAAAAATTGTGAAATTTGCTGTTTGTGCAAATGTTAACTCTATGATATGCACTCACACAAACCGTAGTTGTCCAAACCGCCATTCTTTAAAATTAAGGGGGAAAACGCTAAAAGATAAAACATAAAATATAAAATGGTCGGATAAATCCGGCGACTGCCAAAATGGTACATACTTTTAAGATCGGGAGTTTTTATTTTTAAGATCAATTGTACATATACAGGTTACGGTAGCCTTGTGGTTGGGCGCTCGCTTCGTGATCGGGAGGCCCAGGTTCGATTCTCGTTCGCCGCGCCGCTTCAATACCTAGGGCATAGGTAGTGACTGTTCCTTCGCCAAGCGCCAGGAACTAGAAGTGAAAGTCACGGGTCTTTCGGATGAGACCTTACAAACCGAGGCCCCTTGTCACGGTAGGCGTTGGCACGATAAAGAACCTTCACTGCTCAATGGCCCAGAATGCCAATTATAGGTCTGAATCCCTTCACTGGCATACGTTGACGTCTCTATATGAATGAAAAAATCTCGAATGGGACGTAAAACAACATACAATCAATCAATCAATTAATCAGTTGTACATATAAGTTAACAGAGATGTAAGGTACTGTATTTGGATGTTGATTTTGACGATTAACGAGGAAAATACCAGATCAATTGTATATGTATCACATGAAACATATGCATGCATCAGAGGAGTTAATGGTACAATTTAATTGTACTTGGATTTCGAATAATTAGTGACAAAAATACCAGTTATAGAACGTAGTGATTTTTATGCAAAATAATTTTTATAGGATACATCATTTGTCCGAATAACACCTCCTAAAGTTCTCAAGATAGAAAGTTTTTATCTTGCAGATCAGTTGTACATATTTTAGAGATAAGCATGATACTTGAAATTTCTGTTGATGGTGGCATATTTCTGCCCCCTAAACATAACATGCAACATAATTATGTAGACATGCGACTTATTTATGTCAACATGCAAGATAAGTATGTAGACATGAAACTTATTTGTGTAAACATGCAAGATAACTATGTTAACATGCAGATAAATTATGTCAACGTGCGAGATATGTATGTTGACATGCAACTTATTATCTTGCATGCCATAAATATTTTGCATGTTAAAATATAACTCATACATGTATGTTGGCATAAATTAATCGCATGTTGACATAAATAAGTTGCATGTCTACTTAATTATGTTGCAAGTTAATTTGAATAATCCACATGTTGACATAAATATCTTGCACGTCAACATGAATAAGTCGCATGTCAACATAATTTTGTTGCATCTTGTTTATATGTTGTCGTTTTATGATATATGAGATATAAATGTCAACATGCAAGATAATAAGTAAGTATGTTAACTATGGTGGCATATTTCTGCCCCCTACATGTAAGATAAATTATGTTTACATGCGAGAAAAAAATGTCAACATTGAAGTTAATTATGTCTTCATGCAAAATAATAATGTTGACATGCAAGGTTACCAATCTTTTTAGAGATTCTAATTTTTATGTTGGTAAACATACTACTAACGCCACTATACGACATTATACAAGCAATATGCAACAGAATTATGTTGACTTGCGACTTATTTATGTGAACATGCAAGATTATTATTTTAACATCCAAGATATTTATGTCAACATGCGACTTATTTACGTTAACATGCATCATAATTTTGTAAAAATGCAACTTGTTTATGTCAACATGCAAGATATTTATTCTAACATGCAACATAAGTCATGCGACTTATTTATGTCAACATACAAGTTATATTTTAACATGAAGATTATTATGTTAATATGCAACTTATTTATGTCAACATGCATTTTAATTATGTCAGCATGCGAGTTATTTTTTTTACATGTAAGATATTTATGTCAACATGCAAGATAATAAGTTGCATGTCAACATACATACTAGTATCTCGCATGTTGACAAAATTAACTCGCATGTTAACGTATTTATCTTGCATGTTGACATAAATAAGTTGCATGTTTACATAATTATCTTGCATGTTGACATAAATTAGTTCCACGTCTACAACACTATCTCGCATGCATGTTAACATAAATAAGTCGCATGTCGCATGTCTACATAATTCTGTTGTATCTTGCTTGTATGATGTCATATAATTGTAAAGTTTACCAACATTAAAATTAGATTCTCTAAAGAGATTGGGAACTTGCATGTTAACGTTATTATTTTTCATGATGACGTAAATAAATCGCATGTCTACATAATTATGTTGCATGTTAAAATTTTAACATAATTTATCTTGTATGTAGAGGGCAGAAATATGCCACCATAGTTTTAAATTCTCTAAATAGATTGGTAACTGGCATGTCAACATAATTATTATGCATGTAGACATAATTATTATCTTGCATGTTGACATAATTTTTTCGCATGTTAACATAATTTATCTTGCATATAGGGGGCAGACATATGCTACCATACATTTTTGATAATTTATGGAAAAAATACCAGTAGTAAACTTAATCATTTTTATGCAAAATGTCCAGGATAGGATACATTTATTTGATATTTTGGGATGTCACCTCCTACAGTTTTCAGAATAGAACGTTTTTACAATTTATGTGAGAAACACCAGTACTGTTTACACAATATTAAACCCGGTTTGCCGTCACAATGACGGCTTTGCTTTTGTTTAACCTTAATTTTATTAAAACCCTCAGAAATTTTGGTTTCATTAATGGTTAAACTTTTCCCTATTAGATTACACAGAGTACTAGTAATTTGTTTGTCATATGGAGACGCCACCACTTACTGGTGAAGAGCTGCAAATTTTGACCTATACTCGGCACCTAGGGCCATTGAGCAGCAAGGGAACTTTTTCGTGCAAGCACCTGTTGCGACACGGGACCTCGGTTTTACGGTCTCATCCGAAGGACCTGTCTCCATGTCCCACAGTGGGATTTGAGCCCGCGATATAAGGATCAACTCCTTACTCCGCGACTCTAGAGTAAACGCTCTAGTCACTGCGCCACGCGGGCGACTAGTAATATTTTTAAAACATTAAGTTATAAGATCGTCACGGTAGCTCATTCGATCGGTAGAGCGCTCGCTCCGTGATCGGAAGATCGTGGGTTCGAGCCCGGGCCGCGACTGACCTAAGTCAATGAAAAATAGGTAGCAACTGTTCCTTCGCCAAGCGCTCGGCACTTAAAGTGAAAGTTGCAGGTCATCCGTGTCACGGTAGGCGTTGGCACGATAAAGATCCTTCACTGCTCAATGGCCCTGAGTGCCGAGTATAGGTCTAAATTTAAAGCCATTCACCGGTATATGAGTGAAAAATTCACGGACGGGACGTAAAACAACATACAATCACTCAAGACAAGTTATAAAAAAGAAATTTATGAACAAGTTCTTGTCAGTGATTTGAAATTCTACTCCTCTTCAATTTTAAAGGTTTGTGATTATACTGAGTGATATTAACTGCAATATTGACTGAGTGATATTTATTGTAATATTGCACTACAAGCAGAAAACTACGTCCCCCGCAAACCACGATTTTGAGTTCACAAATCAGCTCCCTGTAACAGAATCGATGGGGAACATCCAAAAGTTACTGACGATGGGAATATTGTGTATGCGCGAAAATGTTGGACAGTTGTTGTATATGCTTAGCTTTAAATTGAGACTTTGAAGACATACATTTTTTGACAAAGGAATAAGAGGCTTATGGAAGCGTGACTATGGCAATTATTTGAATTTTATATAAATGATTTTGCTCAAATTTTGTTTTATAATTATATCCAGGGCTGAATTATGCTTAGTGGCAAGAGGTTAAATTTCAAGGTCAAAGAAAAAAGAAAATGGAATATTTTGTGACAACAGTCATTAATATACTTATGAAAGAACTATATACGGTATATGCATGCATATTTTTGCCCCCGTCGACCGCGTGGGGCAGTGCTCTAGAGTCGCGGAGTAAGGAGTTGATCCTTGCGTCGTGGGTTCGATTCCCTCTGTGGGAAATGGAGACCGGTCCTTCGGATTATGCCGTATAAATTGAGGGCAAGTGTCGCAGTAGGTGCTGGCACGAAAAAGATCGCTCACTGCTCAAAGGCCCTAAGTGCCGAGTATAGGTCAAAATTTGCAGCTCTCCACCGGCACTCCATATGAGTGAAAAATTCTCGAAAGAGACATTAAACAACAAGCAAACAAACAAACAAAATATTTTCGCTCCCCTAAAAGTCAAATTTTAAAAATCTCTTGAAACGTGCTGAATTGTATATATATTGTATCGAAAATCTGAATCAATAAAAATATTATAGCTTGGAAGTTGATTATTGGCAATTTTAGTTTTTGACGTCCGAAACTATTTAATTTAATTTTCCATTATCTTAAAGAAATAGGAAAAAAATTGTTCAATTTTGACAATATATTTTACAGAGTGCAAACCTGCTCCATAACAATATTCTCATATTTCGTAGATATCAGCATTCTACACATTATATCAAGAGACTGAGTTGTAATAGACCTGTTCTCAGTAACTTTCAATAAAAATATCGACGTAAAGTACACATTTTAATCTCTGAAAATCAATGAAATTTTGAATTTGCGTCATTTTCTAGACGTCATATCTTATATATGGCATCATGGGTGATGATATATTTTATGCTTTGAAGTCTGCAAATATCCCCCTAGTTTAGAACATAAATATAGATTTCTACATCAAAGTTTGATTTTGGGGGCAAATATTGGTCATTACTGAATATAGTCCGTTATTTTTACGAACTTGGAATGATACATGTATGTATCGAGAAGATACTCCTAGGCTGCTGTGTTGAATTTTCATCTTTGTTGAACCAAATTGAAAAGTGTGTATAGTGTATACCTAGGAAAAATCTTTACAATATGGAACAATGGGAATTATAGAAGGCTATATATTCTTCAGAACCCCCTCCCCCCAACATTTCCTACACTTCAATGGCAAGTGTGACAAAGTTTAATTGGTTAAATAATGAACCTAAGCATGTTGATTTCCAAAATGGCGTATAACGTGCAGTTGCTCTATAGAAAAGCTTCTATAGAGAGCTTCATTAGGGAAATACAAAAATATTTCTTGATCAATAAGTAAATAATTAATTGTGTTGTTTTAAAGTGAACATTGTTCAGAAGTGTTGATGAGTCGATGTCACAAACATTATCTGTTCTAACCTATTTTCAGTGGTTTCGATGTTACAGCGAACGAGCAAGAACTTTTTCAGACTGATGTTAGTCAATCATCAGCATTAGCTGCAGACTTTCATAATTTAGTCTTTGACCATAATGATCTGTTATGGTCAAAGACTAAAATATAAAACCATAACGCTATGTACAGTTCTGCAGCTACTGATAAGGGAACGTAATGAAGGAGTGGAAAGTGTAAAACACAGTGAGCAAGAGCAAGAGACCCATGGGCCACACCGCTTACCTGAGCACACTGGCTAGGAAGAAGCAGAAATCAGTTCAGTATTGAAAAGTTATAATGGGGAACAAACTTGAATTTATACTACCTCAGGATACTTCTATATCAATATTACTAATCATGGCTTTGCTGTTCTTAAACAGAAGAATTTTTTATTTTTTTCCTATGTATTCCTATGTAAAACTCTGATTGCTCATTGTGGACCCACTATTTACACCGCAAATTTGAACAAATTTGAATCTAGACTACCTGAGGATGCTTCAGAATCTATAATAATATGACTAATCATCGCTTTGCTGTTCTTGAGCAAAAGGTTTTTTTCAAGACGATTCCTATATATTCTTATGCAAAACTTTGACCCTGTGTTGTGCCCCCAACCCCTGAGGGGTAGATTCTACAATACCTAAGGTTACTTCTGTATAAATGACTAATAATGGCTTAGTTGTTCTTGAGAGGAAGATTTCAAAGATATTTCCTACGTAACTTGTATGATCAGGTTCTTACAAGGGATATATGTTTTCCTTTTACTCCGTCTGAGTTAATGAGTGGAATGATTATTAAGACAACTCTGTCTAAGGGTGTATCACATAGTACTTAAATTTTCTCTTATCTGGAGATGAGGACTGGATAAGGTACTACTTGCACCGTATTTCTCTTCCTAGGTTCCCATTGATAGATAAGAACCAGTTGTCTCAATCTTCTTCAGATTTTCTACAACCAGTCGAGAGCTTAACATTAGTTCCCTAGGATACTTGCCACTGGTGTTTATAACTTTTGTACTTTTATTTTGCTCTTACCCTTAAGGTTTTCCATCCTCTATCCCTAAATGTCCATCACATACAAAACACTCTGATATATACTTAAAACATTTTACAGTAGAAAAGGATTTACCACGAGAAAATTTCAAAAATGTTATTAATTAAGCAGTAAGTACTCAACAAAGATTGCACTGAAGTCTATGGAGCAATTTTTAAAAATATTCAAATAATAGGAATATCAATAAATACTATAGTGGGGAAAATGCAGTAAAACACATTAGAAATAGAATGAAAATTGAAAACGATTTTTTTTTTACCAAATAAGTTAACTTTCTTAAAATTGATTTTTTTATTAATTAAAAGCAGAGGGTGATAACTCTTACCAAAATTCAAGATCATAAATTAGGACACATCCCACCCTTACAGGTTAATGGTAATAAATGGGAATTTTGTCTAAATATACTGAGTATTCAACACCTACCATCCGTTATGTATTCAATTTCATTGAATCTTTTGCTATTAGGATGGAAGACCTCAACTTCCTTATTGCTGATTCATCGTCTAACTTCTACAGGTACATTGTACCTTCTGAATGCCTGACTTTTCGAAAGCTTTGCCTTATATACCCTTAGACTAGTCCATTCCAAGGGTTGTCAGGTCATTCTACTATTTAAAGTCTTCAATGCGTTTTACTCAAATGCCCCTTATCCATTACACCTATATATTCCTATGTAAAACTTGACCCACTGTTGTGGTCCCGCCCTACCCCCAGGGGTCATGATTTGTACAAACTTGAATCCACACAACCTGAGGATACTTCTGTATTAATATGTCTAATAATGGCTTAGTTGTTCTTGAGAAGAAGATTTTTGAAGACATTTCCTATATATTAATATGGTAAACTTTGACCCCCTCTTGTGGCACCGCCCTACCCCCAGGGGTTATGATATGAACAAATTTGAATCTAGAGTATGTAATGAAGCTTTCACATAAGTTTCATCTTTTTCTCGCCCAGTGGTTCTTGAGAAGAAGATTTTTAAAAGAGACCACCAAATTTTCACGAATTCTTAAATATCTCCCCTTGAAAGAGGGCTTCCTGTGAACAAACTTGAATCTCCTTCACCTAAGGAAGCTTTTTGGCAAGTTTGGTTGAAATCGGCCAAGTGATTCTTGAGAAGAAGTCGAAAATGTGAAAAGTTTACAGACGACAGACGGACGCTGGGCACTCTCTGATCAGAAAAGCTCACTTAAGCCTTCGGCTCAGGTGAGCTAAGAATAAAAATAAAGAAATAAGAAAATCGGTGCGAAAGAAATGTACATACTTAAGACCATAAATGGTGGCTTAATGATTCTCAAGTGTCATTTAATAACACAAGAATTGTTTGAAAAGAATTAATATCTGACAACGGATTATAAGTATATGCATCATTTATTGGTTCCTGTAGGGTACCGAAAACTTGAAATAGAATGTCATTAGAAGTATAGTGTACGCTGGCTATTCCGCCTCTACACTTGTATCTTTTTCGATGATATTTCCATGTAAAGCCTTTGACGAAGGTTCATTTCTAGATCAGCAAAGGACACCCAGCTCTCCATTATCGCATTTTAATAGAATACAAAAAAGATGGTTGATAGCCATAATATTGGAACGATTTGGCGTTAAATCATTGCTCCGTTAATAGACTTCTTTTAAGCTGTAATGCGGTTTCAAATTGTTTCCATGATTTAATGACGTCAGAGACTAAGAAAAAATGGTTTCCAACAACAATTGTAGAGCGGGCACAAATTGGCGCGTGTAATTCAGCGTAATAGTTTTCAGATTAAGTGTTCGTTGAATTATGTTGCTCTGACAATTACTGCGACTGACAAAGACGGCCCTGGAGAGCTTTTAGTTCCGTTGCAGGTTATAACACCATAATAGATCGTGTATGTACAATTTTGCGAAACCTGTAAATATCATTCCCGAGGGAGATAGAAATTATTGGTATCTCGATCCCAACTCATTGAAATGTCGACTAGTGATGTTCTTTATTTCAGTATTCCACTCAATAGAGATTTCTATAGGGGACACTTTGTGTCTTCTTCCTCTTCAAAATCAATTAATTTAAAGAATAAATCCGATTTAGATTCTAATATAACTGAGAACAAGTCTAGCTGCTGTAATAAAACTTGTTTCTTCGGATCTCCCAATGAAACAATTGGATAATTGTTAAAACATAGGTAGTATAATTTTATTCCTTGCTAAGATTATTGATTTCTTAAGCTTATTCCCATCAAACAAATTAAATTTTGCAAAGTAGCATGTTTTCTTAAAAACGGACAAACCCCCATTAAAAACAGCTGGTGGTAACTCGATGACCATTATATCTATTGTTCATGATAAAAACCGCCTGTCCATCATTATGGATAAATTATTGCATACCCGATAAGATTACAGAATGCGTTTCCCTCTTTTTTGAATATTTGAATAAAAATTGGTCATTGACTTCAAAGAAGAAAGAGGTCCTTTCTCGTACTGAAATTTTTGACGTCAATTTCATCATGTTAGTAACATTGTCAATTTTCTTCATCAATGTATGCCTGAGTTTCAGCTTAAAAAGTGGCATCTATTAAAGCTGCTGCATTTTTTAAAATCCCAACTCTTAGTCTTTTTACATGGAAATCGTAAATGCTTCTGCAATATCAGAGCATCGATTGACAATCTTTTACAGCCTGTATATTTTTATATGAAAATACTGCTAATCCTACCGTTTTTCTGACTTGAATAACACTAATGGCGCAAATGTGATACATTATCTTAAAAAGTTAAAATATAGAATAATTGATGTTTCTTGTTTTACCTAAAAAAATATATATACATGTAAAATTAACTCTTTCATAATTTAGTCTGATTTCTTGAAAGCTAAAAAAGGATGAACATTGTTTTTGTCTTTTTCAATAAAAATAGAAGACGAATTTTGTTGCATACCGTTTATCTGAAGAAAAAAAAGTAATACAACAAAAGAATACAAGAAGACCAATAGTGTTCTTCCTGATATATTTTAATTCTTCAATGATATGTGTATCATGACTACTTTCATGCTTTTGAAGTTTAGTGTTTGGTATTACCATATTTACTAAAAATCAAATATGTTCCAAACTGCATTTTCTTGTTTTCATCGAGTCAAGGTTTGCTTCAAGCAAATGCTTGATAAAGCAATGATAATTGCTTAATGTGTGTGAAAAATTCTCACAGAGGGACTTGCTCAACAACTGGACTTTTATGTTCCTTACTGCATTACTAGAAAGAAAAAAATGGCATTCCAATTTTATGAAGTGGATCTCTGCGTTTTGACATGAAGTGAATTATTGCAACTCTAACAAAGAAGTAATAATGATTTATAAAGAAAATCATTTTTGGAGTGGAATTTATTCAGAAACACCATATCCTTCATCATTTCAGTCTTTTTGGTCTAGGCAGACAATCCTCAAATTTTCTTTGTGGTATTCCTAATAACGATAGTTTTCTAAAGCTATGGTCCCCAAAACTAATGGAGGAATAGTGTGTGTAACCCCAAAAGCCACTAGAGAGGACTGAGTAAACAAGCATTACAAACGGAGGCGCACTTCACTCCTATACCGGCACTCTTGAACACAACGTTTGGCAAACTTACGCCATTAATTAAAATGACACTTTGTCTTACATTAATAGAATTTTTCGATTTCTCTTCGATAAAAAGTGTTTAGCAATGTTTGAGCTATCATAGATATTGTTCGTCGTATCTTTTGAAAATGATTTTTCTATAGAGGAACAAAACAAAGGCAAGACTGTATCCATTTAAAAATCAATCATGCTCGCTGAGACGCTTAGAGGAACCCTGATGAGAGAGGGCCAGAATTAGATCTTGAATCTATTAAGAAAACATTGAGAGGATGACAAAAAGCCACATAACCATTTTCTTGCGCTCAATGCTTTGCAGAATATGACTATTCAATAACCAAAGTGTACATTTCCTTAAGGACGGCATTTACACTAAAACGTTCAAAAGACTGTGATCGAATGCGTTTGAAAACATCTGTGGCATTCCTTTCGGATTGTTTACAATAGGGATATTTTGTTGAAGTTTTGCCCATATTATGCATTAAATACAAAACAACTAAATAAAAGTTTTTTGTGAAAAATCAATTACACGTTGCAGATTTAATGCACCTTTTATTTACCTTTGTAGGAGTTAATTAAAACATCAGTTTGCTTTCACACCATTCAAACTGGCTAAGTCATACAAGTTTGAGTAAGTTTCCAAGGTCCTCAAACAAAACTGCATCTGGGAGCTTTCACTGATAAAATACTTAATATAGCACTCGATGTTTACGTAAATTCCAAGCTGAAATCATTACCCATTAAATTTTACTTCACTTCATAACTTCAATGCAGCCTTGATTTCAAATATACAAATTAGAGACATTTCACATGAGAAACATAACAAATTCAATATTTAGCATATTTCCTTTTCTACGAAATGTTCGATATATCTTTGCTTGATTGAACATATATGTTAATTTTCTCTTGCTTTTATTTATCATAATACATTGTACTAGTAAATGTGCTCATCTGTGTGCCTAAGACAGCCTTTCGGAATCGCTAGTCGCAGAAAACTTTTTTGAATTAATTTTCATTATCTATGGGATGAAAATTATTTTCCCGGCATCACATAACTGATAACTGCTCGCTAGATTAACCCACAAAGACTCTCGGTCCTATCAAATTTCGGCAGTTATTATACAAATGTTGGCCCTGGTTTATTAAACGCAGAGCGGATCTTGGAGTCTGGGTCAACAGAGCGTATTGTTTTCTTGTCCCCTGGGTACAGTTTAACATCCTGATTTTAATCCACTCACCTCGCTGTTGCAGTTCTGTGACTTCCCATTATGTGTTCATTTGAATTAATTTTCAATGCATAATAATTGACAGGAATTCGATTCCCCAGAAACAGGCCCAAAAAAATGTATTAATTATATTTCAGAAACATTGAAAGATATAGAAACGAGAAATACTAGGATATACGAAGTGTATACTTATGATATGATTGTTTTATAATAACTTTTTAAAAAGAAAAAACAAAGAAAAAGAATATGACAGATTGAAATGGAAGTTGAAAAAATATTCCAATATTTGTCAATAATGATAAAAAAAATGATTTCTTAGAAATATTTACTGTGCAACAAAACATACGTTTAGCAACTATATAATTGTTAATTGTAGTTCACATCCTTAATTATGATTGAAATACTCTCAGTCTGGTATGAAATTGGTCTCTATCAGATCACGTTTTATCTTTCATCTCTTTTTTTTCAAAATTGCATGATAACTAGGCATTTCGAACTTTGACATGCAGCGTGTCTAATATTCCAAGACAGTCCGTTTCCTTTCTTTTATTTCACTGCAGACAAGAGTGCAAATTATTCGGATAAATCTAAATACTGCTTTATAAGATTAGGAGTACAAAGAAAAAGAGACATAATTATTGCAACCAGTTCTCGGCAACCTGTTGTGATGTATGCTAATTCTCGCACCATCGCCGCGAGATTCTCGGGATCTTCTCCGTGAGGCAAGGAAACGTAATAAGAGCCCTTCCTGTCTTTAGTGCGAAGAATTCCCGCCAAAATTTTAATTCTCACGAAACGAACTTTTGTTTGCTATGCATTTTTAATTTGACATCTTCAAATTATCAACATGAATATGGAACTTCGTTTAAACACACTTTTCATGACACGTGGTTTGGCCTCCGCGGTGTCTTTCCTCGCTTCAGTCCTTACAGTGAATTATGATTACCCATTGGCAGGATTATACACCTGTTGACTTTTTAAAATTGATGTGTGATAGAATGATAATGCTCAGTGTGCCATATCAAGTGTTAAAATCAATCTTTTTCTCATTTCACGAATTATTAATATTAAAATCATAGCTTATGAGTTATCTTTCACCTAAAGTGAAAAAAAGGAAATACAAAACAGAAAGTAACAGATAAAAGCATTTAAAAAAAAAAAAAGAAAGACCAAAGAAAGCAAAATCAGAAGAAAATGAATAAAGAAAAAACTTTCAATTAAGAAACTGGGCACAAAAAGAGAGAAAAAAAATCCAGTTGTATTTAGAGGTTCACAAGTTATGTTTCTTTTTATAATTATATGCAAAAGTTTGATATTATAAACAGGAATATTGAATGCTATGAGTTACTATAGAACACTGAAGAGGTATGATCTTAGTGGAAATAAAACCTGAAAACAAAACTTAAAAAAAGATTTTGAAGTTATAATTACTGGTATCAGTTAATTACTTGATTTACATTAAAATCTAATTTATATTAGATACACATTTAAGAAAAAAAAATATCTCTAAGACATGTCCACGAATACCTTCAATTTTTTTCTTAGAAAACAAAGACTTTTTTTTTCTTTTTTAGAAATGACATATATATTTGCAGCTTATGTATTCCATAGATAGTAACATGTACATGTACCTGCTAAAATAGTTTTGATTGTTCTTTAAATAATTATGTAGCTCTAGAGGACAATTAAGATACAGGTAATATTTTAATTATATGTCTGGATGTTATATAGGATTTAAAATATAAAGAATTCGGGGGGGGGGGATGCTACATAAGTGTTTGATTTTTGGTGGAAAATCATATTAACCATATTTGGGTCATAGACTTTTCGACTCATGAATCTGACGATTGTCTTAACGAAGTACACGTGAAAACTTGCGTTCTTGATCTTCTTAAATGTAGCTGTTATTATGTATTTAAATCTTTTTTATGTTATAAATCTGTACATATCTTTCTTGAAAAACATCAATATTTCATCAGAAATCTTGAATAGTTTTGTTGTCCTTTTCTTAATTTGGATGAAAGAGAAGGGAAAAAAATAATAAAAATTAAAGAATTTTTCATCTTTTTTTTTTTATTAAAAAAGAATTACAATAGCAGTTATATGAAATATCTTGGGAAATGGTTAGGAATAATGAAACAAATAGATGGATATTTATAATGAGATTAGTGACAGTAAAATGATTTGCTTTGATTTAGAAAAAAAAGGTGTGTAATGACATTTTATGATTGAATAAAAGAGATGTAAATATGTTTCGTCTATAAAACAGAAATTATAATTAAGGTCAAGATCTAGTAAATAAAAGGTGCCTACAGATTTCTCAAATTTGAGAAATAAATTCCTTTAATGATGCTTTATAACTTTAGCTTGGTCAAATAAGGTGTTGCGGGGCATAATTTGTAGATAAACAAGACGAAAAATCATATTTTAAACTGTCATTTTTAATGAAAAATTAGGAAAACCAGTCATGAATACGGGAGTTTTTTTCCATATCAGACAAAGGAAATGTATCCAGATTGCCTACAGTCTCTCAAAAATGATAATTTGTATGTTCTTGGCCTCTTTTTTACAATAATATTAAATTAAATATAGGTACCGGGATTACTTTTCACATGATTTCAAATTGAATTCCATGAAAATACTTTATTTTCTACAAAATTCTATTAGAGCCGTAAAATACGGGAAAAAGAAAGTTAAAATTGATTATGACGTCATAATGGATCTAGCACCAAAAAGTTAGTCTAAAGTCATTTACTAGATCTTGACCTTAAAAGCAAAAAAAATCATTATCAGAAATAAAAAGGATACAGAACAAAATAAATCATATATACCCTGCAAACAAATAATAAAGTCTTTCCTAATTATATTTGTTACTTATTCGTTCTCACTACTTCGCTCCAAAAGTACGGAGAAATGCATTTTCTGTTGAAATCGCTGGATAAATTTGTTTCCTGACTTGCCTTTAATGGTTCCCGCATTCATATTGTATTTCTTCAAAACTCCATGAATAAAAGCTATACCTGTCTGCCGTTTCCATCCCACGGGACGACCCTGATGTTAAACTTCTATTTGCCTTAATTCAATTGTTGATGAGTCTGACGGCTAAAAGGCTTTTATATTCCTCGGTTCCTATCCCCGCCACGAGTCCGATCAAACATTGGAATTAATCCAAAGAGTTTACCGATGAAACCCCCGAGACTACCTGAAGATGGAAAATTGTTCATTTCCTAATTATTTTCCCCCGTTTGCCAATCTACTCGGAATTGTGATACCTTAGATTTCGTTCCCTACCTGATCATCAATATTATCATCAAGAGATTCTCTTTTTGTTTTATTCACTTATCATCATTTTCGTTTCGTTTCAGTGAAATCCTGCTTTTTATCTGATACTAATTAAATTGAAAAAAAGACATCTATGGTCGCTATCAAGAGGTATAACGGGTAGTATATTACTAATTTTAATCAAGTCTTCGGCCGGAATGGTGCCCTGGTTGTTTACTGATCTCGTCGATTAATTGGCATCTATTGCTATTAAACGGTAGGTGATAGTGATGAATCAAGGAGGAGATTGTTCGAAATCTCAAAGACTGCTTGATTGTCTCTATAGCAAAGCAAGTTTTAAAAATATTAGATAATCATTTCACGTCGAATGAAAATTAGATACCTTTTCTTTCATTTTGTATCAGATTGGTTTTGATTATTTTTTAAGCCTCAGATACAGTTTGAATTACCATACCTATACTGGATTCGAAACCTTCGTAAAAATCCTTACAAACAAAAAAAACACGATTACCCTTAACAAAATTATTAACAGCAATGAAGGAGACTTTGCAACAATACATATATTCGATAAGTGGTGTTCAAATCAAATGTGGATAATAAATCTTCATCTATTAGAACTGTAAGAAAATTTAAAATCACGAATTTTGCCAGAATCAGTAGTATTAAACGTACTTTTAAACGTATGACTTTTGAACATTTATAGAACCATTCTCCACGACAACCAGGATTTTTTGACATTAAACACAAATTTTCATATCTTGTCATTGGTCATCTACAACTTTCATGTACTTTATTAAAAATCATACTGATTCTACAAACAGGAACTCTAAGGATGATATTAAAAAGATAAGTTTTTATTGACAATATTTACGTAATCTTTGAAGACCAAGTGTTTCTACAATCTTTTCGACTCCGTGTCCCTGTATTAACAGACCTGTTTTTGTATTCTTATGGAGCAGAATTAATTCAGAACCTGCCATGACCTTAAATTCGAAATTTTGAAATATGTAAACGTCGTTTTATCAGTAACATGTAACAATCATTTTCATCCATATGTTTATTCAATATATCACATTGAACTCGACATAAAGACACCACAGATCTGATAAATCTGTTTGATATTAGGATGGATTTTTTATTTCAAGAGAAAGACATTAATGGCGAACTAACAAATAAACATCATGATAAACGTTATAACTTCAACCTTTCTTTCTTCATTTTCCCTAATTTCATTTTCACCTGCAAATGGGGATTTATGTCTTTCAATTGATTCGATACGACAGAGTATCTTCTGTGTACAAAGATTTCTAAAACAAGACAGGCTACTCACAATTAAGTTAATGATACAAGGGTATCAACAATACCGTTTAAAGTCAACATTTTCGCAAATTATATGGTAAGTTTCTCGTACAAATTTTTAGGTCATTATTTTCATACCAAATTGTCTACGTATTTTCCCATTTACCAGATGATGGCAAGGGGCGGGTGTAACGGTCGACAGGGGATATTTACTCCTCAATGGCACTTGATTCCACCTCTGATGTTTTCAGAGGTCCGTGCCTGCTCTGCTTATATTTTGTTTTGTTTTATTTGACTTTTGAGCATTTTTTCGTTACCTTCAATTTCATACAAGAAAAACACAAAGAGGAGTACAGTTTTCATGAAAGCAGCCAATAATAGTTATAGTTATAATAATTATATTATATTATATTATATTATATTATATTATATTATATTATATTATATTATATTATATTATATTATATTATATATATATATATATATATACACTGTATTCTTTATCTGTTTTAAAGCAGTTTCACAGCTGCGTGAACTCACCATGGATCGGGTACTCTTGGACGCTTACATTAAAAAAGAATTAGAGCTAGCTATATTTTCATATCGTGGTTCTTTGTGAAGATAAGTTAAAACCTAAAGAAATTCAAAGGTTATTCTACATTCTATTACACTAATTTAAATTTCATATTTTTTTCTATCCAATTCACGCTGAAATACTAGTAAGCGCATTATGCTTGAAACACATTGAATATTTAAAAGATATTTTTATCAGTACTGTGCTTTTTCAACTCAATCTAATTATTGGAAGACTTTTTTAAAAAATTTAAATACTTAAAGTGAAAAGCAAAAACTGCCTTTCCGAGGGATCTCCACCCCTCTGAAATTGAAAGAATTTTTAAGGTACATGTATAATGCGAATAAAAATATAGGTATCAGAAATAAAATGATATTTAAATCTCAAATAAATGATTATTAAACAAATGATAACAGAACAAGCATAATGATATTTATTTGACGTACAATCAAACAAATTATACTAATTTCAGAGTGTCCAGTAGATCTATCTGGACCCTGTTTTACAGAGAAACTTAAGAGTAAGACCAAATTCTACTTTAATTTCTTTTTTTTTTTTAATTCATAACGTTAATTTGATTGTGATTTTATGTGAATAAGAAGAATTCATTTATGTAATTTATATACATGTAAGTATAACCTCTTTTATTACATTGGCACATTTCTAGTGGTAAATTCTTTTGTAAAACAAGGCCCTGTTTCTATTTTGAATTAAAATCACTTCAATCCATGAAATAACCTTCGTTAATTGAACTTAATGAAAATTCAATTTCGGAATAAATCGGATGTTTCTACTTGGCCACCTACTGCACACTCATCAACGCGTGGAAAATTCATTGGTGCATCAATCCACAATTGTCAGGGCAGTCCAATACAAAAGATCGTATTTTGCACGGTTCAGTAGCAATAAAATCAAGAGTAACATAAATGGATAAAAAGTCGCGATTTGGCGCACCTGCACTGGAAGCGCCGAGATCTTATTATGAGATCACAGGTGAGAAAAGCGTTAGCGCACTTCTAATGGACAATTGTGTTTGTTTTCCTTGACTCATCCTATGGTTTTGCTGTTCGATTCGTTCGCTTTACGAGCTATAGAGCCGAAATTAGAAATTATCATCGACATAGAACTTGCAACTGACGTGTGATAAGCTGGAAGAATAAATCAGACATTGAGAGAAAATTGAGATTGGGAGATTGTTCTCGGTTTAAAAAGTCGGAATCGTCAAGTAGACATCAAAACGTTGGGCTCCCGTATCGCCTTGTCGCTGCACCGACTTTTCACCGGCGAGTTTTTAGTTCCGCTAGAGTTTCACGCGATTGTTAAACGCTATCTCTATACCTGTGCAAAAATTGTAACCAATATCAAGAAATAAAGGGGAAATATTAGTGAAAACGAGTCACAAGATAACGCCCTGCTCGACACAAATGAACGTTTAGGTCGCTCGATTTCATCACTTCTGCCGGGTATTACAGACCAGATATCATTAATGTCGCCAATAATTAAAAATTGTCTTCGCCTTTTTACCTCGGAAGATCCATAAAATTATAACATTTGAATGGACAACAAAAATGAAGAGAACCTCCCGAGCTTCTGGTTTTTTCACATCAGGGATTTTCAAAGGAGAACTTTTGTAACTTTCATCCATAAATGTAGAAAATTCGACTCCTTTCTTTGAATATGAAAATTTTATTTGATCAAATTAATCCTGAAATTATGAAACCAAATTAGACTTCAAATTATTATGGGTTTTGGAAGCCGAATAAATCAATCAAGATCCATTCCTTTGACTACAGAAAACAATAGTTTTTTTTCCTTGTTTTTATTATTTTGATGTTTATTCTTTTAGTTTCGAGCAGATTATTTTTTCTTTCGGAAAAAAATGGCCAGATGCAGGAATTACAAATAGTATTTCTGAGGCCAGCGTTCAAATACCGGGCAGCGATGAATTCCTATCAAGGAGGTTTTAAATGATAGATTCAACAATACTGCAATAGCGTTTAAACAAGAGATAACTCCTTCTTGGACCTTGGTGAACAATGAGGACCCATCAGGACTTCTCCTTGTTAACACTCTGAGCATTGCGTCGGTCAAAATTGTTCATTTCTGTCTTGCTGAGATTTAACACCAACTGACCACGCAAATTGTCATCGCGTGCTGGGAAAAGATAATTTGACCGCTTAAATTTGACAGTTTTACATGTAGATAATGAGATAGTCCACCAAACCTTCTTTTCATTTCAGATATTGTTTGAAGAAAAGGAACAAACAAACTAAAAGTAGGATAGTACTTCTAGTTAATTTGGATGCCTACCAAACTTTTTATAAACATTTTACTGATGTGCAATTTTACATTGACGTTCACGTGAAAATATGCAGGTAAAGTTCACAGTAGAAAAACGCAAAAAAAAAAAAAAAAAAAAAAAAAAAAAAAAAAAAAAAAAAAAAGACTATGGTTCATGCATCTCGCTTTATTGGAAGGAGACACTCCTATTGAGTCAACAATGTCAAAATTTTGAAAGTTAAAAATGACATTGCATGTTATGGGGAAAAATAAATCATACATGAAATCATAGACGTATATTTTGTTATTTTTCTTGTTTTCGAAAATGAAAGAACCATAGGTATTTCTTTGGAAGCGTTTAACTAAATAAATAATCTTTTTTTCTAAGAAATATAAGCATAGAAAATGTATACATTTATTAAATAAATCGACGGACCAATCAATGCATGAACAGTTACATGTAACTATAACTTATTTTTACTCCTTCTTGCTTTTTTAGGGATGACGTTATATCTTTTTAGAAAGAAATACATAATTAGATTTGAAATGTAAGTAGTTTGAAATTTGAACATGTAAGTCATTTAATTTTTAAGCTTATTTGTAAATTTGAAACATAAAATTATAAGCGAAGATGGAAGAAGAATAAAAAGGCTGTACAGTAATTTACTCCTTCTTCATAAAACTTAAAATCAGGGCAAGACAGAATGATTTAAGAAAGTTCAGCTGATTTTATCAAACTTCTCATAAAACGCTTGAACGCTGTTACACTATGTCTCGAAAACATAACCACATCAGGTTAATAATATCAAATTTTATTAACAAGCGTTTGGTATAAACATTATAAGACCCGGCACACGCCGGGAGAGTCACATTACAGAATATCAACCTGACAGAGATTCGCTTCACCTAAATCACGGAATAAAAAGAAAATCAAAAGCTATGCCACTACATAAAACAATAACAATACAATATCTCCCCTACAAAATCTAGGAAGTCTATCACAGAGCTACGTGTTGTTAGTGTAGTATTATAGTAACCATCTGGTATTGGGTCCAGAAGTCTTGCAAGGTCGTGTCAAAAATTGATCAAATATTTAGAGTAACACGAAATGCCACGTGCATTTTTCCCTTTAACGACAGTTCGTAGATGCTAACACATGGTATGTGATGCATAATTATAGACACAGAATTTTCTCTACAGTCTCTTAGTATGAATGAATAATTGATAATTTTTTCGTTAAAAATTTCTTTTAAAAATGGTGGGAAAATTCACATTGCAATATCCATTTCTGTTCAATTCTCGTTATTTAAAGTAAAAATAGTACAATTAAATCTGAAGTGAAAACATAAAGAAGTTTTACATTAATATAATATATAATGCTTAATTTTATAGCTTCGTGAATTTCAAACAAGGTTTATATTTTCAAATTCTAAAAAAAAAATATTCTAAAAACATGTAATTCTAAATTGTCTAAATTCATTTTTGGAAAAAAATTCCATATTTCCATATTGTAGAATACAATTTAAAAATTGAACTACTGGTCAACAAAAAATATTTTACCATCCTATATGTATGACGAGAACTTGTGCAGAAAATCTGCATTGGCAGACCCCAATAAATAATTAGAAAAAATATTCCTTTGACAACTCACAGGAGCTGAATGTCCGAAAAAGGCCGAACGGTTGCTGACCATAGAAGTCTGTCCGTTGTTTGCTAGAGGATAAATGCCCCCATTCCTCAACATCTGAGTACTAGCAGAGACATTCACGGCAGCAGGGGATGAGGAGGGGCCTGGAATCTGACTTCCATCATGGAGCTTTCGCATGTGCTTCTTCAAGTCGAAATTTCGGCAGAAACCTTTTCCACACATGTGACATGTGAATGGCTTTTTGTCATTATGGGTATGCATGTGGAAAGTCAGGTTGTATATCTGATGGAAAGCCTTGTTGCAAATGCTACATTTGTACTGCTTTTCCGTGCTGTGGGTAAGTTTATGGTTCTTGTAATTTCCTTTCTGATGAAAGCCTTTTCCACAGAACTCGCATTGAAATGGTTTGTAGCCCATATGAATTCGCATGTGTGTGTTGAGGGTAGAGCTCCTGTTAAAGGCTTTCCCGCATGTACTGCATTTGTGAGGCTTTTCCGAAGTATGGATAATTTTATGACGACATAGCGTACTTGCTTGTCGGAAGCCTTTCCCGCAAATTTTGCAGACGAAGGGCCGGGCGCCGGTGTGGACGGGCATATGCCGGGTGAGGTTGTAATGAGCATTGAACACTTTCCCACACTCTGGACATGTAAAAGTCTTGTTATTTTTTATCGCTGGTTTCTTCTGTTTGTTGTTCGAAACATTATCACTTTTTTCACTGTCTTTTTCTTGAGTTGATTGGTCAGTATATGATTTGATGTCGTCAATTACAACTGCCTCGTTCTTGGCCTCTGTCCTTCTTTTTAAAAAATCGCGTTGTTTTGCGTCTGACGTTGGACCATCGAAACTTTTACTTTTCAGAGAGTTGTGGTATCTGGAAACACCGGTAGATCTTAGCCATTCAAATGCATGGTCCCGCGAAGGCAGAGGGGACATTTGCTGCTGTAGCAGTGAATAATTTCGGAAAAGATACGCTTGGTACTCCTCCACCGACATTCTTCCATAAAGAAACGCGGGATGCACAACCGGACCGTATCCCAACATTGCGGCACTCTGTTCTTGGATTGTCCTCAGATAGTCCGTTTTTCTCTTTCTATAGGTAGTCCCACTTTCTATCCATTCGTCCTCTGCTCTATGCAGCATTGTTTGGGGTATTCTACGTTGTTGATCTGCGGAATGATTTTGTTTAGGTGTCCATGTCTTTTCTTTTGTGTCCCTGTGATTATTTTCGTTATGCTCATCATGAGCTGACGTTATTTCGGCATCTTTGGAGGCATTTTCTGTAGATGTCGTTTCTATCAAATTTTCTATAGAAAAGGACAATTTCGGTTTTCGGCAGGAATTTTCTTTTTCCGATCCCGGAGATATAGCTCCCTTATTGTCCATCTTAATCTGTAGACAAAAATTAATTGAAATAATTTTAATCAGCGATATTATAAAAGACAATAATTACAATTTTAAAAAAAACAAAACTAATTTCTGTAAATCTAAAACACCCAAGAGATTAAAAAAAAAATAATCCATGCAAGGAAAATGTCAGATTTCATAACTGAATTTTGCATTAAAATAAGATGAAGACAAAGAAGATAATAAAGAAAAAAATAATGCAAATTTAAGATTAAATCAGAAAAATTGATTCCTTCAAAAATTATTCTGAAATGTAAGGTACATTTCAAAGTAATAAAAAGAAATCTTACCTATTTGAAGATGTTTTAAAGTCCAGACGCAACAAATCTGTGTTTTTCAGGCAAATGACAGAGAAAAAGTGAAGTAATTCGGTATTTACTTGTCAACTTTAAATGTGCCCCAATAAGGTTATAGTATGCAAGTCAATAAATTCATTATTTCAAATACAATTTTTGCATGTCTTTAAGTAAAATTATCATTAACCAACGAAATTCATTGATTTTGATAGGTTAGCTCTCCTAATGGGCGACGGATGTTTTCCTTTAATTGACCAATCAAAAGCCACTTCTCATCTTGACTGCTAACCGCAGTCATTTTAATGGAGTTCATTAGCTATTGACGATCCACCCTCCACTGAAGAGCTAGGACAGTGATGAGGAAAAGAGGCGGGACTTGACAAGGATTACAGAAGAACCAGGCAAGTATGATTATCACGTCAGAATAAATACTATCCTTTAGATAATTCATTCAAGGGTGGTTCTGTCTTGTTAGCGAAGACTAAAAAACACGCAAAATGTCTCCAGAGAATTGGAGGGTACGGCTGTATGAAAAAATGAATTAACGTGATATAGCTACCTCTGGTTAAATAAAGGTTTTAATGAAAGACCACAAAGTTCCTGATCATCTTGAATTCAGAGTAAAATACCTCTATTAATAAGACATAAAACTGAGGAGCTGAAAGATGAATTTGGCAGGTGCGTATTGAATATTTTGCTTTATTTCCTCCAAAAATGACAGTATACAACATGAAACGTCAGTGTTCACAACGCAGAGCCCATTAAGAATATTTCACCAAGGAATTTAAGTTAAAAAAAAAAAAAAAAACATGACAATATTCTAATCCTTAAGAATATTGACAAATTTAGGATACACATACAAGGAAAGCTTTTTCTGCAACATCTATAAAACGATAACATTTTTCTCAAAGGAAACATTTTTGAAAAAGAATTTGATGCATAGTATTTTCATTATATTGTTTTGTTTATATCGCATATCTTTCAAAAGTCAGAATTTACTAACACGATTACTATGGTCATGCAAAGATCCAGCTCACCCAATTCAAATACGAAGAACTCTTACAGTTCAAAGTTCAAATACTCAATTTAAAGTGTTACATGACATGTTATATACATTAACACATGTTACAAAAAAGTATCTTGTCCTAAACGGCATATGAGGCATTATTATAATATAATATTTGTGACTGATTTATAACAAATAAAACTTGGTACCTTATTTAATTAGATGAAGTATAATTTTATGCAGACACATATGCATACATGTATCCTTCTATAAAAGATTAAAGGCATTGTTTTTGCAACATACATGTAACACTGGATTTCATTTTTCACAGATGATGGAGACCATTGAATGCTTAGTTTACTAATTCGGTGCTCTGAGTAAATGAAAAAAAAAAAAATGTTTGTGCTTTTGATTTCAGGACACTAGGTTCTCAGTGAACAATAATAAAATAACATTGATACATCAAATATAAAAATGATGTATTGTTAATTACTCTATCGAAAATTTGTTTTTTCTTACAATTTTTCTTTCTTTATTTTGAATTTAAAAAAATTGCGATCAATATTCAAAATTGAGAGAGAGAGAGAGATTCAACGTCTAAGAATGTTCACATTTTCTGGTCATGGTGACACTATATCTGTCCATATGCTGCAAAAATGTGCGAATTAAGTTACCAGAGAATCAACTTTCCATTCAAGAGGAGTGTAACTTAATAAACACTTGCCCACAAAAGACCGTATTGTTCATGCCACATTTGACCGAATCTCGTACATTGTCATTCGTATGCCCTCGGGAAGGTAGGAATCATCACAGTCAGTATCCTAATCGCCTTGTAGGAGATCAAGTCATTTATTAGCGATTTAAACGATTAAACGCGCTGTAAAAAGGCTAATAATGTAACGATGATCATTTTCTCACCCCTGTAAAAGCTAAAAGGGACAGTCGGATCGAAAGATGGTCTTTAAAATTCGTACAGAAACGCCGTGTATTCACGGCGGGTCAGTTTTGCAAAATGAAACAAGATTTTATCTCAAGTGTTCTGAAATTGAATAGTAGTACTTTGACAAATCACATGCCAGTATCAATAAAATGTTTTTGATGATCTGAGATGTTTTGGTGTCCCGTCTGTTAATAATTACCGCTGAAACTTGTCGCTTCTCGTTTGAAGTCGGCGATTATTTTTTATCCACCCTGTAGGCAAGATAAAATATACCTTGCTTCCAACGAAGCTGTGGATTAGTGAAGGCGCTTCGGTGCAATACTTTACATCAGTAAAATCGGCAAGGAGATTAAAATTAAGATGAGGCGAAAAGTCTACACTTGAATGACACTACCGTGTAATAGATACAATAACTAAAGAGAAAAAAAGACGGGGATTATGTTTAAAATGACCAGACAACTTTTTAAAAGTTAACAAGTGCTTCGAACATTCGTATAGGTCATTTCTGACATGTTATGCTTTGGTCAAAAAAGTTACAAACCAAAAAAATGTTACTATCAAATGGAAACTCTCTTAAGATCCTTTAAAACATTTTTAACATCATGGTATAGAAATCAACTCCAGATAAAGTTTTGATAAATTTTATTGAACTACTAAATAGACAAAAATACAATTTTAAAGAATTGACAAGATTTCGTTCCAATTGAAAATATGAAGTTATAACTCTAAAACAACATCTTGTTAATCTCTCCTTAGGTGCGGTTAGTTGGAAATTCACCATGATTTTCATATATATATTCGAAAAGTAATGAAAATACCAATACGTGTAACTGTATCTAAAACAAAATCGATCACTGTCACACCAAAAGACAAGAAAAATATCTGACGAAAGGTTATAATTTCTAAAAAAGAAAAAAAAAATTGCACACGGATTAAATTTCATGCTTTAAGAAAGTGTGAGCAACCAATAAGGAGGTGTGCAAAATCATACAGAATGATTTTAGACAATAAAAATTTATCATATGATATAGCAACTTAATTTTTTTTTTGCGATTTGAAAAGAAAAATTGTAGCATGTATATGTTCATTGTCAATAAGATATAATTTAAGCCATTAGATATGCTGTTGTGCCTTGAGAAAGACAAATTTGTTAACTTGAAAATATCTATATTCTTCAGACTTAAAAATTTCCCACGATACTATTTTTCCATGAGAATATTCGTAAATTAATGGCGTTCATTTAACAAGTGAAGGACCGACATTCTATCTTACGTAAATACAATTTAATGAAAAATCAAACAATTTATTTGCACATCGTTCTTTTCTTAATCATGCATTTGAAAATATTTGCATGATTATTGTTATAAGTAGTGATGGTTGCTCATTCAAACAACATCGTCATTTTCAATTGTTGTAATCACGTTCCCGATCGCCTTTTCTCCGAGTCCGATTAAAATTGTAACCCTATTTACAACATTTACTATTTACACACCTTTAATTGAGTAACGTAGAGAGGATTGCACTAGTCAGATCTTAACACCTGTTCATAAAGAGCATATTATTAGCTTTGTAAAATCATTTAAAAGATTCTTCTCCATGTATAATAATTTGACACCTTGGAAAAACTTGAAAGTTTGTCAATCTTGGGGACAATATCACTATATAAAATATTCATCGACAACAAATGTCCAAATTAATCGAGTTACCAGCACATTGGTGTTTATTAGAAATTTTATGCACCGAAATATAAGTGCTGACTCTTCGTGGAGTTAACTTGGATGGCAACTGGTAAACATTTATAAAGTGGCCACTCCATAGTTGATATTCTTTCTACAATTTACCTTGCCTTTCAAAGGCATCCCCTTCCAAAATAAATAAATAAATAAAAGACAAACTATTATATTTAAATTTGCAAATGTTTCTTTTGAACAAGGCGTATTTTAGCTTGTATATTAACAGGTTCGACACCATAAATTTATTGTTAAATCATAAAAACTTCACATTGACGTCATAAGTGGTCGACGTATTCAACATATTCAATTTATACCGTAGATGTTTGATATATATATTTGTAAATTAAATTTCATGAGTTTAGAACTACATGTGTATATTACGCAAATATTTGTTATAAATCAGTCACAAATATAAATATAAGTAATATGGTTTCATTTTTAAGCATTTTTCAGGATGTACACTGTAAATACAGGTTGGTATGTGATGAAATCTACCATAAATCCCTTTGGGCTTCATACGATTTGAACACGTGGCCAACCGTATTTACATCCCGATAAAGTTTATAAATGATACCTTATTCCTCAAATAAAATAGCTTCTATTTTCTGTTTTACCAAAAAATCCTATAACGACTTCCGAGAAGACTAGTAATGAATCTTTTAAAAGCAATTGTGACATGTTCCCTGAAAGAAATGTGGTTTTACCATGTGCTGGGGACAGAGTAAAATTAAAGGGGCGTGGCTCGTCAATGTTCCTGTCATCTTTGCAGGTGTTATAGAATAATGAACCACTTTATGATAAACTACTCAAGTTTGATATATGTTCAATAAAAAGGGGTACTCTAAGCTCACTGGGTGCTAATAAGTGATATAAGTATTTATCATCAGGAAACCCAGAGTCAACAAATGAACGCTTCGTAATTATATGCTCTTTTATGCTTAACTCAGTATGGTGTTGGTATAAAAAGAAATATTTCAATTGTATCAAAAAGCCAAAAAGTACCCGGCATAATTTTCTATTGCATGTCTTTTCAATAAACTTGTGGCTGCGATATTTACTTTAGAATCAATATCGTTCTTTTTTGAAACACGGAGTTGAGCAATGTCTCTTTCTCAATTAAACTTCATTTAATTAGTTATGTAAATTTGAATTGACGCTTGTAATATTGAATAGTATGAAAGTTAAGTAAATCATTAATATTACACTGCAATTATTAAATGTTCTCGTTCAAATTGTAAAAAGATTTACGATGTTGCTATTGCCTTGAAGTAAAAAGGTTTTTACGAAAACATAAAGGCACTTAAATTAGAAATGTAAGGTGAAATGGTCATTATTCACAAAGGCAGAAATCTTAATGAACTGTGTCTGTATAAGCAACTTTTTTATACCATACATGTGTATAATTAAAAAAAATCATATACATGTTTAAAGAGAAACTTTATTATCGTAATTAAACAAAAATGCAATTCAAAGAAAATATAGTTTACGAGTACATGTATACATGCAACGATATCAAATGTTAACATTTAGATTTTATACCTAGAAAAAAAAAAACAACACATTTTTATTTTATATTAATAACATTTGCCCAGTCCTCTTATAAGTAAAGGGCACTGCATTATTATAAGCGTTATATTTTGAGTTTGACAAGTTGGTATGTACAATTAAAAAAAAACCCGTTTCTTTGCCATTGCTTTGTACATGTGATGAATGTTGCAATGAATGAATTAAAATGAAAATAAAATATTGTGTAATCATATTATGATACTATACTAATTGTCACAACATCAAAAAATTCAATATTTCTTTTTTAAAAATTCAAATCATGTTTTAATAATTCAGACTGCACAGAGATATGACATTAAAACTCTATTCTTTAATATTTCAGGTTAATTGTTTTCAACCCTAGGTGTAATGAAAAAGTCGTTAAAGTAATGGCAATAAATTTCTTATTTCATAAATGACGTTACAATGTGCAGAAACATGACACGGCTCCGACTTCTTTGTGTTTAAATTTAATGTCTAATGATACGAAAGTCATGTGCAAAGTACGCACACTATCCAGTTTTGCCTGAACAGAAATTTTTGAAATGTTGTAACGAAAGGGAGTATATGAAAGTCATTAACGGTGGGTAAATAATTGACTGGTATTTTCCATTTCGACCTTTGGCACACTCATCACGTCTATGCAGTTAATTGTCTAAGAGGTCTATTGGGACGGGGGCATATTAACGCCAGGTATTGAGAAGGGATTGTAATAACCAAATGTGATCAATTATTCATCTATTTTTCAACTTGATTAAACGAAGTTGCCCTTTTTCATTTCTCTAGAGTTTTAAACGTAAACGATATGTCAGCTTTTTGCTGTTGATGTTCGCTTTTTTAATTCATTGTCCCAAACCCAATTACTTGGTAATGTTTATGAAATGGATTTTGTGTGATTCTCTCTCTCTCTCTCTCTCTCATTTTTGAAGAATTGCAAGCAATATGCTATGAACATTATATTCAATAAAAAAAGGGTTGTGATAGAGTTATACATTGTAAAATTCTGACCCTAGGATCATGAAGCAATTCTAAACATGAGTAAGAATTTGTTCATTTTATCCAAGTATTATTATAGGACACACATACATTTCAAATGTTACCAAAAACTTTTATTTTTGCGTCATTAATTTTAATTTTCAAGTAAATATTAATTAATTATTGAATGACAAAAATTTTGACTTAAGTCTAAGACTGTTTCATGATCCTGGGGCCTGAGTCCTACAAGAAGAAAAGACAGCGTTAGAAGTCGACTATTCCACAAAAACAATATAGAGAGAGTTATAAAGTTTACACAGAGGATACTGCAAGTAGAGTAATAGAGCTAAACATAGAATGCAGCATTAAGGATTACAGACTAAAACCAAAAAATAATGCTCGCAGAAAATGTAGTTATACAGTGTATCGAACTTGCCAGAATGTTGCGCTAAGAACATGATTTATTTAGAAAATATTGTTTCACAACTGTGAGGGGCAAAACTCAGACGTACGGTGCTACAATATATTCAAGAAGTGGTGTCAATCAAATTTGGATTCTCAAAATTTCCAAAATATGATTTTTTTGGCACCAATCAAGAGCATCAAAACGTATGACTTTTCAATACTATACAACCATGTATTTATTAAAGACCATGCGTTTTGACTTCAAAGACAACTGATTTAGCAATAAATATGACAATCGTAAATTTAATTCAAATTTATCATTATTTTCAAAATTACTTAAAAAAATCGTTCTGATTCTAAAGACACATTCTGAAGTTGATATGAAAAGATAGCTGGAGTTCTTTGACAATATCTATGTAGTCTTTCTGACCAGATCTTACAACAATCTGTTGAATTTTCTATGGGAGTAAATTGTGCCACTTCATTAGCGTACCTATTTTTGTGTATCTTATGAAGCAGACTTTATTCAAACAGTTCAATATGAGAAGAAGGAAAATCACGCTGTGGCCTTCAATGCGACATATAGATATACTTAGGACGCTTTATCAATTAACAATATATATATTTAAATTCAGATGTCTTCTTGATGAACTGTATGGAGATAACGAACAGCATTCAAGCTCAAAGGTCCATTAAACAATATAAATCAGGAGCAGGGCAAACACGGACCTCTAAAACATCAGAGGTGGGATCAGGTGCCGTGGAGGAGTAAGCATCCCCTGCCGATCGGTCACACCCGCCGTGTGCTCCTTGTCATGATCGGGTAATAACGGAAAAAAATCCGTCAACAATTCAGTGTGTAAATAATGGCCTAACAATTAGTATGAAAAACATCAGTCAGCATGCATTTGACTTGAGATAAATTGTATTTGCTGACAAGGTCATTGTATTGACCATAGAACTTACGAAATGACGACTTTAAAAGACTGCAGATATTCTTGTTTCATCAACTTGTTTGTCAATAACTTACCTTTTTTAGAAATTGTTCATAAGTAGAGCATGCTATTGCGTATCGAATCAACTGAGAGATAAAAACTCGGATCAGGTGATGAAGGTATATTGTTGCACAAGTAAAGGAAGTTGACGATTGAAAAGTTAAATCCATCACGTTTATCATAAAGCTTGGTTGTTAGATTACCATTAACGTCTTTTTCTGGTAAAATATCTAAATATGAAACAGATGTGTCAGACTCTGTGGTATCTTTTATTTCAAGCTCACCGGGATATATCGTATCGACATAATAATGAAAATGGAAAATCATACGTAGAGCATGCTCTTGCGTATCGAATTGCGTATCGTATCGAATAAGAATGAAAAATGGAAATAATCATTGTTAATTGACAATACATATTGTATATATATATCTAAATGTTACCGTTCACGATAGCTTAGTCGGTAGAGCGCTCGCTCCGTGATCGGGAGGTCGTGATTTCGAATCTCGGCCGCGACTGATCTAAGTTGAAAAAAATGGGTAGCAACTGTTTCTTCGCCATGCGCTCGCACTTTGAAGTGAAAGTTGCGGGTCCTTCGGATGCGACCTTAAAAACCGAGGCAGGCGTTGGCACGATAAAGATCCCTCACTGCTCAATGGCCCTGAGTGCCGAGTAAAGGTCAAAATTTGAAGCCCTTCACCGGTATATGGTGACGTCTCTATATGAGTGAAAAATTCTCGAATTGGACGTTAAACAAGATACAACAATCTAAATGTCGATTTGAAGGTCACAGCAAGTGTTTTCTTCTTTTCACGTATGAGATTTTGAACAAATTCTGCTTCATATGAATACAAAAATACGTCTACTAATATTGCAATTGGTACCCATGGGAATTCCAATAGATTGTTGGAAGACCTGTCTTCAAAAACCACAATCAGAAACTCGAGTATCGTTTTAATATCAACTTCAGAGTACTTGGGTGAACAATCAGAATGTTTTTTAACAAAATAATTTTGCAAATGACCAATGACAAGGTAAGTAAATTTACGATTTACATTTTTATTGAAAAAGGCAGCTGTCAATGATATCAAAAAGCCTGGACTTTAATTTATCGTGGGGAATGGTTGTATATAAAGTTGAATAGTCGTAAGTTTTTATGTTGTTGATTTTGCTAAAATTTTGTGATTTCAAATTTTCCAAAAGTTCCATTGAATTTTTAAGTATCCACCTCTGATTTACACCACTTCTCGAATATTTTGTTGCACAGTACCCCTGAAGTTTCTCCTTCACTATTGTTAATATTTTAGTAAGGAGTAAAGAAAGAGGCTTGGTAGAACATTTGCCCGCTATGTATCTTTGTGTGCAAGGATTTTTATGAAGTTTCGGAATCCAATATAGATATGATAATTCAAATTCCAGTTGGATATTGGGAATATTAAGAATATTCAAAACTGAAAAAAAAAAAAACCAAGTTTGTAGAAAGTACCCAAAATAGACAGAATTGCATCGCGAAGTCATGTCTTTGGAAGAAATTTTTTCTTAAATGATCATTAGAACTGCGTAAGAAATAGAAAACTTTAACTGTTAAAAATTAAAGAGAATGCATATCTAGAGTATCAAATAGCATTTATTATTATTAATACATTGCATACCTTTAAATGAATTAAAGTAATCATTATATTTAATCATCACATTTCATTTAAGGAATATGGAGCTTTCTATGTTCTTCGACTTTGGAACAACGCTTTGCTTGTTTGAAAAGAGAGACAATACGTTGGAAAATTCAATGATAAGTGTAATAAATATAAAAAGACAGAAATTTTAAAAGGAGTGCAAATATTTCTGTTCCTTAGAAATACATTATCAAAGGTCAACCTAATGATTTTATTGCGTTAAAAACCTCTATGTTTAAATATTTGATCAAACTTTTTTACAGAAGAAGTTGTTTGTCTTTCAGATGACTGTACTGTACCATGCCTAAGTCTAATAGTTTTTTTTCTTTTCCTTTTTCCTTTTTTTTTTTACATAAATCTGAAGTAGATACAACATATTGTACATATAGACTTCCTTTTCATTCTTATTATTTGGAGGGGGTTGTCATTATTCATGTTGATAATTGGCCAAATCCTGGGAATAAACTAAACAGTAATTAAATAACAAGAATTGATTTTCCCACACTTTCAAAAATCACTTCAGGTAAAAGTGTATTAAGATTGAAATAATGAAATCTTCACAGCAAAGACTATCAGAATAATATACTGAACGTCATCGGCTTTTTTGAGTAGTTTGTTCTTTCCAAAGACCTTTCTTCACTTTCAAGATAGAGGGCAAAACATTTTTTATGGAAATGGCGGACTATTTCTAGTTCTAGTCTTTTGAATAAAATGCACAAAAAGTCTTGTACATTTTATAAAAGGATTTGAATGCAGAGCCACTGCATGGAACAAAACAAGGTCTATCAAACGCCCAAGAATGTTTGTCGTATTAAATCGCTTGTAGTGCTTCAAATGATGGCAGGAGCATTACTTATTTCTTCTGAAAATTTCAAGTGCTTTTTAAGGGTTCTCATGATTTCCAACTCAAGGATGATTTGGCGGAAAAATCACTAAGGGTATTGTGCCCTTGGCATAAAAGTTTTCTTTTGTCTCTAAAGATTCGCCTCATCCCTTCGCTTCTTTTCAAACGCTGCATTGTTTGGAATCTAGCTGTGAAAAATTAATTTCATTTCTCATTTCACTCATTTCATATTTTTATCAATTTTATTTCGACAATCTAGGTTGATATTTGTGACCCAGTTAAGTAGACATGACTTAACTTGAATTAAGATAACGTAATACGAATTTCCAACAACTGCAATTGAAAATATTTTCATTTGTTCCCTCTGATTTTCTACCTCTTGGTAAAGATATAAAACTATAATATTCATTCTTATCAAATAAAACAGGGAATAAACTTGAGTTTAATAATAATCATGTTTCAAATACATATGAAATACATGTGTATATATTATTTCGATATTGATAAATGAAATATTTTAGAAATATAAAGAAAAAGATAAAAAAATTCTTATCTCAGGAACTCTATATTGCGCAAAATTGAATGTAAAATGTTGAAAACTAAATTAAAAAAAAATATCCGGCGATGTTAAGAAGATTTCCATACAAATCCGTTTTCGGGAATTTAGAAGTACGTTACATGTGACAGCAGTAGCACAAAAGTACATGTCAATACAGTCCTTATCAACAACATAAATGATAGAAATTGTATTTTTAAAAATGCATAGCAAATCATTTTTATTTCATTTTTTTATTTCATGAATAAAAAAAGCTGAAAAATTTGAAAATGTTTAAATACAGTGATATCAAATAATATTTGGAAAAAGTAATTACATGTAGATGCATTTATGCTTTGGGCTTATCTTTTATTCCTAAAATGAACACACATATTTAAACTTAATAAAATTCAATTTCTTAATTTGAAATAATTTTAAAAAAAAATTGATGCCTTAAGTATTCTGAATATCACATTTTCCTTTTCTCGTTCTAGTGTTGCTCAAACTCTAAGTGTTTAAAGAGTGTCATTTTGAGAGACTTTTACAAGACATTTATTTCTGTCTTACATATTTTTACCTATCTCAAAATTTAATTAAGTGGTCACATGTTAATTTAAACTCAGTACAATACACTCCAAACACAGAAATTGTTGCAAATCCATTGTCGATAAGAAGTATGCACTGAAATACTTCATGCTTTTTCTACGCTCGACTCAGTGACATTTTATTCAATTCTTAGAGCTTCCCGGCTCATTATCGAATTTAGATTTAACGTCTTTAGAGATCCTGAACAGATTGCGTCCATGAAAAATGCATGAAAGAGACCAATTCAATGTGAGAAGATTTATTACTATATATCAAAACGACCCGCTGAGCATAAAATACGTCTTTTGATAAATTTCAAAAATATTCATAGGTGTTGGTAATTAATATTTCTTCGCGTGGCTCTAAAGCGTGTTGCACTATTTACTTATTCATTTCTTTTTTCGCATGAAGAAATCGATGTGGAACTTTCTTGTTTTCTCCCGTTTTTAGAAAAAAAAATTGCGACTGAAGTGGAAATTCTAGCATGATTAAACATTCTCTTTGTTTTGGTTCTTTGAAGATTTTTCTTGCTGTCGTAAAAAAAAACAAAAACAACAACAATAAAAAAAAATTCATCAAAATCTCACTTGTCACAAAGGGAAAAAAGTATTTTTTTCTCTCTGTTTAGTGATTTAATCTTTGAAAATATATTTGTGTTAATCAATGGTCGTTATCTTTGATTGTCTTCTTTTTTAACTTCAATTTCGGAGCCTTTCAAATATTTTTTTTAAAATTCTTTAATTAAAAACAAATCTCGTATATACTTTATCTGCTTTTTGGAAAGTTAAATCTTTGAATCCTAATTAGGTATTTCTTAACTGTATATGTGAAAGCAATTGATGTAAAATATTTTCTATTTTTTTCTTATTCTAGGCATATTCTTAATTATAGGAATTAGATATGGGGGTGTCTACATTTTGTCTTAGTACAAATTCAAATTTGTAAAATAGATCATATTACCAGAAAGTGGAATTAAATCCTGACTTGAATTCTTTTGATAATTTAAGGTCAACGTAATAAAAATTGGAAGTGTAAAAATTCTCATTCGGTTCATAACAGTACTTTAAACTGGATACTTTATTTTGAAGGATGTTCAAATTTGGCAAAAAAGGTGGGCTATAAGATATATATGGGATATCATGAATTTGCGCAAGGCACTTGGAAAAGTATAGTTTCGATGTATTAATTTTCACCAGCCTAACTTTCTAATGTGATTAGAGAATGTTTGATGGCCTACATCAAGTTCAACTGCCATATGCCAAATATATCGTCCTTACAAGTTGGTATGATTTGGGGGTATTTATATTACTTACTTTATATAGTCCGCTTCGTACCTGTCAGCACCTAAAGCCGACACAGAGACTTATAAACTGGTCTGTCCTGCACCCACCTCTATATTTGCCCCCATAGCCAGTCGTCCTCCTTCATTTCGTTCTCTACCGATCTCCTCCAGGCCTCTTTATGATAACCTCTCTTTTTCTTTCAAATGGGTGTCCATCCCTTGGTTTAGGCCGGGTGCATTCTGCATATATACATTTTGTTTTATTAAATAACAATAATTGAATGTATCTTTATGACGAAAAAAGAAAAAAAAATCTTATTTTTAAACAAAACAGCTTGTTTCAGATAATTTTTTTTCTTATATCGTAAAAAATGTGTTAAAGTAAAAAAAATCTTTTAAAATTCCTAATAGAATAATTGAAAGCACGAAAATTTCAAAATTCTAACAAGGCAACTCTTGTTCATCCTTATCAGGGATAGCAAACTCTGATGGATTTACTTTATCAGAATTTATTGAGATCCGTAAGTGGGCATCTCCATCCATTCAAACAAATAAAGCAACACACATTTCTATCATCCATTATAATTAAAAGATGCAGTTTTCGGTTTTTGGTGACAAGGATTTCCGGTGAGAAATTACCCGGATAATGTATGGCTACTTCCTGTTTTTGCTCCGTTTCCGTTCAACATTTACACAGACCATCGATAGCGTGCAATGCTAAATTTCAGTATGAATGTAAAGACGGAATTTGTTTGGCGTTTTCATCCGACTTGGTTCATGATTAGTTCTATCACGAATACTCAATAAGGGATTATTGATATAATTCTCATGTTCAAGAAAATAATTGTTTGACCATTTTAGTATCAAATGATTGACTTTAAATTTTATTGCAAGTTTCCCTTATTTGTTAAAGATCTTTAAGATTCAAAATACTGACTGATAAAAAAGCTTAAGTTTATATAGCTGTTTTTCACTTATCTCTCAGAATTAGAACTTATACAAAGTGAGGATAGCCAAAGTGCATTTGTAAACCGTATCACATGGGGAATTTTGTGTTTTTGGTGAATTCAATAATTAATAGACCTTTCTGTGCGCTCTCATACAGTCTCAGTATGTTAATAGCGAGCGCAGCGAGCGGCGCGAAGCGCCGCTCGTCACTGCGAGCTCTAACGACAACGCCTGGGCGAAGAGAAAATTCGGACTACTGCACATTCATTCAATAGAATTTTTTTCCGCAGTAATTCTGGACCCACAATGCATCGCTTGTTTAAGCTATGTTCTCGTGAGAATAACAACAACAGTTTAACTCACAAAAAATAAACTCGCCTTGATTTAATGGATATATTGCAGATAAATAGTAAATAAAGCGTTCTACATTAAAGTCAACAATGTTCAGGCTTCGGTTTGGTATTGCAACTTATACGACGTCATGTGACGTCAGAGTCTAGATGCACCAAATGTCACGTGCAGTTTGACGAACGAGCCCGATCTAAATTAAACCCGAATAAATGTCTGCGCTCGCCCTAACGGTCGCACCGTCAACATATTATGAAGTCTGTAAAAATAGCGATTTCATTTCAGGGTTACAGTAATGTAATTTTTATTTACTGGAGGGTGGATGTTTCTTGTATAGATATAGACCTGACTCTAACCCTTGTGTTGATTCCGGAATTTAAACCTCCTCTACTGTCCGGTTTTGTTCGTTTTAGTCTCTAGCGGTGGCGGAGTAACAGGAGTAGGTTGTTTGACATTTGTACAAATTAAACACGCGTCATCATCGATCGTTAATGCCGTGAAATGGAATCTTTCTGGTGCCACTACACAAATCGTGTCTGCGATGGCTTTTTATAATCGTTGTGTAGCAAGAATTATGTACTTCCTGTTCAAAGATGCCATGATGAACTTAATAAATATGATGATTTGATTTGCAATATTTAAAAAAAATAAAACTTGTATTTCAGCAATTTGTAAATCCATCTAGGCAAAGATAAATATTTTGTCTTTTTGTTTTATTCTTTTTAGGAAATAATATAATTTTGATGCAAAATGTTATAGAAATGAAATTGTATTTTCGTCAATATTTTCAGAGGAACAGGATTTTTATATGTTATAGTTAATCAAGATTTATAAACAATGGTAATTTCCCGTCACCAAGAACAACTAAAAAATGTGAGACTTTATTTTATATAATTTTTTTTTGAAAAAAAAATGTTTTTCTTTCATTAATGAGAAACAAAAAATTTATGTGGTATTTAAAATGTCATTGATATTATATGGTCACATTTAGATAGTTCAAACTCTTCATTAAAAAGACTGAATTTGACCTCTAATTTGATTAAATATTTTTAACTCGATAAAAAAATTTTAAATGTTCATTTGAAAAATATGACAACATGATTAATACCGTATATGATATGGTGTAGACTATCCACTTGAAAATAAAGTGCCTGTGTATCTATTTCAGTTAGAAGGCAAGAATGTCTTAATGAAATTGAAATCTTATCATCCGCAGACAACACATAATTCATTTGTTTCAGTTTATTTCTGTCTAAATAATAAAATGACAATTTTGGTTTTAATTAATTTGATAAACTCTTTGTAAATGGATACTCTCACAGAGGGTCTTGCACGAGCCGTTTAAACAGTTTGATTGAAGGGATTTATCCCGTAAACGTTCTCCGTTTGACATGCCAGTTCTCTTAGGAATATGGTTGTATTTCAAAGCGTTTTCTAGACCCCGAGTCAAAAGGATTGTCCACGAAAGCATCATATTATATAATTGTCAGCATATGTTTATTTCATCGACATCAATGGAGGAAGATTAATAAACTCCCGACTAATAATGTTTATAACATGATAGCAAAAGTCCCATAAACATTGCAAAGAAGATGACATTGGATTATCACAGACTAGCGACTGGCTCGTCGCCCGAGTCGATTAAATCGTGTTTTCGTCACTTTAGCGGAGGGCCTTTGGCCAATTAATTTGTTACGATGATCAGAAGGTCGATAGCAAATGATGTTGTTTTCTCCGGGAAAACTTTCACTATCGCACAATAATCGGGAAATGCCACACTCTATGTAACATGAAAGTGCAGGGAGTAAAATTCCCAAAGGAGCCATTGTCGCGTTGATATTTGAGAAGAATTGGTTTGGTAGCATCGGGTTGTGAGCAACTAGAGTTACAAATGGACAAAACTCTTCGTGCTTAGTAACTATCACTCCCATAAGATACATTAATATAATTGAATGAATAAATGGCAATAGTGCTTTTTCTACGTATATCTAACTCGAATTTTGTATTCAACGATTTAGTGACTGACCAGCGAGAGTGTTTTTTTTAATGTATATCTTAATCGAATTCTGTATTCATAACCAAACAGAAATTATAAAGCAAAAATTTCCATTAATATATCTGAAGTTGCAGTGTATTTTGAAATGTATAGAGAGTTTCTAATCTGAAATAAACTCAACATAAACAATAAATCTGTACACAGTTTACGTTCGAAACGATCTAAGGTTACGGTCAAACAATATCCTCTAGAAAAAAGGGCTATCAGAAAAGACCTGCAAACCAACCAAGGAGAAAATAAATACTATAATATGTAGCACAGAAATAATTGCAATAATACATAAACATGTATAATAATTTGAATCGTTACTTGTGAAATAAATATAATTATATTTTTAAAAATAAATCTTACATTGTTTTTCTTCTTTCATTGCAATAGTATTCATGATAGATCGAGATTTCTAATTTGAATGTCTGTATTACATACCTGGAGAGTTAAAGAATTACATATAGAATTACATATACGTATTTGAAAGGTAAGCTTTTATTTTTCATTATTACTATACTGTCATTATAACTTATCGCCTAACCATTAAAACTGAAGATAACGCGTTATTAATTTACAGAATCAGTAAACGTGTCCATGCATCAAAAAGACTAGATAACAATGACCACCTAAAATGGTACCATTAAGTGTGCTGATGACCGAGCATCCCAGGAGAATGGGTGGCAAACAGACAAATGTGTTTACACGGTGTGCGGACACTGACTGCAGTCACAGCATATCCAATAGGATGTCAGTATTCATTGTGCTCTCGCGTCTCGCGAGATTTGGAATCTTAAATGATGAGCGTTAAAATGTCATCGAACACGCTTTCGCTGAATCGACTAATGCGATCTTGCCAGTAATAATCGTTAAAACAATTAACTTGCAAAAATGTCGTTATTTGAGTAGCTTCCACCAGGATCTGATTTCATCTATAAAAAATCGTCATTTTTGACTAATCTCTTATCTTATATGTTACACACAAAACAAAATTCAGAAGGGACTGTATAAGTCAATTCTGTGATATTGCTCAGAGAATATAGAAACAGAGTCTGACAAGGTTTTTTCACCGTGGGCGTCTGCATTAATTGTAGCCACCAAAGATGCCAAGAAAAATGGCATTTACTTTTTTATAATTCAGACTCTTGCCTTGAGGGAATTAATATTATTTAGTGTTTCTTAGGAATACTGAATACTCATTTGAAGGATTGTGTGAAATTTAAATTATTTTTTATTTTATTGTGATTGATTTTCTTTGTTTGAAGTCTTAGGTAGATAAATCTTTGGAAAGGAAACAAAGAAGTATATTACTTGTATTGATTTATACTAGTAGTACAATACTATCCAGTCCTGTAGGAAAGCTAAATGCTATTAATGACTGCATTTCAAAAATTCAATGATGAAAAAGAACTTTAATCATGGATTTGGACCTTCATAACATAAAACTGGTGATCTTTCATCACTGAACAAGACATTCAAAATCAATTCCGTATTCATAATACAAATATACCCTCTGATCCCGAACGAATATATCCAAAAATGCTTAAAAATGTTAAACCTCAGGTGAAAAAGCTACATATAGTTACTTGTATATTAAAACTTTTTAATAGTAATCTTTTGTAGCTGTTTATCTTATATTCTGAAATGTGCAATGATAAAGGGGGACAAACGAGAATCAGGGAATTAAAAGACCAATATTTCTATCAAGTACAAGTTGTGAAATGATGGGAAAGATTCTGTTAAATCAATTGTATAATTTTCATGAAATTTCATGAGGTTTCATGAAAGTTCAGATTATTTGAAAATCACAATCACATTCATTCAAATCTTTAAAAAAGATAAAGGCATAAGATTCTCACATTTTTAAAAAAAGCATTTGACATGGCTTGCCAAAGTAGCATGTTGATTAATTATAAAATATTGGACTTAATGATAATCTCCAAGACTAAATAAAAATGTTAATTACATAATAGATCGATTACAAAGAAGTTGTCTTTAATTATAGTTATGCAACAAAAATCAAAATGATCAATGCTGGACCCAGACAATGATCACAACTTGGAGCCTTGATATTTTTATCATATATTTATGGTTTGAAAAGTGGGATATAATAATTATACAAGATTACTGGCAAACAATATTCTACCTTTTTTAAGTACCTGATAAAAAAATCATTAACAAGCACATTTCATTTCAGACAAAATCGAACAAAGGTCAGAAAATAAAGTGTAGAATTTAATAACTCATGTACAATATTGTTTTCGAATTTTTCAAGAATACTTTTCTTATTTTTCTTGAAATTAAAAATTGGTTTTGATTATCCTGTTGCTGACAGTAAGCATATGGGGCATACTTTTTAGTTCAGTGCTTCATGGTTTCTAGACACAAAAAATATTTATGAGGTTCACTATACGTTAACATATTATGTAGTAAATAAATAAAATATAAAATTTGCAGAGGTTCCTTTATTTTTTTGTCATTGATGATACCTGTGTAAATTATAAAAAAAAATCCCGATATATAAAATGATTGTAAGAAAAAAACCCTTCCAAACTATTACAGGGCTTCAGCTAGGATTGTAACTGGTAATGAGATGTGACTCCTTAAAATCTTGGTTTCAGTATAGTTTTAAATACGTTAACATTTCCTTCAATGGGAGTGAATTTGAATTCATACTAGATCAATTCTTACAAACATTGCAGGGTTCACTTAATTTAAAAGTTACCGAAGCCTCTATCCTTACTGCTCACAAATATGATTGAGAAACTTCAGACGTCGTACTGTGCTACAACATGTTCATTAAGTGGTGTAAATCAACTGTGGATTCTCAAGAAGTCCAAAACAATTTTATAAAAATCTGAAATAATTTTTCTCTCAGAAAAATCATCAAAACAAGCATTCCTCATGATAAATAATAATAATAATAAAAAAAAAAAAAACTCAGGCTTTTTGACACCATAGACAACTATTTCTTCAAAAAAAAAAAAAAAAAAAAAAAAAAAAAAAAATGGAGCTCGGAAATTTTCAAATTTGTGATTGCTTATTTACAAATTTGCTTTGTTTAAAATTATTCCGATTGTACAACAGTACTCTGATGTTGAGATTAAAAATATACTTGATTTCTTCATTAACGATATCTACGAGTATTTGGACCGGGTCTTTCACAATATGTTCGGAAATCCAATAAACACTTATATTGCTCCTTTATAAACAAACCTGTTCTTATATTCTAAAGAAACAGAATTTATTCAAAAAACATCTAGATAAGAAGAAGACTTAAGCTCTTGCTGTTGCCATATATTCGACATACATGTATGTTGGCTATACAGACGAAGTTTCATAAATTAACAATAATTATTTTTCATTTATATGTCGACTCGATATATCCAAGTGCACTCGATATGAAAGGCACTGCAGAGTCTGCCAATCTGTTCCATATTCTAATGCTTTACTGGCCACAGAAAGTTGAAGGCCAAATAACAACTTTAACTAAACTATATGACAAATGGGAGGACATAAACTTTATTCCAATCGTCAATTTCTCCTAGTTATGTAGTAATATTTCAAAATCATCTGCAAACGGTGTTTATGTCCCGCGACTGATTCAGTGCATTAGAGCATGTTCTGAATACGGTCAATTCAAAACCAAGACAGGCTACTGACAAATAAGTTGATGTTATAGGACTTTCAATAGATTCGTTTTAAGTCAGCAATTTGCAAATTCTATGTTCGTTATAATGACCCTATTTGCAAATACAACCTATCGTTGGGTCGACTGGCTTGTTTCATACCAGTTGTTAATTAGGCTTTTTCATACTGACTTTGAGTACAGTGTACATCTACTCTATTTACCCGATCAATAAAAAGAGGGCTCAGCAGATGCTTAAGAGGGGGTACTTACTATATCTAAGCACCAGACCCCACCTCTGTCCCCGGGGCCATAAAACTAAGAAGAGCTCACTTTTGATCTCAGTCTCACTTTTCTACTATCAATTCCTTTGGTAAACGCGAGACTGAGATAAAATGTGAGCTCGTCTAAGTTTTAAGAGCCCGGAGCCTGGTGTTCCCAAAGTGTGTTATTTGCCCTCTTCACGCCTCATATTGTTAAGAGGATTTAAGAGATTGATCACTGTACATTATTTAAAGTGAAAAGGGAGAAAATGCTATCGTAATATTATTTATGCATTTCTTTATTTTTCTGTATTTAGCTTACAAAATATAAATTTAAAGTATTTACTAACTTTCTTTTTGGATTGTATGCATTTTTTTCTTTGTTTCCTAATTGTCATCGGCTAATTTCGAACACCTCATTTTAAAAAGATTTCAGATATGTACCTGAAACATTTTCACATATATATATATATATATATATATATATATATATATATATATATATATATATATATATATATATATATATATATATATATATATATCGTTTGTTTGGGGTTGGGTGGAGGAGGGGGTTAGTTGCTTTCTTGATATTTATTTTTTTCAACATTGTGTTTCTGTTATCGGTAATTATACAACTGATGATCGCAAACATCTGACGTATTATGAGGAGTTCAATGCACACAATGTAACTGCAAATGCTAGTTGGCAGGTTTTTTTTTTTTTTTTTGTTTTTTTGTTTTTTGGAGGCAATGTATATGATTAAAATATACGAAATTAATGGGGCAATTTCGAAAAGCAAAATAGGTTTTCACTTAAATTATATTTTTAAAAAAGTCATCTTTTCATTCCATGTTAATGCCTTTGTAAATTTTGCTAGCTTGTAAGTCAATATATTGGAACGGAATTGTCATCCGAATAAATATATTTTGCTATATAATTTAAAATTCAATCCTTTGTAGGACTTCTTGATAATTCGATACATTTTCTATCTTTAAATTAAAAAAGAATATCGAAAATTACAAAGTGAATAAAATTATAGCATTTATTAAGTTCTTTGGCAGTTTCTCTTCTTTTCATACTTGACATTTAAACAATGAGCTGAACTTTATTTTTATCAAAGTCAAAGCCTCTAACCTTTTAGTAGAAACACTGATTTGTCATAATCGTATCTCTTAAAGATGCGTAATTCTATAGAAGGTTTCCGTGAAATATCATTGAGTCAATATGGAAATGGTTGTTATACCTTATGCTTATTCTGCGTATATAAGAAATCTTTTGTAATGAAAAGGTAATAGAAATTTATCGCGCTCATTTTCAGGACTCTGTCGATTTAGTAATCACGCGACGGTCATCACAACGAACCGGAAGTTGCTAACAGGAATTTATTCGCCATCGACATCGTCAGCAAAAATTAATGAGGACACGTGGTTCCGGTGGCGCCGCAGTAAATGAATGTTTCGATTAAAAGAATAAACATAGAGTAAATCCGAACGGCATTGAGACCATTAAATAATTATTTCTAATATACAGAATCCTTTTACAAAAGGCCTGGCGGCGGATCGTTACCGAGAAAGCTAAGGAAATGATCATCCATTTTAATTAGCCGGCTTTTAGCTCGTCGTAAAACTGCGATGCTCTTGAGAAAAGCCTCTCAGCCGGACGTTACTGCTTTGTTCCAGTGGTTTAGGAGAATGAAAGATTTATCATTGCTGTCCTGTGTTCGGTGTGTTATTATGTTTTTGACAGTGAATATAAGAATCTGAATTATTTCAGTGCTTAATTATTACAGAAACTGATATCGATACATTTTTATACCACAAGATTATGATTTTTGAATTTAAAGACGCTTCCATATAAAGTATTTACTTTACATGTACCAAATCATTTAGTAGCTTCGATGTCATCTACATGTACGTTTAAGATTAGATATACAAAAAAGCAAACTGACAAAGACACAGTCTTAAACAAAGCATCTGAATTGGTGCTGCCTTTAGGTATATAGAACATAGTCATAGGTATCATGTTGTTAATTTTCACATATCTCCGCCAAGTAAATTCAAAACTTTCCCTCGCAGAATTTAAAATTATAATGAATCTTTAAAGAAATTACAAGTATATTTTTCAGAAATTCTTTTAAATACAAAATTCTGAAGGGGTGGGTATTACATTTTCTAGGTGGAGGAGAATGAAAATTTCAACAAAATTACAGAGGAATCACTTCGTCCATCCTTATATGTACCTCTTTTTAGGAGGAGTAACAGTTCAACAAAAATAAATGGAATTTATTTAACATGTAATGCAAGCCACATCATTATTAAACTTTATTATTATTATTATTATTATCATAATTATTATTATATACTTACGATGAATACATCTATCAGTTTAAGAAATAAACATTGTCTTTATTGAGCAAAAGATTATACAGTGAAAAAGAATGATTGATTGCATGTTGTTTAACGTCCCATTCGAGAATATTTCACTCATATAGAGACGTCACCGTATGCCGGTGAAGGACTTCAAATTTAGACCTATACTCGGCACTCAGGGCCATTGAGCAGTGAGGGTTCCTTTTCGTGCCAACGCCTACCGTGACACGGGACCTCGGTTTTTTAGGTCTCATCCGAAAGACCCGTGACTTTCACTTCTACTGCTGGGCGCTTGGCGAAGGAACAGTCACTACCTCACTAGGCTACCCTGAAAAAAGAACTCTCTCTCTCTCTCTCTCTCTATATATATATATATCATATATATATATATATATATATATATATATATATATATATATATATATATATATATATATATATATATATATATATATATATATATATATATATATATATATACAACACTGTGTATCCTAAGTGTCGGATCTGACTTCACCAGAGTACACCCGATAGAACGGACGCAATTCATAGCGCTCCGGATTTCTTTGTTCACAACTGTTTATAAACTTCAAATTAAATATGTAACACTGTAAATATTTATTGCTTAGTAGTTTAGTAGTAGTGCTAGTTGTTTTTGTTTCTCTATTTCCTTTGTTTTTATGACTTCTTAACTTTTTTTTCTTTGTCCTGAGGAAGGGAGTGTCATTGGTCATCTTTAGTGCTTTATATATATATATATATATATATATATATATATATATATATATATATATATATATATATATATATATATATATATATATATATATATATATATATATATATACAATGTATACATACATAAAACTATATCTATAAATCATTAATTTTTTTCTGTTTTAAAACATAGCTACAATGGATGATCGAATTGAGGAATATATCATAATGATTGTAAATATTATTTGTCAGGGTCTAAAGTTATTTAAAGAAAGTACAGCTGAGTATGTTTCCATACACCAAAGAATTTATTTCATTCGCACAGATTTACTTTATATTTGCACAGATTTACTACAAATTCATTATTTTCTGAAGCATATTTTTCCTACTAAAAACATCCTAAAATTCAATTTAAAAACAACATTGTCCCGGAACTAAATCTTTATATTATATCTTGCAATGTCCAATAACCGTCCTTCAATCATTTTTCAAAAGTTATGTCTTTGAATTATTCATTGTTCTCAAAAAATATTAACAGAATGTTTTCCAAACAATTCACCTTTAATTATTACTTGTTTCTTAGATTCCAAGTTTAATTTGACTTTAATCAATGTGTTTTGCATAAACAGGAATAATTACAAGACATTGACGAGAATGGTGATTATTTTAAAATAAATAATAAATAACCTTTAAGATTCTTGATATAACAGGCGTGAAAACAAATTACCGTTGTCAAAGATTTACTTTTAAGATGTTGCATATTAAAGATTTTTTTTGATCAGTAATTGTGTAGGAAATTCATTCTGTTAATGTGCATTGTTTCCTGATAACTTCAAAAAGTCTTTCAGAGAAGCCTGTCTCTTTTAATGCTGTCATCACAAGTCACAAATTTCCCATCCGTTTAATGAACACACCCGCCTTTGAAAGTGATTAGATCTGTAAGCACTTGTACATTATATGCCTGTCGATAGAATCCCTCCTCCACCCCAAGATTTTCCTCCAAAAATATATACTCCTGAGCTCGTTGTTTTTCTTTCCCCAGAATTTGTTTTCGTAGATTTCGTTATTTACATTACCTAAAAGTATATGAAAACCGTCCTATATATACAAGCTAATCCATCTAAAGTAGATTTGTAACATTTCGTGGGGTCTATAGAATGATGATCAATAAATTGTTTTTGTATTTCAATTGAAAGTAATTTTTCTCATCACAGACATTCACAAGTCTGAGCAAAATGTTTTGTGTAAAAGAATACAAGAAACCAGGGAGTGTGATTAATATCTTTTGGAAGAAGGTTTTGTCTACGAATACACTGTTTTACCTGTGTTCTTTATTAAATTTTGACGTTTTCATTAATAAATTACGCACTTCTAATATCCATTCAAAATTATTACCTTCTGAAAATTGAACAAATTGAACAAATTTGATTTATCGTCTTATACATGTACATGTATTAGCATAATTTTCCTATCCCCAATGAGATCTGAATTAATAAATTTTCAGTATATACCAAATCTTTGCTTCGAAATGAAAAAGAAAACACCAGTAGCATATAGAATATTATGTAAACTGTTTCTCTGATCACTTTTCTCCGTATATTCTTTTCTACTGTTATCCTTTTTGCCGACAAGAAAAATGTGTATGTGAAACCATGGGAGGTTGTAGTACGTATAGTACGTACTTCCGTACAAGCCTGAAAATACGGATATATATTTAATTGCTGTGGTTAAATTTAGAAATTTATTTCAAAATTAAGGATTATCTCCCTCATGCATAGCTCTGATCCTTCGACTTATTTGGCTCCAGTCTTTGGCACCCTTGTTTCAGCCCTTCAAAGTTTCTTTAATTATTTCGGATTTTCTAACTTTTCGGCATGAGCAATACTGAAGAGACATAATTTGTCGAAATGCATATCTGGTACATCAAAATTGGTACCGTATAAGACTTACATTAGTACACTTTCCTAACATTTGAAATTTAAAGGTTTTAACACAAAAACTTGTGTACTTACTTATTTATTTGCCTTTTTAAAAATTATTTAAAATAGAATTCTTAACTTCATCACATCTGTGACTTTGAACATTGAGATACAACCAAAAATTGGAAATGCATTTTTTAAAACAAATGCAAATATTTGAAGATGATTTTTTTTTTTTCAAAACAATTCAAAACAGCTAGAAAATAACTTTTAAAAAAATGAAAATTCATATTTCCTCTATCAATATTTTGATACAATTTTTTTTCAACAAAGAAGAAAACGTGAAATGTTAAGGACACAGAAGAACTACATACAGAATTAATATGGCTCAAAATTGTTTGAAAAAAGACAAAGATCTATCAAATTACAACGTTAAAAAACTACCAACATCTGGGACAAAGCTCTCACGGTTCCTGCAATACGTTAACGATGTTTGTCAGGCCTTCTATCCTCTGCCATTACCCGTCATACCTTTCCGCCATTGTTGTCGTCTGATGCTACCTGGTAGTTACCCGGGTTTGCACGTAATAAATCAGGGTCTTGTTGAAACGATTAAGCATTGCTGACGGTAACACCAAGCGACCATCCGTACGGGAATATGCTCGTTAATGAAGGTGGACGTTTTCATAGACTACCTTTTTACCGATAAAATACGATGTATCAATTTAATGGAAGAAACTAGCAATGTGGCCCCTCTTTTAAATTAAGTTGATCAAATTTCCAAATTAAAGGACTGCCATTCAACGATATAAAACTGCAAATTACTTGAATATCACGAAGATGGCGAGCCCTATACTAAGAAAGGCCAGTTTCGTCTTCTTTTGTGTAAGAGGTACTTATTTTCTTAATTTGGTTTAATCGTATCATTTTGTTTCCATCTGAAATATCAAAGAAAAGATCAATTTTCTCTTTTTTGATACAATTAATTCTCCGTTCTACACGCATAGCATCTGAATATAACACGCCACATAACGCTGTCTGAAAAGTTCATTTGGGACATATGGTAACATATCTCAAGAAATTTAAGGTACCCACAAAGTTAGTTTTTAATTAAAACTTCAATGTACAACCATACCCCTCTCTGCATGCATAGCTTATTTAAATTTTTGATTTATACACTATACATGTAAAAATATTTATTTTTGATTTTTTCAATAGATTTGATAATGCAATGGTTGGTTTGTAAATATTTTATGTCTAGAATTTTTAGCAATTTGGAATTGTAAAAGTCTCTAAAACCTTTGTCAATTTGACCAGTTTTTAACAATTTGTATTTGGTTAATTGATTGTCTCTTGTTTTACGTCCAATCGAAAATTTTTTTTCCTCAGATAGACATTACAATATACTCGTAAAGGGCTTAAAAATGAAGGCCTTTATTCACTAGGCACTCAGGGTCATTGAGCAATGAGAGATCTGTATCGTGCCAATGCCTACCATGACACAGGGCCTCGCTTTTAAGGTCTCATACAAAAGACCCGCAACTTTCACTTCCAAGTGCCAAGCGTTTGGCGAAGGAACAGTTGCTACCCATTTTTTAAAATTGATTTTAGTACACGGTATGTCGTGGCTTAAACCCACGACCTTCCGATCACGAAGCAAGCGTTCTACCGACAGAACTACTGTGACGGTTTGAGAAAGGACTTAAAACATTTAGACAGCCTTTTAAATAAGCGTTTACTCTTCAGTCGCGGGGTAGGGGGTTGGATCCTTAAGTCGCAGGTTCGAATCCCATTGCGGGACGTGGAGGCCGGTCCTTCTGATAAGGCATTATAACTGTGGTCCCGTGTAGCAGTAGGAGATTCCTCACTTCTCAAAGGCCGTAAGTGCCGAGTAACGGCTAATTTTGCAGCTCTCAACCGGCAATTGGTGGCATCTCAATATGAGTGAAAAATTCTCGAAGGGACTTTAAAAATAAAAAAATAAAAAACATGCGTTTAATAATTTTAAAAAAAAATATTTTAATCAAAGTTTGATAATAAAATGATAATTTTATTTTTTAAATTCTCATCACATGTCTATTTTATTTGCCATTTTGATGAATAGAAAGAAGGAAACTACAAATGTAACTTATGTCTGTATCCATTTGTAGTAAGTGTACAAGGTGCCACATATATAATAATCAAATAATAATAATAAGCCAAATATAATAATCGACAATCTACTTTTAATGTATTAAACCTAGTCTACATTCTTTGAAGAACATTTTTTTTTCTAAAAAATTAATATTATTTTATTATTTGTCAGTAATCTGTATAAGGGCAAGTCATAAAACATTAGCGTTTATTTTCCACTTTAATCCATATTTTTATTTCATAATTTTGAACAAATTTTTTGAATTTTTTTAAATCGCTAAAAATAATGAACATGAAAAGTTCCAAAAAATAAATATTAAGTAAAAATAGCACATGAATTAGGTTTGCTCATACATGTAATTACAAATTTGTAATTTTATTCTTTGATTTTCTATGACCAAGAGAAAATCAGTTTAGAATTCTTAGAAATGACTTCTTGTTAGTAGATATGTTAGATCTATCAACGCTATGGTTTTAGGTGTCTAAGCTTTCTACTAATCTTAAACATAGTACGGTAAAGGATACACTTTATGTTTATTCTCCCTGCTTCATTGCCCCTTCTATGGGTAAAAGTTGAAAGCGAGATAACTTGATTTGCAAAACCGAATTTTTGGGAAAAAATGTCCGTACTGTAAAGTTGAAAAGGGTTGAAGTTGAAAGCGAGATAACTTAATTGTTTTGCAATATCGAAATTTGTTGGAAAATAAAATCACTTGTTAATGTCTGTACTATCTGTACTATATGCCGCCAGTGACATCATACTGAATCAGCAACTAATCTTCATTTATTTGCCCTTTCAAAGAAGAGTGTTAAAAAGGGAAAAAATAGCTTATTAGGAAGTGTGAATAAATGAAAGTATACGTGCTAATTTAAAGATAAAACATATATTAAATAAATTCACATTGGCCATTTGGTAAGTGAGACATAAACTCTTCATTTAATTTAACCTAGAAAAAAGTTAGGATTATTAAAAAAAAATGTAAAAGCATATTCTATAAAAACCACCTGATAATCAAATCTAGTCCCTAATCTCACCAACGCATTTGTGCAGAGTTTATTAAACGAAAGGTATACAAAATCAAGCCCCATCCCGAATTTTCTCGTAGGCTCTGGCGACCTGTAGAACTGTAGTTTCATCGAACATTTTCCCTACTATCACCATCCCACACGGAAGTCCCTCAGTAAATCCAGCGTTAATGGTCAGGGCAGGGTGTCCTGTGGCGTTGAATGGAGCTGTGTTTTGTATCATTCCAACCAGGAGTTTCAATGTTTCTAGAAAAAAAGAGACTAAATTACTAACTAAATTATTGTAAAAATTGTAGTGGATGAAAATGGCTGTACATGTATAGAAAAGAAATAAGTGTTGATTCTCCAACAGAAATGCTAGAAATTACTGTAAAATCATAAAAATTATTATATTTCTGAGGTCAAATTTTCATGAATAGAGGAAAAAAAATACTTGTTCGTGGCGATTTGAATTCATGGCTGAAGAAGTTTGAAATTTAATATTTTGGGGAGGTCATGAATTAATAGGTCTCTTCATATCACGAAAACAACGAAAATAAAACCCTCAAAAATATTAGTGATTTCAGAGTAATTTTTATGCACAAAACTTTGTGTTTAATCATCTATATTTGAAATAATGATCTTTCAATGTGCTTCTGGTACATTTAATAGTTTGTAACTTTTTGTAAAAGCTCTGCTAAATTAAATTTGATGTTGCATATACAGTGTATGTATCATTCTCCAGATTCTGTTGCTTAAAGATTTCATGCAAAATATGTCTTAGAAATAACAATTTCATTTCAACTTTTACCTTCAACAGAATTATCTGATGTAGGAAGTTTAAATGCCTTCCCCGGAAGTGTCGGCATTACCATGGCATCAAAATCCTTGAAAATTCTGCTATACTCCATTGTCAGATATTGTATCAGGTTCTGTCCCTTGGCGTAAAATTTGTTTTGATAATTCCTCTGCATAAACTCTGCAAATATCATGACGATTTTGACCGGTAGGGGGCAGTCAAATGGGCGGAGGTTATAAGATCTCGCCAGAGCTTCCTGAAAGGGTAGGTCGTAATTTCCTTTCCAGCTATATCCATGACCTTTAGTAGTTAAGTGAATAATTATACAATAAATGTTACATGTCATAATATTATTTGACAGTTTGCATTGGTTGTGCGCTTACAAGTGATAAGCGAAGTGTTCTACAGAATGATTTTGACCGGGTTAAGGAGAGAGTTAAGAGGAAATTCAGGAAATACCAGGTAGGATTTACAAGAACATATAACAGAACTTTAGCTTAAGAAAAACTTAGAACAAGCAAAAGAATGGAAGGAAACACTCTGATTTTGTCGATTACAAAAAGGCTCTCAACTCAGTGTACAGGGAAAGTTAACGGGTAGAAATTCCCAACCACTGATGGAATTGCTGCACAAATCGTATGCATCATCTCAAGTAAAGGAATTTACGTACTCTGGGAAATGGAATTTTTACCGTATTTCACTAATAATTCTACAAAAAGTAACTTGATATTTGAACTCTCGACTTTTATGCATCAGCATCAGCAATATTTCGAAAATTCTACTTCTTTTAATTCCGAATGATTGAGCTGGAATGCCGCTCCGTTAAGGTAGCAGCTAAAGACAGGAATAACTAGAAAAAAGCAATTCAGATATATTCATGATACCTTTTGAATATATTTAGTAATTCTATGTATCTCAAATAAATTAATACAAGTATTCCCGTTAAAGATTGTTAGTATAAATTTTATTTAACTGTTTATTACTCCTTTTATATCTTCTTTTAAATATAAGAAGTAGCACAGTATAATGTTCAACAAAAGTTATATCTTCTTTTAAATATACGAAGTAGATTAAGAACAGTATAATGTTCAACAAAAGTCAACCTCATAAAAGAGTTAACTTTCCCCAAATTTTATGAATTTATGATTAAGCGGATGCAATTCTGGTTTGCCGCAGTCGGTCAATAAACTGATGTTCACAAGATGAAATTCATCTTTAGAAATTATCCAAATAGAAATTATCATGTTGCGTATGTCTTTGAAAAATAAAACTTAAAGAAAACGTACCATTTCCTTTCACCATTGTTTGGTATGTCCCTTCAATATTAACTGGCATTCGTAGAGCCACACCTACATGTTCAACAATTTTTTTTATTATCTTAAAGCAATGTAAAACTTAAGAACGTAATAAACAGAATTAATATTTATTTCAATGCTACGATGAGCAGAAAATGCATGTAGCAATACGAAATCAACAATTTATTTTAATAGTTAACATTTTGTGTACTTTCAAATGTTGAAGGTGATAATTGCATTAAATGCAACTTTTTCCTCTTTGTATATAACAAATAAAGAATTGCTACAAATTCTTTATATAAAGTATAAATCTCATTGTAAGATTATTAAAAGAGTTTCAATTCATCATCAATACATACCTCAGCATTGACCACTCACCATAAAGAAATAGAGAGGGGTTATTCACTAAGAGAGGGACAGCTGAAAATAAAACGAATTCCTACCATCTTTATGAACTGGGAGGGAAACTTCTATGACTTCAACTCCCGCCTCTTTCAGTCTATAAGCTGCTTCCTTTACAATCTTCGCCGCATCTTCATCTACTCCTTCAAAACCTTCCTTGAGAATTGCTATCTTCTTTCCTTTTATCCCTTTGTTAAACTTGTACACAGAGGAAGCATACATAACAATAATGAAGTAGATAAAGTTCTCTGAGTATCAAATTGTTGTTAATTAATTAAAATCGTTACATAATATTTCATTTTTGTGCTGCTGTTAAGTTTGTGAGATTTTTCTGCAGATGGTGTTCTTATGTAAATACGAGATTATTTTAATGCACGTATGGCCATCATATCATAAAGTGTCGTAAAGTATGGGGAATGTGTGCATGTAAATATAGTAATATTAACCATGACATTTATTGTAAGTAGATTAAGTTCTTAGGGAGCTACATTGTACAAAATTAGAAACCTGCTTACCTCCGTGATGATCTTACCAATTCTGAATATAGAGGAACTGATATAGTTGGAAACTGTCGCGGATCGTTACCGTTGTCGTATCCAGCAATCGCCTGTAAAATTGAATTATGTTAACAAAGTTCATACTAGAAGAACTGAGAAACGATACCCCCGCCCCACCTCTTGTATTTTTTTTTTCAATGTTTGCCTTCAATGCTTCTATCTAACTAAAAATTATGAACTAGAAATAAAATTACACCCTTTCCTCCAGTTAACTTAAATTTCCCCAAATTTCCCTATAACCCTTACTTCAGAGTTATATTATTCTGATGTAAGAACTTGATCCTGACATACTGTAAGGCTATATCTTTAATTTGTGGGCACCCTGCACTGTTTCTCTATGGCGGAGTTATGGTCCAGGAACGATTGCACGGATAGAAAGACGGACAAGTAATTCCAATATACCTCCCTCATACTACTTTCTGGAGAATATACACAACAAACACATTACCAGTATAGTTGTACATGTATGTCTTATTTCGGATTGAATGTCTTATTCTCAGAGTGAGAGTCACTGTACCTCTAACAGAGTTGCACAGTCCTTCACTGTCCTGGCCATTGGCCCCACATGGTCAATAGTAATTTCTGATGGTATTATCCCGGTATAAGGAACCAACCCATAAGATGGTTTTAATCCAACAATTCCACACCAACTTGACGGGATCCGAATCGATCCGCCTTGGTCCCCACCAATTGCTACATCGACTATATTTCTGGCAACCTAACACGAAGGAAATCATTTAATGCTAACAGATCATTTTAGTGTTTTCTGATGAAAAAAGCATATATATTTCTGTTAGAAAACAATACAGCTTTCAGGAACATATATCCTTTTTTTATTACCCAAGATTGTGGAAAAACTGCTTGTTTACCAGAGAAGCTGAACCTGAGCTGGATCCACCCGCAGATCTTGTTGGATCATAAGGGTTTCCTATTGGTCCATATGATGACGTAGAACTACCAGCGGAGAAACACATATCCTCACACACAGATTTACCTAGAATTCTTCCACCTAAAACAATTATTTTTTTAATGCTCAATGCACCTTCATGAACATAAGAATGTGACGTTCTGAAATGTCAGCCTCTTTCACTGCACTTCTTTCAGCTTTCTCGGTCAAAAAATGCATATTTGTGCCAAATACTTACGCCGTATTTTCTTTTCAAATCTGATTCAATGTATCTTTGATAGTCTTCTTTGAATTATTCAGTCAAGTCTATAAAAATTTTCATGCCAAGGATTCTTTTATTCTGTATATCTCAAAAATATATTACATACAAGTACTCTGAGGTTGATACAATCGGTACGGATGTCTCCCAGTTGATTCGATATGTAAGAGCATGTTCTACATACAATCTTTTTCTAAAACGAGGCAGGCTATGATGATACGATGATATTAAGTTTTGTTTAGAGCCAACATTTTGCAAATTCTATGGCAGAAACATTGACCTTGCTTACAAATAAAAATATGTCGTTAGGTGGAATGTTGACTTATTTTTTTTTTTTAGCACAAATTGATATGCAATTATTTTCCCACTGAATGGTCTACAGAATTTTTCATGACAAGGATCACACGGCGGGTATGATCGGTCGTCAAAGGATGCTTACTCCTCCAATTCAGTCCCCATCTCTGTTTTTAGAAAATTTCCTGGAGATTAAAAAAAATTGGGTCGGGTCATTTTTAGCAAGTCGGTCGGGAGACGACATTGAAACCTTTAATTCAATTTTTTCTGCAGATAACATCATAATAGTGACATAGTCCACAACTTTCTGTATATTTCGACAGACAAAAAGATACTTGATGTAAATAATATATGGTACCAATTTTGATGCACTAGATGCGCATTTCGACAAATTATGTCTCTTCAGTGATTTACAAGCCGAAACGTTGGAAATCCGAAATATTTTTTTAAAAAATTGCAGAGCTGAAAAAAGGGGTGTCAAAGACTGGAGCCAAATACGTCGAAGGATCAGAGCTATGCATGAGGGAGATAATCCTTAATTTTGAAATAAATTTCTAAATTTTACCACAGCTAAACAAATATTTCTTTTGTTTTCTTCGCGAAAGTTTATTATTGTATTTGATTGAAATCTATACATAAATATACATAAATTTTACATTGCATAGTTGAAACTGTGCAAAATTGAGAGCAATAGAACTTAATTTTTTTGTTTTTTGACATCATGCTTTCTTTTTAAAATGTTTTGGTAATTTCCAAGTTTCTCTCTCTACCTGTATCCAGTATCCTTGCCACAATTGTAGCATCTCTGTCGGGTACAAACCCCTCCAGTATTTTACTTCCGTTCATCATGGGGACCCCGGCTACGCACACGTTGTCTTTGATTGCTACAGTTTTCCCCACCAAAAGTCCCCTCTCGGCTCCTTTAATGTCACACCGGTAATACCTAAGAATATCAAGCAAAACATCTGGATATACTCATACAACTTTATATATCTAGTCAAACTAATCATGAATTTATTGATTTAGAGTTTTGTGGCTAAGACGTATGTAATATATAGTCATATAATATTTGAGCATTTGCATAGTTAAAATTGGCTATTGACATAGTAAACTCACCAAGCATTGTCGTTGGTTTCCCTATGTCCCGGTGTCCTTGGGTATTTGACCGTAGGGGATGGTACCACAAGTTCGTATACCCTCTGGTAATCTATGCAGACATTGCCACAGAAATCTACAATGAGAAAATGATGTTTGACCTATGTTTTTTTTTTTACTTTATGTATCTGTTCTGATATTAAAGCTAGTGGTGTTAAGAAAACATTATATTTAACGCGTTGAAAATGCATATATTCTACAAAGATAAAAAAGGGTTTAGCATGAGCTGGAAACATGTACAGAAAAGGACGTCTTAAACCAACAACAAAACGTTCTTTAAAACTATAAATATATTATATTACTTGGAAACCTGAACAAATGGAAGAGAATCTAGATAAAATTAAATTCAAAGAGCAAACTAAAAGTCGATTTTATGGGAAAGTTTAATATAAAATAATATAACAACAGTATAAATAAAATTCAAGAATGCTAATCTACCCACGTCACCTGAAACATACCGAAAATTAAAGTTTTAGGACAAAGGCTGAAGTTCAGTATTAAAGGACTTCGATATTACATTTCAGCATAATTTGCTTCATATGGAATATGATTTTCATGACTTTAATCCAAAAGCAAGAGAACCGCGCGCACATGTTCTATGAATTTCAATGCCACATGTCAAGGTCAATCCTGGTGGTGATATTTATGCTTAAAAGGTTACCGTAAATTGCACTTCTTTCCTCCGTTGTGAGTCTCAGTCTGAGATCTTCAGCAATAGTCCTAATGTCATCTTCCGATATCCGAACAATCGCTGGACTTTTCTGAAATTCTGAAAAATAGACAGTTTTTTTTGTATTATAACACAAAGTCAAAAAAACGTTTTAAGACTTTTATTCTTGTAACAAGCAAGCCTAAAAAGTCCTCTTCGTGGAAGCAATTCAATGATTATTTGAAGTAAATAAGAAAGAGCTCTTTAGTAGTTCTGCAAGTTACGCTATGAAATAAAGCTGATTTTCCACATCAAATTAAAATCAAATGTTATTTTTGTCCGTCTTCATTTTATGATTTCATCTTTTCACTTACTTTAAGATAAGCTAGTATATGTATTTTACAACATAGAACCATCATTTAAGAAATTAAAAGTACCCAAGTTGGACGAGTATAACCTGGGTTGGGACAATTTACGCTTCATAAACCGTGAATCAGTTTCATGTGTTGACGGGGAGACCGTTGTGGCCAGCGGAGTTATGTATTTATTACTGGATACCTTTTCACTTTTCAAACCAACGCGACATTTGAAAGTTAAAACCGTGACTTGTTAGCAGTTAATAGTCGTTATAAATGAATAGGAATATGAAAAATGCTATCTTTTTTAACAAAGAACGTTTAATCTACTTACAGTTTTGTAGGAAACATTCTTTACGTTTGACTCTTGCATTATGACGATTATTCTAAAAGCCAAAAAGTCAAAATTTGCCGGGGTAATCTCATGATCTTGTTAAAAACTCATAATTCATAACACGAATTTTATTAAATTAATACAATGAAAAAGGTGAAGATAACGAACAGTGCTCAATCTCATAAATCTATTAAACATTAGTGTGAACAGGACTGTAATTCGGACCTCCGTAAACGCCAGAAATGGGATCAGGTGCCTAGAAGAAATAAGCATCTATTGTCGTCCTCTATAAACAGTGCAATCCGTAGTCAAAATAGGTATAAAAAATATATGGCTTAACGATTGGTAAGAAATATGTCAGTAAAGATACGATGGGTTGTTTATCTGCAAACAAGGTCATTATAGCTATAATAGACTTCGCAAAATACTGACCTTCAAATTTTGTTGAAAGCTCTATAACATCAACTAATTTGTCATTAGCCTTCTCTTAAAAATTGATTAGATCGTATTCAGATCACACCTCTGCCTACTGAATCAGTTAGGAGACACAAACAGAATACGCAAGTGACGGTGGAATGTTTCTACATAAATAGGGGTAGTTGGCGACAGAAAAGATGAAGACTTCCCATTTGCAATGTTAGTTGGCCAAAACACGTCTGTAATGTAATTAAATAATACAAGTATGAAACAGATGTGGCAGGCTCTAAACAAAATTTGGAAATAATTCTTTTATTAAAGGCACATTTCTTTCTTTTTTTCCAAGAGTTTTATTTTGTAACCGCTCTTTTTTAAATTCGTAGCCACGAATTTTATTTCGAGGAATGGGGTTTTACTTACTGAATTTGATAAAAGAAATCGCATACAATCTCACAGATCTAGACTAACCATCGTATAATACTGGAATATAATTATTCGCTCACTCTGTAATCGATCTAGTGCAAATGTGTCATTTAATTACAAGTTTTATGAAACGACTTTTTCTGATATAGTAAAAAATGTAGAAATTTGACAAAACTTTTGGCTTTGTTGCTTTTATATAAAAACTCCAAGGCATATACATCATCAACAAATCCAGAAAACTCAATTATCGTAGACAACAATTTTCGCAAATTTGCAAATGATAATATTTTGCCATATATTTAACCTCCGATACCTGGAATGGGGGTCCTTTGAGAAGCTATTGACTAATTATGACGTCAGAATCCAGCAATACTTAGAGAACCTTCTCTTTCCAGTAAAACGTATGTAGCCTGACTAAAATTCATTGATAAATTTGGAGGAAAACTTTACATCGAGAGTATGTACGTGACGATCCATTAGTTTTTATAGCTGATGGTGTGAATTTATACGTAAGGCAATAGAAGATCTAAATGAAATTAAATATATACATGTAGCTGAATGTATCACCAGGAGGGGTGGGTTGGGGTGTCCCCCAATAATAACTCCAGTATATTCTATATAGTAAAACCCAGTCCTAACGATGTTGTTTTTCATTATAACGTTTAATGACCTTCTTTTTTCTATTGATATAGTTTTTTTGCCAGGGAATTTCTGTTCGGTTCAGCCCCTCATCTGAAAAAAACTGATGTTGCTTCCAATACATTCTAATTCAGAATATTATGTCCTATGTACACGATACATTACGAATAATTATTATAAGAACATTGTACAAATAAAAACCCACCTTTGTCTTCTTTGACCGACATTCTTTATCTCTGATATAAAAGCAGACTGAAACGTTTTCAAACCTTGCACAGGTGTATGGACATCAAATCATTAAAACTACATTGTATGGTGGCCTTATGCAGTCTTTGAGAAGACATATGTTGTATTTTAACATGAAAGGATATCTGAAAAGATACCTGTCTTAATACGGGTAAATTTATTGGAACATTGAGGTTTGGGGGGGGGATTACAAAGTGTAACTTTAAATATGCATAAATGTAATAGTCAAACTGACATTTACCAGAAAGTTATCATAAAAGATTACATCCCTCAGCATTTTGCAATGAAACAAACATATTTCTATAAAAAGCTTGGATAATACATGTACTTCTCATAATAGTGAGTTTGGTATACTAGTATACCGAAGAAATGCAAAGCTAAATTAAATTTATCTCTGAAATATATAATTGCTACCTATTGATTAAAGTATGGGAAGTAGGCTAAACAAATATGGGAATATAATTCTTCAATTTCTTTTTAAAACACTTTTAATGTCATGCATACAAGCAATAACTTTGATATACATGTATATCCAAGCCAAATCAAGGCATTTCAAATGCTAAGATTCAATATACTTTTTTGCAATGTGTTTTAAAATACAGTATAAACATTCATTTGTATAGAGAATCACATATTTATTCTAAAAAGCAGAAATTGTTTATATAAATTATAAAAAAAAAAAAAAAAAAAAAAAAGGTCAATTTTTTCCATAAGATTTGACTAATGAGACACAGTAATATTCCATCAATATCTTAAATCAGAAATCCGTAACGATGAAACATCATTCATATCTTTGAACATTGTGTGCATCACAATAAATCATAGACTGAATCATCTGTTACATTTAGGTTTTGATGTCCCATCCCGAATTTTCTCGTAGGCTCTGGCGACCTGTAGAACTGTGGTTTCATCGAACATCTTCCCGACAATCATCATCCCACACGGAAGCCCCTCACTCAATCCAGCGTTAATGCTGAGGGCAGGGTGTCCTGTGGCGTTGAATGGGGCTGTGTTTCGTAACATTCCTAAAAGTCTTAATGTTTCTTTAAAAAAATTGATAAAATAATTACTTTAATACGTTTATAGAAACAAATAAGATTTGATTTTGCTGAATATTTGTAAGGTGAAAGACTTAATCTTAAACCATCTAAATTTGAATTTCAATTACAACATTCTTTCATTTACCTAACCTAGTGTAAATAATCTACTGGTTACAATTAAATCCTATGTAACTTGATGCATATATTATTGTTTAAAAAAGAAATAAAATGATATTTAAAATGGATCTTCGAAATCCTAATTCTCTCTCTATCCCTCTTTCTCTCTTTCTCTCTCTATTTTTTTTTTTACCTCTAACAGAGATATCTGTTGTGGGAAGTTTTATAGGCTTTCCTGGAAGCGTCGGCAGAATCATGACGTCATAATCGTTAAGGATTCTATTATACTCGCTTGTCAAATATTGTATCAAATTCTGTCCCTTGGCGTAAAATTTGTTTTGATAGTTCCTCTGCATGAACTCGGAAAATATCATAAATATTTTGACAGGTAGGGAGCAGTCAAATGGGCGGAGATTAAAAGCTCCAGCCAGAGCTTCCTGTAATGGAAGGTTGTAGGTTCCTTTCCAACTATATCCATGACCTTCAGCAATAAATTTATTGAATGAGTTTGCAATATATATACGTTATATGTATTTTCTGACAAATGCATTGGTTCTGTATTTATTGCTTGTTTCAAGTTTTATTTACTTATTTTTACTACATGTTATAGTAAGTATACTTGTACTTTGATTAGCTATACAGAATCTGAATCTGAATCTCTGAACTCTTGAACTTTGATTACATGTAACTATAGTAAAATCTTTGATATGAGTACTTTAATTCACATAGTTAGTAAAACTTTGTGTAATGATTTCCTATGGTAAAGTCTTGTTTACCATTGAAATAATAAGAAACTTTTATGTTTTTACTCTAACATGGATCTTCCTCTGAAATTAACGGTAAATGTGCATGTGTACATTTTACATCTTTATTGAAGTGTATAACTCAGTTGTTCTGGAATCTTGTTTTTTTTTATCCAAGAGATAGCCAAGTAATATACGACAAAAGTACATACTAAAGTATCTACAATTGACTGCTTTCCCATCCACAACTGTGAGTAAATTAAAGGAAAAAATGTACATTCAATAGATGATGATTATCTTGAAAAATCATTTTCAAAATTATTTTAGGTAATCTGTGTCGCCTATACTAGTATTTTAGTGCACATTAAAAAAATAAGATAACGTACCGTTTCCTTTCATTAATTGTATGATATGCCCCTTCAATATTAACTGGCGTCCAAATGGCCACACCTGTATGTTCAACAGAGAGTATTTTTAATTGAAAAAAGAGGGTTGTGCAAAACTTAAGAACGTTCTGTAAGGAAGAAACATTTCTTTCATTGCTGCAATGACTGGAATGTTTGGAGCAATATAATTTTGAATAAGCAATTTATTTATTCAACTACGGATTTTTCCATTTGCCAAATCATGAAAAGGAGCACACGGGGGATGTGACCGTCGACAGGGGATGCTTACTCCTCCGTGGCACCTGATCCCATCTTTGATGCTTTTAAGAGGTCCGTGTTTGATCTGCTCCTGATTTGCATTAATATTGTTTCAATGGACTTTGGGCTTGATTACTGTTCGTTATTTCCATATTCCTTCATTCTATATTTCTTTTGATAAAAATAAGAGTGATAAAAAGCATTAGATAAATTTCTGTTCTCCCTTTATATAATAAATAAAAAATAACTAATTTTAACTTATTAATTTATGAAAAGGTTATCAAACAACATAAATAAGATATATCGACATTTCAAACGGGAGCAGAAGGCAGGATTATATTGATTTGTTGAGGGCGGACTGAGCATTAAATAAATTCCTACCATCTTTATGAATGGGTAGAGAAACTTCTGTGACTTCAGCAGCAGCTTCCCTCAGTCTGTAAGCCGCCTCACTCACGATTTTTGCTACATCTTCCTCTACTCCTTCAAAACCTTCCTTGAGAATTGCTACATTGCTACATTCTTTCCCTTTATCTCATTGTTAACCTTATATATATATATATATATATATATATATATATATATATATATATATATATATATATATATATATATATATATATATATATATATATATATAAATATATATATATATATATATATATATATATATATATATATATATATATATATATATATATATATATATATATATATATATATATATATATATATATATATATATATATATGAAGTTGATCATAATTTCTAAATAAATTTCTCAAGATTTTTTAAAAAATCATTTTCATCAATGTATAGCTGCTAAGTGACTTTTTCAGCAAATCAGAACGCTTTGGTTTTAAACAGAATGAACACACAATGTTCATCATATCCTATTAGGTTAGCGTAGGGTATTAAAGGCATATGTGAGTACGAGGGCTGTCCGAAAAGTTCGCAATTCTATACGGAACAAAAACTTGTCAGGCAACGATCTGATGATATGTTATATATATTAATTTTGCCCCTGACAAGTTAATGATAATTGTTTCACTATCATTATTGACAAACCAAATTTTAAGTTGTACCCTTTTTAATATTGCCGGGGGGATATATGTTTCTTAAACATTTAATGTTTTGCTTATAGTGTGAATTAGATTTTTTGGGAGCAAATTGAAATCTAATTGATACTATGTCAGATGAAAAATGTAATAAAGATGACGTAAAATGTATGAAAGATCAATTATATTCAGTCGTCTTTTAAGTTCCAATATGCAATAGAAATAAAAAAATGTTTATCGTGGTAAATCATCCCATTGCGCCTTCATTTAGAGGAATTTTTTGGCCTATGGGAGAAATAATCCCGATTTGCAAGTCAAGGGATTTTTCCCTCTATCCCAAAGTATTATTACTCCCTTGGGATTTTAAATGGGATGAAAAATCCCACCATTTCCCCATGGAATTTTTTTTATGTGGGAGAATTAAAGAAAACTACTACATTGTGCAAGTTAAGGTTGAGATAATATGGTCATAATAGAAAATCCCATCGAAGTCCAGGAAAATACCTAAATAATGCCCAGTAAAAATGGGAAGTTGAAGGTCTGGACTTTGTTGTATCCGGACTTAAATGGCACAGTGTTATGTGGGAAGAGTATTCTTGAGAAACTCACTTCACACACAGACCTGCATTATATACCCACTTATTAAAAAAACTGTTTATACCACTTTGCATTTAATTTGCTAACAATTGTTTCAGTAGTATAAGTTTGTTTGTCAGTAGGTCTATTTTCATATTCTTTTACGCCAAACTTTCATAAAATCTACAACAGTGTTCAAAAAGCCCATCTCTCTTTCCATGACGTTGTTAACTCTTTTAATCGGAGTTTTATTTATTGATAATCCGTCTCCTCACAGACCTGTGTATCATCTGATACCGAGTCTCAACCACTCAAAAGTCGCCTGTGCCATTTACAATGCACGACTCACTTTTGACATAAAGTTTAAAATATATATCATGATATATATAAATTCAAAGAATTTGAATTCATCGTTAACATTTCAACAAAATTTGAATATAATATATATGACGTTCAGTAAAAAAAATTATGACAGAAGTTTGCGAACTTTTCTAACTTTGCAGCCCCAGTATATCTAAGAATAAACGGAATACAGGGTGTTTCAGAAAATATGCAACCATTTTGATTGTTTATATTTTACTGGTTTTTCATCCAATACCATCCACTAATATGTCAAATTAAAAGGCACAATTTTATTGTTAATAAAATTAAATTAATCTTGCAAATAGATTATGAGTTACAAAAAAATAAAAAAAAAACTTGTGAAATTTTACCAATTAACAAAATTTTCAAAATGACGTCATTTTTTCTGAATCAGTAAATCTATGCGATACAGGAAATTTCTCATTACTAGTGCACAGAGTTTCTGTGTAATGAATCTGGTCTCACTCTTTGACCATTTTGAGTTCATGTGTTGTTTTGGGGTGTGTTTTATAAACTGTGACTTTTAAATAAAAGTCAAGTGGATTTAAGTCCTTGTTAGTGTAAGGACAAAAGTTCTTGGATTTGAAAGAGATGAATCGTCCCCAAAACATTTTTTTCTTCTAACCAGTCCAAGGTGTAAAATTCAAATCATATTTCAGCATCCCATATACACTTGACTTGCATTTCATTTTTGAGCAGCATTCTTTTAAAAGCTCAGTTATTTTACTTAAAGATTTCATGTGAGTCTACATTGACGTCTCTAACATTTTCAATGTTTTCATGTGTTCTAATTGTTTTTAATCTTCCATATTTTAATTTTTTTTGATTATTTACTTTCCATTAGATTCAAATTTTAATTTTTTTTAATAACTTCCACATTATAATAAGTTCTTTGCATACTGGATACATATCTGCATTGTCCTAATCACAAGAACTGGGGATATACTTTGATAAAACAGTTTCAAACTTCTGATGATCGCCCCTTAGTAAATTCCTTAAAAAGAATGAAATCATGTGTTTTTCAGTGATGTCAAATATGACGTCATAATTAATGAAAATAATAATTATTACCAAATTTTTTGTTATAAATAAAATTTTAAGCCTTTTTTAGTATAATTTTATATTAAACTTTTATATGTTTCTGTTTGCGTATCAGAAAAGTGAGAAAAATAAACGGTTGCATGTTTTCTGAAACACTCTGTATATCTTAATTTATGGATTGAAGATTTACATCTCAAAGAAAACCCCTTACTACAACCCTAGCTATAGAATTGGGAACCTGCTTAACCCAGTGAGGATCTTACCAGTTCTGAATATGGAGGAACTGATATAGTTGGAAACTGTCGCGGATCGATACCGTTGTCGTATCCAGCAATCGCCTGTAAAAATTAAATCATGTTAACAAGGTTCTGAGGATAATGTCAGAATATTAGATAATTGATATATTGTTTGTACATATTTTTATGACGCAATTTGTATATTGCAGGACATTTCCATTATTCCATTATTCCATAAATTCCATCTTATCCATTTATCTATCATCAACATGTCACCATAATAAAAGAATAATTTAAAAGTTACAACAACTGTGTTTCCATCATTGCCGGGAATACCCGCTACACAATTATATACATTACTGGTCTCATTCTTGCTAAGGTAAATTATTGTACATGTACCTCTAACAGAGTTGCGCAGTCCTCCACTGTCCTGGCAATTGGCCCGCGTGGTCAATAGTGATTTCCATTGGTATTATACCGGTATAAGGAACTAACCCAAAGGTCGGTTTTAATCCGACAATTCCACACCAACTTGACGGGATCCGAATAGATCCGCCTTGGTCCCCTCCAATCGCCACATCAACAACATTTCTTGCAACCTAACTCGATGGGAAGTATTTGTGTCAGCACCATTATGCCAACAGATCTTGTTCTGTTGAACAATTCAAATGTATTTCTAAGAGAAACTAATACAGCTTTGTATACTAGTGGTTATAGGTCGAGATTGTAACTGCTAAGCTGTTTATTTACCAGAGAAGCTGAATCCGAGCTCGATCCACCCGCAGACCGTGTTTGATCATAGGGGTTTCCTACTGGTCCATATGATGTCGTGAAACTACTTCCCGAAAAACACATATCCTCACATACAGATTTACCGAGAATTCGTCCACCTGAAGCAGTATAAAAGAAATGTTCAATTTCCACAAATTCATTGCGATCTGTTTCATTAGTTTGCGTATAAAAGTTCGAACGAAAGAAATCCCACCTGCAGAAGTGTCTTCTGCTTTCTTAGCAAAACTTTTGGTGATTGATAAGCAAAATTGAAAAAAAAATCGTGGAATAGTAAGAAAATAAATTAGCTCCTGTCATATAAGGCAGAATAATGACCTATGAGTAAGGGACATATATAACATTCTTGAAAAAGCAATTTAAAAAAAAGGCCATGTATAATTTTTATACATCGCTCTCTTTCTCTTTCACTCTCTCCATATACCTGCATCCAGTATCCGTGTCACAATTGTAGCATCTCTGTCGGGTACAAACCCCTCCAGTAATTTACTTCCGTTCATCATGGGAACCCCTGCTACACACACATTGTCTTTGATTGCTACAGTTTTACCCGACAGAAGTCCCCTCTCGGCTCCTTTAATGTCACAACGGTAATACCTTGTCGATATTTAACAAAACATTCAGAAATGTTAATTGCAATATTTCACATGAAACTGAAACTCATCATAACGTATTGTAAAAGTAAAACGAAGACTATATATTAGAATTTTGCTATGAATACAGTAGATTCACCAAGATTTGTCCTCGGTTTCCCTATACCCTGGAGTCCTTGGGTATTTGACGGTTGGGGTGGGTGGAACGAGTTCGTAAACCTTCTGGTAAGCTTTGGAAATACCCCCACAAAAATCTGCATTGAGAAAATGATCTTTCAGCGTATTGCTAATTAAAGTTCAATGTGTTAAGAGATTTGACCCGATTACTTTTACCATTACTTGTCTACATCAAAATCTTAGACTAGCTCAAAGAATGCTAAAAGAACCGGGTTTGGTCATTACATTTACATTCAGGATCATTTAAAATTGCGAAGTACATACTGCATATAATTTGAGAAATACATTATCATTATGTTTTCATGTTTTAAAAGCTAGAATCTGATTGGTTTAGATGCATTTAAAAAAATTACTTCAATTTTCACTTAATTCACTCAACCAATCAATCACAGTCATTACTCTTTAAATTCAGAGACATTTTTGTGAGCATTTTCAATTACTTAATTAACTGTTGATTTTCAGAACCTAAGGATCAGACAACCTTAAGAAATCGAGTTAGGTACCTTGTGGAAAAAAATCGGAGGGGTGTCCTATACACCTGGTTTTGAGACTGATATTCCTATTATTAACAAACATTACATTTCATATTTCCAATATATATGTTTATCTCTTATCATTCAGAAGTTAGTTATTGGCCAAGACAGCAATTCGACTGAGTTAACATGGTTACCGAGAAAGACTGATTTATATATATCAAAAAAAGAAAAATGCTTATTTACGGTTATTACCTTTTAATATTTTTAGATATCCATGTGTGCTATTTATCTATATTTAACTGTTAATTTATTTCATATAAATTTCAATAATTAAAAAGTAGAGACAGGAATTGCTGTATGTATAATTATATATATACCGTGAACTGCGCTGGTTTCCTCTGTTGTGAGTTTCAGTCTGAGATCCTCAGATCTTTTGACGTCATCCTCTGATAGCCGAACTATCGCCGGACTCTTCTGAAGTTCTATAAATAATACGATTTAAGGGAGCCGACTGGGGTTTTATTGTGTGAAAACTACTGTAGAGAAACTCTTTAATTTTATACCATATGTACCTTACATTGACTTCGATATACATGCCAAGTTTAGTGAAAATCTACCGTCTGGTTATGTTTTTAGGGACCATCTCAAAATACAGTACATTTACTATAGATTATATAGGAAAATACCATTTTTACGCACTACGGAGCAAATTATACATATACTACTAAATCAAGCTTATCTTTCCTGTACACCTAGTGCAGAGGAACGGTATCACAAAACCTTTACATTGTGAAGAAGCTGTGCAATAAACTTACCTTTTTTTTCTTTGACCGACATTATTTATAAATGATAGTAGGCAGTCATGCGCAGGTCCCTACACTCTTTATAATTTAAATCTCCACGAGTACCGTGGTCTTTTGCAATCGGTGTTGGACATTTATTTAACGAAAGATATGTAAGACATTATAGACGATTTAGAAATAAGATGCGGACATTTTAGCGCAAAATTCACTAAAATATATACATATATTTTTTTATCCAGTCTCCTGCCCACCAACAGGAGACAGTCCTGTCCTGAGTAGGATTTTGAATGAGAATGGTCTGGGAAGAACTTTTAGTTTGAATACGGGCTTTGCCAAAAATCTTTAAGAAACAGGGTCTGGTGTATGTATTCCATCATTTCTACCGTGTTTTCATGTACTTCCCTGTACGAATATGGGTTGAGTTTTGTTTTTACCTGTGCCATTGACAGCTCCGTTAGAGTTGGTAAGTTAGTAATTAATTGATCAATATTTGCTGACTTTACATTGATTCTTTACAAAGAATTAAGTTTACTTGAGACAAAAAAAAAAAAAAAAAAAAAAACACAAAAAAAAACACAAAAAAAACAACACTAAAATTAATGCCCAAATGAATTTTTCCAGGTACCTAATTTTTCTTCCGCTAAAATGTCCATTCACACCTTCTGCAATTCGGCTAGAATGTCCTTTGCCCTTAAGCTTTGCAGTTACGGCAGTTACCGAGAAAATAAATACCGTAACTTTTATAACATACTTAGTATTATATGGCATGTCAAACGTTGCAATAATTCGATCTTTTCCATTTGTATTGTATATTTTTTTCATTTATATTCTATATTTTCCATTTACATTGTATAATTTTCCATTTGTATTGTATTATGTTTATTTGTATTGTATACTTTTTCATTTGTATTGTATAATTATAATTTTTCATTTGTATTGTAAAATTTTTACTTTTATTTGTATTCTATAATTGCCCATTCCTATTCTTTAATATTTCATTTGTATTGTTTAATTTTCATTTGTTACTGTATTCTATAATTTTTATTTGTATTCTATAATTTTCCACTTGTATTCTATAATTTTCCAGTTGGATTCTATAAATTTCCATTTTTATTGTGCAATTTAACAATACAAATTGAAAAGTATACAATACAAAAGAAAAATTATACTATACAAATGAGAAATTATACAATACAAATGGAAAATTATACAATACAAATTAAAAAAATATACAATACAAATGGAAAATTATTCAATAGAAATGGAGAATTAAAAAATACAAATAAAAAATTATACAATACAAATTGAGAACTATACACTGCAAATAAAAAATTAACAATACAAATGAAAAAAATATAGAATACAAATAATAATCTTACAATGCAAATGAAACATTATAGAATATAGATGGAAAATTTTACAATAGAAATGGAAAATTATACAAAACAAATAGAAAATTGACCTCACAATAGCCGTATCAGCTTCCAGCTGATACGAATCCTGCAGGGCAGATTGGATTTATTTCACACCCCTTGTAGTTAAAACCTAAAAAAAATTCTTGTGATAAATTTAATACACCTTTTTTTGTTCACATTCTCTTAGTTTAAATACATGTAACTGTTATTTGATATAATAGGATTGTCAGTGTACATTGTATGATTCTTTATTTTTATTTTCTCAAGTAGCTGCGTGCTGTATGTTATAACTAAGTATGTAATAAACATAATAATACATATCCTTTTCCACATCACACCCTGCATCAGCCCTCGACCAATATCGGTCCTCTGGCTGATATTGGTGTCTCGGGCTGATACAGGATGTGATATATGGAAGAGGGTATGTATTATTCTCTACATACATAATATTTATATAATATCACTTTAAGACTTAAATGTACCATCATTCTTTTCATTCATACTATATATACCTAAAGGTCAATGATTCCTATAATAATGATAATCAATGTTCGAAAAAGATTTAATTCATGAATCAAACTTACACGGCAGTATTTGCATACATTGCTAAACAAATATTTAAAATTTTGACCTAGTCGAATATTCCAGCATTCGAGGAGGGGGTTAAATCTAGATCCCCCCCCCCCCGGGCATTTTCAGTTATTAAATCTCTGCAAAGGTAGCAATAAAACGTATCAGATAACACAAAAACATCTGACATTTTTTAGCCCATTAATTAATTTTCGTTAGCATTTTTGTGTATCAGAATGTTTATAAAGTTAGGTTAAATTTAGATTTTAATAGACATTAATGTTGTATATATATTCATACTTAATCTAAATTTTTGGGAAAATAATTGTCAGGAAAATTAATGTATCTTTACATTGCATGATAAGCGTTAGAGACCGGTTGACATCTATGTAAAAGTTTATTTTGATGGTCTTCATTTAAACAGAATTACACACGTCAATTCAGTTATTAAAAATAAGAGAACTAAGGCATTTCAATTTTTTTTTCAATTTCATATACAATGTATTGTACATGTATTATGTGTATCCTATACAAGAATTAACCCAAAGTTGTATTTGAAGAGTTGAAATTAAAAATGTACTGAACAGCTAAGATACATCTTGAATATTCATCTATACATATCTTATAATAAACAAAAAATCCATAACGATGACACGAAACTTTGAACAATTTTTGCATCTGTGCATCACTTCGCTCAAAATTATGTCCCATCTCGAATTTTCTCGTAGGCTCTGGCGACCTGTAGAACTGTGGTTTCATCGAACATTTTCCCCACGATCATCATCCCACAGGGTAGCCCCTCAGTAAATCCCGCGTTAATGGTGAGGGCAGGGTGTCCAGTTGAATTGAATGGGGCTGTGTTTTTCACCATTTCTGACAGTAATTTCAATGTCTCTGAAAAAAACATAGATAAAAAAATGTACGTGTATTATGACAATTTCATTTTTGAAAATGTTGATGTGTTCAAGATGCCGGAGCTTCTTTATGGGTCTGCTATAATTCTGGGAATGAAATTCAGATAATTGTATATCTATATAAGTATATGTATTTATAATTATATTTATAGAATATTCATTACAGCGAAAAGATAAGAATATGATGTTGATTTTGCACTTGAACAGCAGCAAAACTTTCTCAAATATAGTACTCTGGCCCGTATATTTGCATAATAATTCAATATCATGATAATCACAAATATAGTATACATTATTTAAAAAACTGCAATACATTTTGATTGCTATTCATACAAATAAAAAAAATCACTACATACAAAATGTTGCTTTTATGTAATTTATGTATGTTACCTTGAATAGAGTTCTCTATAGTAGGGAGTTTAAACGGCTTCCCCGGAAGTGTGGGCATTATCATGACGTCATAATCCTTAAGGATTCGGTTATACTCCATTGTCAAAAGTTGGACCAAGTTCTGTGCCTTGGCATAAAATTTGTTCTGATAATTCCTCTGCATATATTCGGAAAACAGCATGACTGCTTTGACCGGTAGGGGGCAGTCAAACGGGCGGAGATTATAAGCTCCAGCCAAAGCTTCCTGTAATGAGAGGTCGTAGGTTCCTTTCCAGCTATATCCATGACCTACGATATAACATTCAGGTCTCATTTATATCTCTGTTACATATTATTTACAATATCTTTGAAGTTCAGGTAATTACATCTCAAGACCTGTACGAAAGCTTTGATGCAAAATGCACTTTTAAAAATCAAAATTTTAATCATCTGTCAGATATTTATTAATTGTGAATTTAAACTCTAAATTTTCAGAAAACAGCAATTTGGTGATGCTAAATAATATTCATTTGTTATTTCAGGCAGTTCGACTGAACTACATCATTTCAGCTAAATATATATACGGTAGATTTTGACTTCAGCTGTTTTGCCTGGTTACATCCCCTGGCAAAGATTTATAGCTTGAAGTACTTGTTTTTAGTTAAAAACAATACGAGAAACAAACAAATGCGTGATTTTAAAAACAAAAATTAATTCTTTTTAAATAAGTGATTTACTAGAACTTTGTAAACATAAATCTTTACCGTTTCCTTTCACCATCGTGTGATATGTCCCCTCAAAAGCAACAGGTGTCCAGACTGCTTTCCCTGTATGAAATATATACATTAAATAATAGTGGCATATAGATAAGTAAAAACGTCCTTTTTATCATACAAACAGGACGAAAACTTCAGTTATGACAAAACGATTATAAGAACAGAAAATAATGACCACTAGCTAGTCAATCTTATTAAAATCAACTTTTGTTTATAGATCTTCAATCGTTAAGAACAAATATGGAGTCTATTGAAAGAATACAAATCCGGAACAGAGCAAACACAAACCTCTAAAAACATCAGAGGTGGGATTAGGTGCCATGGAGGAGTAAGCATCCCCTGTCGACCGGTCACACCCGTCGTGTGATCCGTGTCATGATCGGGAAAAATATGTAGACAATTGAATGTGTAAATAATGGCCTAAGAATTAGTATGAAAAACTTAAGTCAGCATTTCACTTAATGATAGATTGTATTTGCTGACAAGATCATCATCGAAATGATGATTTTAACCGAGACTGTTGATATTCTTGTGTCATCAACTTGTTCGTGAATAGCTTGCCTCGTTTAAGAAATTGTTCGTATGTAGAGCATGCTCTTGAGTATCGAATCATTTTTGAGACATAAACCCCACATTAAGGTGATAAGGATATATTGCTACATATACATAAGTAAGGGAAGTTGACGATAGAAAAGTTGAAGTCATCACGTTTATCATAAAGTTACCATTAACGTTTTTTTTCCAGTAAAATATTCAATATGAAAAAGATGTGTCAGACTCTGTGGTATCTTTTATTTCAAGTTCACTGGGATATATCGAGTCGACATATGAATGGATGTAGCTATTGTTAACTGATAATACCTCGACGATATTTCTAAATGTCCAGCTGAAGATCACAGCAAGTGCTTTCGCCTTTACATGTACAAGTTTTTAAATAAATTCTGCTTCATGTGAATACAAAAATAGGTCTGGTAATAATAAGTAACTACAAAAATAGGGAGAAAAAAAAAATTAAAACAGGAGAAAATTGAAACCCTGTATATAGTTTATTTTATGAGTTATGGAAGAAAAATCTGAAATTCTTCCAGTATTATAATTGTATAATATTGCAAGATTTTAGTAATTTAAAAAAAAAAAAGACGGACAACTAAGCATACGTGTACATCGTCTTCACGGATAAAAGGGGGGGGGTGGAAAACAAAGAAAAGAAATCAAACCATCTTTGTGAATCGGGAGGGACACTTCTGTGACTTCAGCCCCAGCCTCCTTCAGTCTATAAGCTGCTTCCTTTACAATCTTCGCCACATCTTCTTCTACCTCTTCAAAACCTTCCGTTAGAATTGCTATCTTCTTTCCCTTTATTCTATCGCTGAACTGATTTTAAATATTACATAAACTTAAATACAATGTGAAAAATATTACATATATAGACTTAAATTGATATACAAGTACTTATCAAATATTGATTTTGTAGATGCTGAAGTGTGTTACAGCACTTTAAAATATCCATTACAGCAAAAACTTCTTGTAATTTTCTTTATCATAAGGTTCAGCGCAAGATACGACATTTAGTCAGCTAAATATTGGAAACGCATACAGCTGACTGAGTTGCATATCTGAAGTTAGATCCTTGGGCAGAGTGAAAAGCATCTCCACTTCACAAACATATTTTGTTTTAAAGATCATAGGAGAGGTCCATTTTTCCTGGGGTTGTCCATTACGTGTCATTGTTGGACTTATTTATCAAGTAAATCAATATATTCAATAACATTAAAAATCACAAGGGCTTCAACCCCATTCATACCAATCCCACCCCGATACCCTGCTGGATCCCCTCTTGTGTACCAAAGGATCACAAAATAAATGAGTTTTCCTACCAGTTTAGAATAGGGAGGAGTTGGTACTGCAGGGATCTGGCGTGGGTCATTGCCATCGTCATAACCAGCAATCACCTGTTTAAAAAAATTGTAATAAATCAATAATTTTGCTTGCATCATACAAACAACGTTTAGTAGTTTTCCCAGGTAATTGTCCGAGGCACCTCTAACAGTGTAGCGCAGTCCTCCACTGTCCTAGCCATTGGTCCCGTGTGGTCAATAGTGATTTCTATCGGCATTATCCCGGTATATGGCACCAACCCATGGGTGGGTTTTAATCCTACAATTCCACACCAACCTGATGGAATGCGAATAGATCCGCCCTGGTCCCCACCAATCGCCACATCAACCACCTTTCTTGCCACCTTTACAACAGAAGGTAGCTTATTAGAATACCAACATATTTCATTCACATATTTCTTTTACGTTTCTATATCAAACATGAAGTATTTTCATGTTGATTAAGTAAGTACACAAGTATAATAGAATTTTGAATTTTTAATCAAATTTTTAATTCACTTTTGTAACCTTCCCTTCTCTTTTACGAATATTTTCGTAAAATCTTTCTGAAAATTTGGTAACATCTCTTCAAATTTTATTAGAAAAATTCATTAAAAAAACTTTATTGATTATGCACAAAACGCGTTATACCCTGGTCCCATTCCCCATTTGTTTTTCTCAAGAGATATAGTTCGAAAGTGTACACACTTTTGATCCAATCTAAAACGCCACTTCCAGTTATGAAGCATCGTTTGTTTTCCCCGAGACACATATTACATGTATGTCTCATGACTTCTGTAAAATAAATATTTACAATTTAGCAACAGTGTTATTAGATTCGGCCAAATAAAATTACCAAGGATGCTGATCCAGAACTAGATCCGCCCGCGCACCTCGTTGGATCGTACGGGTTTTTAACTGGTCCAGTCGCTGATGTAGCACTATTGCCAGAGAAACACAGATCTTCACACACTGACTTACCCAGAATTCTACCACCTAAAACACACAGTATCAAAATAAAGAGAGTAAAGAAGTGTTCAGAAGTTGTCACATTGTAAAATACAAACTATTTGAGGCTGACGAACAAATATACATGTATAATAATTACACTGTACAACATGTAAATGCAGTTACTCACTGAAATATTTTTTATAGAAATTTTGTAATTTTTGAGAGGTTCACAGATGACTCTCTAACATACATGTACATGTACCTGCATCCAGTATCCTTGTCACAATTGTAGCATCTCTGTCGGGTACAAACCCTTCCAGTATTTTACTTCCGTTCATCATGGGAACCCCTGCCACACACACATTGTCTTTGATTGCTACAGTTTTTCCCGCTAACAGTCCCTTCTCGGCCCCTTTAATGTCACATCGGTAATACCTTTTCGATATTAATCAAGACAATATCAGAATTCCTTCAGAAATATAAAAATGTTAGGTATGATTCTGATACTACATGGGTTTCAGGAGATGATGAATTTTAGATTTATAGCCATGGGAATTGTCTTTTAACTATGAATTTCAACGTACACTCACCACGAATCGTCTTTGGTTTCCCTGTACCCAGGGGTCCTTGGGTATTTGACAGTAGGGGTTGGGGAGACAATTTCATAAACCCTTTGATAGTCCTTGCAGACATCTCCACAGAAATCTAAATGATGCATAATTTGCTCATCTCATATTATTCAAGTCTGAATCTGCGTAGTATTCGCAATTCTATTTAACCGCGTCCGAAATTGGTCCAAGAGTGCCATCCTTCCGTTTCCGGCCAAAGTGGCCGTCCTTCCGACCAAGATGACCGCCCATTTGTTAATGAACTTTTTTTCTTACAAGGTATAGTCATTACCCTTGGCAAGGATTTTGAACATGCTGCCAGAAGACAGGTCGTTTAAATCATTTTTTTTAAAGAGAGGATGGATGACACTTACGACCCAGTCCTGGGCATGTTAGAGGTGAACACACGCGTAAGCACAAACCAGCACAAAGAAATACCATGGGTAAATACGCATTACTTTGAGAACTCAGTGACATTTTTGTGAGCATTTTCAATTCCTCAACTCCTGATTTTCATAACCTGAGGATCGAACTACCTCGCCTAAACTATTATCTTGTAAATTTTGAATTTACTAGGGGGAGGTAAATGCAAAATTTGCAACATGATAACTACCTCCCCCAGTAAATTTAAAATTTACAACATGATGCTATACTGCAGTGCATGGACGATAACAAGTAGAGGCCCCGGTGCTGGGTGTTTCCCACTTAAACTGGAAACAGGGGGTGATTCCGACCAAAGGCCCCAACGCTGGGTCTGTACAATGCACTTTAACTTAGGTACAAGGGCTGATACCAACTTCATAGAGACACCAGTGCTGGACATTCCTATCATTTAATTAAACTGGGTACAAGGAGTGATACCGATGTATGAAAACCATTCCATGCACCCCATCCCTATATATTTTATTGACATGCTGAATATGTACCATATAAGGCGCTGGTTTCCTCTGTAGTGAGTTTCAGTCTAAGATCCTCAGCAATAGTTTTAATCTCATCCTCAGATATACGAACTATCGCCGGACTCTTCTGAAGTTCTACAAAGTAGAGACGTTTGTTTAATATTAGATTAAATATATATGTATTAAAACTATGCATGATGACTATTGTGCATCCCTGTTTTATGACCATTAAACAACTATTTAAACAAATACCATAATAGTCTTTATCAAATCAATAATTACTGGAAAGTAAAAAAATAAATAAATTAATAAAAGAAATAAAATTTAACAAATAAACAAGACACAAGCATGTCGATGTAAAACATTGTTAAGGTTATGGTCATCGTAAAATAGGTTATTCAAATTATTGAAGCTCTTTTTTTCCGAAAATGGAATCATTTGCATACCAGCCAAAACTGAGGCTTACACGCAGATAAAATGAAAAATGTTTGAAATCTTGAGTGAAAAATTCTAACCAAGTAGTTTGGCTGACATTTATACTACGGTCATCAGCTTGTAGACAGTGATCTTTCCCTATATTTTAAAAATTCAGCATTGATATTGAAATTTTCTGAAAAAAGAAATTTCCTACATACCGACCAATTTTTTTTTTACCCTGGGTCGGGAGAGGGCAAACAGATGTTCAAGCTTTTACTCTTTCGTCTTTTGCAGCTGTTTTTAATCATAGGTAGGGAGATTCCAATAATCTCAGTCGGACTTTATTTGCAACTCGTATTTTTTAAGTCTAGAGGGAAAGATTACTGTATACAAGTTGAAAAGGGTAGTACATGTTTACATTACGTTCATCAAAAAATGTCAGCCAACCTGATCGGTTAGAATTTTTCACTCACGATTTCATTTTTCAGCTGATTTATCTGTGTTTTCTATGATGATAAGTAAGTATATATAGGGATGTAATCGCTATGCCATTTGCTGTTGTTTACACGCATTAAGGAAAATAAAACGATAAATCGTCCTCAAAGTTGTACAGTATGATCACCATAACAAAAATTTAAGATGAATGTAACCTAATGACCTACACATACGATTTTTTTTTTGATGACCGTAAGGCGTAATAAAAAAAATTATGTTTGTTTACGGTTACCCGACCGACCCTATATTTAATTGCCGACCCAATTTTTTTTTTCGTCGTAAAAATCCAGAAGTCACTCACCGGTCAGTTTAACTTTTACATGCATCTTAATCGGACAAGTTTTGAAATCGAAAATACTAGAAATAGACTATTTCTAGTACTTTCGATTAAATAATAAACTATTTTTCCCAGACCGTTTTTGCATGGAGGTACCGCCATGCATCCAAGATCTCCCGCCATACATCAAACTGCCGCTATGTTTCCCGCTATGCATGAATTATTAATGGTATACAATTTTTTAAGAAGAGGATTTATTTTGAATGTTATTAGTTATTATTCTATTAATAAACCAATTCAAATTACTAGAATCCTACAAACACGTTGCGCACCTGTGGTGAACTCGATGCGAATCACGGTACGGAGTATGATGCAGTAGCTGTCAATTTAATGTTTATTGCAATTTACTTTTATGTTAATAAGCATTAAGTTTTTATTTGATTAAAAAATATTTATAACCATGAAAAATTAACTAATTGCTGTAAGATAGTACACACCGTGAAAGTAATAACACTTGTTAATATGCACATGTGGGGGTTTTCCAACATTTTCAGGTCATTCTATAAATAGCATTTATGTTCCGACATGAAAAAGGATTCATTAGTTAAACACATAATTTTTAAGCCACTTTTAGCATTAATATATGCTTAAAATAAACAAGTCCTATAAACATTATCATTGTTTATTTACTCTATGAGCTATGGGCTTGTACTTCGGTCAAGCGCACGTGCTTTAGTACACAATGACCTACATTCAACTGCTTACGTTGAAAAAAAAATCAGACACCAATGTAAACATGTTGTCGCAATATTTACACGTAAGCAATATTGCTACATAGTGTGCACCCTTTTTTGTTTAAAGATTACTGTAAAAGTAGGGACTGCCAATAATTGAAGTAAAGTAAAAAAAGGGGGGTCACTAGGGCCTATTCAGTTTGTAGAAACCAAGAATAACACTGCACATAAAAAGACGGTGCTTTAGAGGAGAATAAAATACCCCCCCCCCCCCCGAAAAAAAAATTGATGATTAGATCTATTTTTATTAAAAAGAATTCAATTGTTTTTTTAAGTTAAATTAACAATTTATTCAAAATGTATTTATCATTTAAATATTTAGCTCTTATGAGCCAAAGGCTCAAGGCATGGCCGAAGAACCGGGGGGGGGGGGGGCACCCCAATAATTTTCCGATATATAGATTACCATAGAAAACATAGATACTATATGCTTGTGCCCCCTTAATAAAAACATCTGACGACCTTTTTTTTTTTTTTTTTTGCTTGTCAAGAAATTTTTGGTAGATGAGAATGCCCCCTCAATTAAAAATGTATTGCTGTGCCCCACCTTACTGAAATTGCTTCTTACGGGCCTGCAAGGAGCTAATGCTATGGCCATTTGTGCAGATGGCAAGAAAGATATTGTCTATTGCCCATATAGCAAGCCCAAACAAAAGTAAAGCACCACACATATGGTAAAACTAGTTTGTATTTCAACCAATTCATGTGAATTTTTAAATAAAAAATTCAGTAAAATAAAAAAAAATTCCCACTTACCGACCCTATTTTATTTCAGCATGTAACAGTACACAAACATATTTTTTGTTTGGCCTAATACATATAATACGGTCAAGTCATGCAGTTTTTATTGTGTATACCTATACAGTTTTATATGCATGATTGTTCTATATTAATTAGGGCAAATTTAAGATATGCACTTTATCTTGTATTTTTGTCTTTTTTGGGTTGTTTTTAATTTTTTCCTTGTAACAGGTGTAACATATATTTAATATCAAACAATACTGCTGTATATTTATATTGTTTTTTTACTTCATTGGCATTTGTAATAAATGCTCTTTTTCAATTAAAAGTATGTTGTTATCATCTTTTGGCAAAAAACAGAGCAGAGTAGATTCTGGTAGAAAAATGAAGAGAAGGTATTTGAAGTTAAAATAGACGATGGTATAAACTACGGTCATCAGCTTGTACAGAGTGAAAGATATATGTGTGCATAAGAGCTGTTCATTTCATGGTTATGTATAGATGTACATAATTAACTAGCCTATAGATGTGCAAACACATGTCTCTGCTATACAATAAGTTCAAGGTTATATATTTATACATGCAATGCTTCCGCTGGATTTTTTTTTTATTAATTTTAAGCATCTCTTATTATTTTGATCCTGTACCGATGAAATCGCCACCCGGACTGTTTTCCATGTGTCTGGTTAAACGTCAAACATGTATTAGGCCCTATTACAACATGGGATTTATGAGCTACATAGCTGTTCCAGTCAGACAATGAATGCACAACAGGAGAGGAACAATAAATAATTAACATGTACACGAAAAATTTTTGCAATTGTACAGATTTCATCATCAGTGTACAAAATGCGTTTGGAACTTAAAATATTTTTGAATCTTACACTTACCTTTCTCTTTCTTGTCCGACATTTTTTGTTTTTTCATCAAGCACTTTTAAAGGAGCTCTGGTACTGACAGTCGGCAGGATCTGGGGCATATCGGAAAACACGACCCAGAATTTGTCACCTATAGTAAACATTTTAAATTTATCTTTCTCATGTTTTAAATATTCACATTAGGAATTGACTTACAGTCAAAATACATGACGAGGTTCATATAATTTTATACAAAATACTGACAGAAACTACATGTAGAGCACATATACAAACAAACTCTGAACTCTAACTTGTATGATCCGCTCCCGTGGATTACAATGCTGGGTGGGTGAGTGGGGGGTAGGGTTAGGCTTAACAATGCACTGGTCAGTTTCAATAGCATAATAAGTGTGAGAGTCAGGCCATTCCAAGTTTCTTCTATAATGTTTAGCGTCCAATCCTAAATCAAAAACCTATCTTTCTATCAGAAAAAAATCCACAGATCAACAGAAAAAAACAACACAACGATAATGATTAAGTTTATTTTGATAATTTGATCATTTTCTTTCTATTGTAACTATAATAATTGATAATGTGTACATAATTTATTCAATCTTTGACCCCCCCCCCCCCCCCAGTTAAAAAGAATCTCAAATAAAAATGATATGTCTATCCCAATATAGATGTAAAACTGAAACGAATTTTTATAAGTCCGGATAATTAAAGTCAAAACCAAGCCGTCTGCGGACACAGTCCCACTAAACATAGAGAAACCTTGGGATGGCCTTATATATATATTTAAGAAATGAATTTCATTTTTACAGATTCATGAGGTTATGAACTATGACGCTTCACGCCGGCATATTTCATGAAGCGCGTTAGCGCTTCATGAAAAATATGCCGGCGTGAAGCGTCGTTGTAAAAAGTTGTAAAAAGCGTCGTTGTAAAATATACAATATACAACACACAACAATGATAATTAATTTCAAAATTTAATCAGTAGACTTCAAGAAACAAATATAAATAAAGAATATTCAACAAAACTTGGTTTATACACGAAAAATGTTTCCGGAAGGCGAATGTGTAAATATTATAACGTTAGTGATCAGGCCGTCAGCATGGTCAGTCATTTTGAAACGAAGTGGAATGTGCACCCGTGAAATGTTGTTTGTGTCATGATTCCTTGAGTTTGTACTGTTTTGGTAACCGATGAGCTTGAGTGTTGCATATTCATCATCATTTGTTTAGCATGATTAGGATCTTCAATTGAGGAAGGTTGCAGAATTCCATAGGAAACAACATTAGAGGAAAGAGGTGCTGACAGAACCGAGCTATCATCGAGAACTGGCTCGGCATTTGATGTCTCTTGTCTTGGTAAGTTTTCATCTGTCATTTTTGAAAGTGTAGCACTCAGTGCTTTTTTCTGCTGTGTTGAACAGTGTCTATTGTATGATCTTATGGAAGATTCATTTCTTTGCCCTGACATGAACATAATGTGCCTTGTTTCATGACCAGCGTTGTTCATGTGTTGTATTGAGGTTGCCCTCAAACAATGTGGAGTATAGATTTTACTGGTTTTGGCAAATTTGCAGATTTCGGAAAAAAAGTTAGTAAATGTTCTTTTTGCTAAGGGTTTGTTTAGAAACCATGTGAATGTGATAGATGGGAAATCAACTGCAACCTTGTTGTATTGGTTAAAAAGGTGAGTTGAAGTGACATCAGTTTTCTTAATCAACAGCTTTAACATTTTTATGGGGCATGTTTCTGATCCTGTCGCATACATGCGTTTGTCGCTTGGAGCTTCCTCTGTACCCAAACCACCCTGGAAGTTTTTTTGTTTTACTTCATGATTCAAAACTGCATACTCGCCAAAATTATCAGTTTTGAACGTGAATGATTTAATTTTTAATTGATGGTGAAACTCAGCTCCTCTTGTAACAAATTGTGTAGCAAGGTTGAACCAAACACATTGTCTAAGGATGATGGGGTTAGTTTCAGCATTTTTAAAATAAGTGGCAATTAATTTTAGATCATCATCACTATTGATATCTTTATGAACAGTTGGGCGAGAAAGACCCTCTTGCATACTTTGCTTCAAAAGACCATTAAGAATTCTGTTGGCAATTTTAAATTCTGTGGCATTCACAATATCTATGTTTCGTCCCAAGTCCTGGAGATGGCGGTTGAGGGCTCCACGGATGTTCTTCAGGGTGTTTTTATGATATTCCCCTGCTAGTTCTGATGGAAGGGAGTTTTGTCTAGCATTTGTTTCTTTTGGTTTTGCTTCACAATAAAACTTTGTCAGTAATGTGGTCAGTTCATCAGGATTTATGGACATGAAATCTACTGCGTGGCCCTGAGACTCCACACACCACTCTGAAAAGGACAAGCAAGATTGAATCTAGGTTTCTTTGCATGTCAGTCAGATTTTCTACTGATTGTTCTATTATTTAAAAACATCAGGGATAATTTTGACTGAATATTATTTTTATGCAAAGAATCATTATCAACAGAATCTGCAAGAAATTTGTAAAAGTGACAATTCATACCTTGGAAGACTTTTATTCCCCATTTTGTGTTTTTTCTGGTATTTTTTGACTGGTTACTCTCATAAAATTTTAAGAGTTCTTCATTTGAAACATTTCCAAATCTTGTTTTCTGTGGATTTATCTGTTTGTAATCTAATGTTGACTGCAGATTCCCTTCCTCATCAAGCTTCAATTTTTCATTCATTTCCTTTGTGTTTTCAATGGATGATACTCCAATGTTTGGCATATTTAAATCATTTAAAGGAAGATCAAGGTCATCATCAAACGGAAAATCCATATTTTGAAGATCAGGATAAAGTTCATCAATTGTTGGCATTTCAAAATTGCCTAATTTAGTATCTGATTCATCAGCAGAAGCCAATTCTTTGATGTTGGGATCAAAGCAGACGTAACATGTATCATGTGTATTTATTTATTTTTTATATATATATATTAGTAGGGGAAAAACCAGGGTTCTGGACCAGTGTCCTCCCATAGAGTTACTATGGAGGATCCTCCTGGTATCCTCCCAGCGTGTGAGGATACCCATGACGTCATCTAATGAATTTAATTAACAAATTAATTATGAATTTAATTAAAAAAATTAATTATGAATCATCAATTAAAAGTTAACCAAGTGTCAATTATTAGTAAATACATATATCCCCTCTTGACTGTGGACTACCCCCCCCCCACCCCCACCCCCCGACTGTAGACTCCACCTTAGCTGTGAACTACCCCCTGACTGTAGACTCCACCTTGACTGTGACCTCTTATCACTTGGGTATTTGAGGTAAATTGAAATGTTTTATTTATTTATCAAAATGTCGCTGTGTAATATGGATTTTACATAAAACTAAACAAAACATTAGAAAAGGTCGATGCATTTATTTTATTGTTTTGATCAAGTTGCAGTCAAGCGAAACACAGGTGAACGCAATGTGTGTTGTATTGGTTAATAACGCCACTTCTATTTATAGAATACAGGTAAACATGTCACGACAAGCATTATGGACAAGATTAAACTGGTTTAAAATAAAAAATTAGACGCCATATTGGTTTTTTTAAACGTGCTTATTTTGACATTTTATTTGTAAAACTATCTAGCTGTTTGCATCAGTGTCAGAACTTGAACTTTATAATGATCAAGAATCCTCACAGCGGATCTTTAACCCTTAACAACATTTCAATCATTTTAAAACAGTGACAAATTGACAATAAATGAAAAGTAAAATGAAAATGAAAAGTAAAATGAGCAATGTGTCAATAGTTTTCGACATAAATTTCATAAGTTTGATATGGCATACCGGTCAAAAGGTTAATCCAAATTAAAGTTACAAAGTTTTATTCATGATTGTCCTTAATATTCATAAAATGTGTGTCACACAAAAGAAACATACACGCTTATCCATGACCCCTGTATTTAGCAACGTGAAGCAAGAGAATTCAAGCGAGACACCGGAAAAGCGTCTTCTCGCGGAAGCGGTCATCACCATCTAATGCATCAAATCAGTTTTGGGGTTAACATTTTTTTTAAATATCCAATCAAATTAAAGAATTTTCACAGTCAGTATAACGGGTATATAAAGACCGATGATAATCAAATTCATCACTTTGTGGTGGACCAGACGGTCAGGTAAGTCACTCTTTCTTAAGAATAATCTAAAATAAAAGTTACTCGTATTTTAATGGAAAATGTTAAGATTGATTTTTCTAAGTTGTGGTTATTAATGATAAACTTTTTAATTATACTGATATGTGTTTTTCTTTAGGTTGTGATTATCTCAGAAAAAAGTTTAATTAATTTTAATCTATTAAATTGTTATTTATTTGACTTTTTTTTATTTGTAGAAACAGCCTTAAAGAGGGTTTACTGTATTCAACTGAAGAGGCATCGCTAATTAGTCTAAGTATTACAATAAAATATGAATACAAGCAATTTAGACATGATTAACAATATGAAATAAATTATGAATTCTGAGACATTGCTGCACATGAACAAGGTGTACCGATATAGGGCGATGTTACTAGCTCACAACGGACAGGAGAGCGTTAACGTAACATGTCCCCGTCATTATCGGGAAGACCTGTCCGACTCAAGTTCATGTGAGCCTACTTCGGTGGGCGGAGCTCCGTCCCTGGTGACAGGGATGTTGATGGCCGTGCAATGGTCTTGAAACTGTGGTTTCTTAATCAGAGTTCAGTACTATCTAAATAAAATTATATAAACATATATATATATATCTCCTAATGCAAAATTTTCTGTTAATTACTTGTTTATTTTAATTATTTTCAGATTAGCTGTCTACAATGAAGTCTGTCATATGTAATGTGTGTGGAGCATCATTTACACATTCATCAAATATGTATCGCCACTTAAGGTCAGCTCATAAAAGTTCTGGGCACAAATGCACTACCTGTGGCATGCAATTTAAAAGAAAAGATAACTTTCAACGCCACATGAGAATACAGCATCCAATGACACGTGTTCCAAATTCCGGTGCTGAGAATCAAAACATTTCAGTAGACGAGAACGACATTGAAATGTCAACAGAACCTCAAGAAAACAATCAAATTGGAGGAGGCCTTACAAGCAATGAAACCAATGATTGCATTACAGAAGAAGAATCAATAAATGGAAATCTCAAGGTTTACAATTTACCCGCTTTAAATAAGACGAAATTTGACCCCCTTCAATTCTTACATTCCAACTTTGACAAAATTAAGAAAATTCTGAGGACTGCCTTGTTGAAAAGACAAAGTATCAAATGGTATTTAACAATGCAAGTCCGATTCAAAAAGGAAACGAAAGGTCAGACGGAAATGGTGGAGCCTCATTTTCATGGACGTTGTCATATTGCATTAAAAGTCGTTGATTTGGAACAAAGCCTACAAGATAGCATCAAAAAGATAATGACTTCATTTTTAGAGTATCAGAGACAGGGTAGCAATTGGACACTCGATAAAATTATAGGATTGACCTTAAATGTCGCTAAATACAAACCTTTACGAGGATCAAGTTTTATCCCACTGCCAATCAGACTGAGAGTCAAAAAAGCCATTGTGAACGTACAAAATACAGATCAGAAATGCTTCCAATGGGCTATCTTATCTGCGCTACACCCAGCAGCACACCATGCCCAAAGGGTTTCAAATTACGTTCCATATGTTGATGAACTGGACTTTACTGGAATAGAATTTCCAATGCAGATGAAGGACATTATTAAGTTCGAAATCCAGAATGGCATATCTGTCAATGTTTTTGGTTATGAAAAAGGACATGTTTATCCCATTCATTTGACAAAGCAGCGTTTCGAGCGTCACGTAGATCTTTTAGTGATAACAAACGGACAACGATCACATTACTGCTGGATTAAAAACTTTAATCGACTTCTAGCAGATCAAAACAGCGATCGCAACCAGTATTTCTACTGCTGCTATTGTTTACATGGCTTTACAAAAGCAAAACTGTTGGAAAAGCACAGACCTTATTGCAAAGTGCATGGAGCTCAAAGGATAGAAATGCCTTCAGAGGAAAATAAGTGGCTGAGCTATTCTGACGTTTCCAAGCAACAGAAAGTTAGTTTTGTCATATATGCAGATTTTGAGTGCATATCCTCCAAAATTTCAACATGCCAACCCAACTTGTCTAAGCCAAGTACAACTAAGCTAGCAAAACACACTCCTTCAGGGTTTACATATAAGATTGTTGGACCTGATGACAATCTTACGGAAGATCACGTGACATACCGAGGAGAGAATGTTGCCGAAACGTTTGTTGACCACATGGTGCAAGTGGAAGAAAGGTTGATGAAAATTCTCCGGAACCCTTTGCCTCTTGAGATGTCAACAAACGATGAAAACTTGTTTCAAACTGCTGAAAAATGCCATATATGTATGCAAGAATTGGGTGCAGATCGTGTTCGCGACCATTGCCACGTAACTGGGAAGTTCCGAGGTGCTGCACATAATACATGCAACCTTAACCTGAAACAACGGGAACGCATACCTGTATTATTTCACAATTTAAGGGGATACGACTCCCACATAATCATGCAAGCAATTGGAAAAATGAAAAACAAAACACTGAGCTGCATTCCACAGAACCATGAAAAGTACATATCTTTTTCAATGGGAAAACTGGATTTCATTGATTCCTTTCAATTTCTGTCAACATCTCTAGAAAAACTTGTGAAAAACCTTTCAAAGGAAGGTGTAGAGAAGTTTAAGCACCTTCATCACTATATTGAAAAGCAGCATCCAGGTCAAATTAAGGAAAAGATGAATTTACTCATGCGCAAAGGGGTGTATCCCTACGAGTACATGGATAGTATAGATAAATTTCGAGAAAAATGTCTTCCAGAGAGATCAGCTTTTCATAGTAGTATTGATGATCAGGATTTGTCAGAAGCTGATTTTTATCATGCACAGTCTGTTTGGAAAACATTTGAGATGTCCGACTTAGGAGACTATCACGATCTCTATATGGAAACTGACGTCATTCTTTTAGCCGATGTATTTGAAAACTTTAGAAATCTTTGTCTTCGTATTTATGGACTAGACCCAGCACATTTTTACACTGCCCCGGGACTGGCATGGCAAGCGGCTCTAAAAATGACAGACGTTCATTTAGAACTTTTTACAGACCCTGACATGCATCTATTCATTGAAAGGGGTCTGAGGGGAGGCATTTCTATGATATCACAAAGATACGCCAAAGCTAACAATCCATATGTAGAAGATTACAATCATAGCCAACCAAACAATTACCTCATGTATTTAGATGCAAACAACTTATATGGATGGTCAATGAGTCAAGCTCTTCCAACACACGGATTCCGATGGCTTTCCAAGGAGGAAATAAATTCTTTTGATATTCAAAATATCAGTGAAGATTTTAAAGAAGGCTACATTTTATCAGTGGATCTTGATTATCCAGCAGAATTACATGACCTTCACAGTGATTATCCGTTAGCACCAGAACCATTTGAAGTGAAACCAAATATGCTATCATCCTACCAGAAAGAACTACTCAAAGAGCTGAATCTTCTTGAAACATCAACTCGAAAATTAGTTCCGAATCTCCACAACAAAACCGATTACGTAATTCACTATAGGAATTTGCAGCTATACTTATCACTCGGTATGAAGGTCTCTAAAGTTCATCAAGTGCTTGCGTTTCAACAGGAGCCATGGTTGAAAAAGTACATTGACTTTAATACAAACATGCGAAAAGCAGCTAAGAATGACTTTGAAAAAGACTTCTACAAATTAATGAATAACAGTGTGTTTGGAAAGACAATGGAAAATCTCAGAAAACGAGTAGATATTCAGCTTATTCACCGGGAGCAAAGGCTTCTTAAGGTTACAGCAAAACCAGGGTTCAAATCATTTAAGATATTCAACAAAGATCTGGCATCGGTGGAACTTACAAAACAGAATCTTGTCTTGAATCGCCCTATATACGTTGGATTTTCCATATTAGAAATGTCAAAGGTACTGATGTACGATTTCCACTACAACCATGTCAAATACACATATGGAGGAAATGCGGAGTTACTGTTCACAGACACAGATTCCTTATGTTACAATATATTTACAGAAGACTTGTACAAGGATCTGGAGAAAGTAAAGCACCATTTTGATTTCAGCGATTACCCAAGTGATCATTTTCTATATGATGACACCAACAAAAAGGTCTTGGGTAAAATGAAAGATGAAACCATGTCAGAGCCTATGACAGAATTTGTAGGTTTGAGACCAAAAATGTATAGTCTTACCTATGGACCAAGTGAAAAACGCACAGCTAAAGGTGTCAGCAAATCGGTGATTAGATCGAAAATGCGCCATTCGTCGTACAAAGAATGTTTATTTCAAAGAGAATCTCACATGGAAACCATGATTACATTTAGATCAGAAAAACATCAGATACATACCATTGCCTTGAACAAAACATCTCTTTCCCCCTTTGATGACAAACGTTATATATTGAACGATGGAATTCACACATTAGCTCATGGACATTGGAGAATTTCCCATAATGCAATGGCTTTGAGTATTTAAGAAGTGACATGAGAGAGACTGGTCATTTGATGTTCTGTAGTCGAGGAGTCAGCGTCGATCATCATGAATCAATGTAAATTCTGCCCAAAAACTTACGTGTGGCCTCATGATTTACAGCGTCACTTGAAACTGAAACACCCGAGGAAAGATAAAGGATATGCCGTAAGTTTCAACCAACAGCAGGAATATACAATGTTAACCCAGCAGCAGCAGCAGCAGCAGCAGCAAAAGTTATACAGCACTTTAAACAATCAACTGCAAGAAGAAACCTTTTTAACGCAACAAAAGATAAATGACGCTTCAAAGAAACAATACCAGGAAACACATCTTAAGCAGCAGCAGCAGCAGCAGATTTTTCAATTCAAGCATCCATTTACTGCAAACGTATCGGGACCAACCTCATGTGGAAAAACATACTTTGTCAAATTACTATTACAAAACTGTCTAACCAAAATTGCTCCCCCGCCAGAACGGATAATTTGGCTTTATAAACGGTGGCAACCTTTGTATGACGTCATAAAGGACACGGTTTTCCCCAGCGTGGAATTCATTCGAGGAATACCAATGGATTTGGAAGAGGATTCTTTTTTAAATCCTCAAACAAGAAATGTGTTGATTTTAGATGATATGATGTCAAGCACCTCCAAGGATTCCCGGATCAATGAATTGTTTACTGAAGGAAGCCATCATAGAAACCTTTCAGTCATCGCTATTAACCAAAACTTGTTCTACAACAAAGATCCAACCCAAAGACGAAACTGTCATTATCTCGTTCTGTTTAAAAATCCAATAGACAAACAACAAGTGATGACATTGGCTCGACAGATGTATCCTGGAAATACCCAACAATTGATGAGGCATTTCAAAGAAGCAACAGAAAAACCCTTTGGATATCTTTTAATAGATTTAAAACCGACAACGCCTGAATCAATGCGCATGCGCACTGAAATTTTCACAGACATGCCTATAAAAGAACACAAACCAGAAACAACAAGTCATTTGCAAAGATTTTCCGAAGAAGAAAGGACGCATCTAAATAGCTCTGGTAAAGTAAAGAGTCAAACTTTTGAATCCACTGATACATCTTTGCGTTCTATGATGGCATCTTGTGATGATTGTGGACTCGTATTTGATAGTACGCATGACCTCCAACGACATGTCAAGAGATGGTGCCCGGAAAATGATAATCGTAAACGACAACTCCCTCTGGATGATTATGAGGAACCACTTAAAAAGAAGCAGCATATCTTTCAGTCAGATGAATACGCAATGGACTATGACGATGATTCTCCTAATGCATCAACAGAAGAAGACTACTTCAAAAGAATGAAAAAAAGATCAAAGGTTAAAAATGAGGATACGTGGTCTGAAAAGTTCAAAAAATATCGAAAAGAGGGATTGTCTAAAATGGAAGCAGAAAATAAAGCAAATAACAAAATGCAGGAAACCAATTTTATTGCATTTTTAGACCTATATGGAAGAACTATTCTGGACATTTTAGACTTGAAAGGTGGACAGATCCACGGAAAAATAATGAATAGTATTGAAAAGTTCCTTAAAAAGGGATATGAAAACTTACCGGCTGTTCGTATGGCTCTCAGGAAGTACAAACATCTCCTTGAGGAGATGATGTATTTAACAGACGATGAACAAACAGATGATGAAGATGATGACACAGATTCTGAAGATGAAACCGAGGATGAAAATGGTGAATAAATTGTCCTCCATAAATTTATGTAATATAGAACTTTTATTTCATTTTACCGCTGGAGATTGACGAGGAAACATGTCTTGGGAGAACTATTTACGTGACATTTATTACAATCCAAATAATGCTGGTAGTTTTCTGGGACCAGACAAATTATTCCGGTATGTGAGAAAAGACGGTAAATATGTAATAAGCAAATACAAAATTAGGAAATGGTTGCAAAAACAAGAAGCTTACAGCTTACAAAGACCACTACGGAGACGTTTTCAACGAAACAAAATAATGGTGACGGGTATTGATGACCAGTGGTCTGCAGATCTCATGGATATGGCCAAGTTTGCCAAGTACAACGAAGGATTCATGTATGTACTGGTCGTGATCGATGTTCTATCAAAGTACCTGTGGATGCGTCCTTTGGAAAACAAAAAGGGGGTTACAGTAGCCATTGCTTTAGAGGACATTTTCAAGGAGGGTAGAGTACCTAAAAGAATACGAACAGATAAAGGACAGGAATTTCGAGCGAAGGAAGTTCAGAGACTCTTCAAAGATCATGATGTTCAACATCTTTATGCTCAGAATGAAACCAAAGCAGCAATTGCCGAGCGGGTCATCAAAACTATGAAGACGAGGATATATCGTTTTATGACTTACCAAAAGGCGTATGCATATATTGAAAAACTTCAAACTTTTGTCAAAAGCTACAATAGCACATATCACCGAACTATCGGTATGACTCCTAAAATTGTCAACAGTGGAAATGAAACAGCTGTGTGGTGGAAAATGTATTGGCCAAAGGATCACACAGTTATTAAAAAGACGAAGACTGTAAGAAAACCTTTTAGATTTAAAATCGGTGACCACGTTCGACTTACCCATCTCAGGAATCCATTTTCTCGCGAATATGACGAAAGGTGGACGGGTGAAATATTTATCATTTCTCAGAGGATTTTACGTGGTGGTTTACCTGTCTACAGAGTAGAGGATTTTGACGGAGATGAAATCAAAGGATCTTTTTATCAATCAGAACTTCAAAGAGTGGATGTGAAAGACGATGATCTATGGAAAGTTGAAAAAATATTAAAGACTAGAGGAAAGGGAAATAACAAACAATATTTCGTCAAATGGTTTTATTATCCAAAGAAATTTAATTCTTGGATCAATGCGTCTGATGTTTCAAATCTATGATATAGGAGAGTGCACTACCCTGGACAGGTCAAACATCAGATTCCATCTTTTCAGAAAGAGCGTACATAAACACAGATCGCTTAAGTATGATATGATGGATGGTAGACGACTCTCATAGTGTAAATAAATGTATTGTACATTATAGACTAGGCTGTAGGTCATTGTAAAATGGACATGGGATGGCTCTCCAACCCATGCTTCATAATTGTAACGGGGAAAATAAAAATCTAATTAAAAAATAAATGTTGTCTCTTGTCACTGATTCAAATTTTGTTAGTGCAACTCATGATTGTGTTTGAATAAATTATTGTTGTAAGCGAGGACTATCTATAACACCTTTGTTGGCGAGGACTATCTATAACACCTTTGTTGGCTACTCTATGATATAGGGAGACTAATTCAAATGATTCTTTTTGGAAAAATAATATCATTAATGAAAATGGTTACATAATGTCATAAAAGCCTTAACTCTTTGAAAGTTACTCTAAACTTAGTTGAATTGAATCTGTGTTAGAATCGAATGCGTTTGAAACATTTTGAGATTACTAGTGTGTATAATTATATAATTAATTTAATTGACACTCCGACTACACATGACAGAATCATATCGTTTCAAAAATTATGTAATTAATAATCAAAATATAATTAATTTTAATTAATATTTCATAATTAATTTGTTAATTTAATTCATTAGATGACGTCATGGGTATCCTCACACGCTGGGAGGATACCAGGAGGATCCTCCATAGTAACTCTATGGGAGGACACTGGTCCAGAACCCTGGTTTTTCCCCTACTTATATTTATTGTAGGAAAATTAAAAACTATTTCATGAAATTATTTTGTATAGTCAAGCAGGGTTGTTTTCTCTTTTTTTTTAAATTTATCTATTTATTTGTTGTGAAACACAACTTTGTTGTTATTTTTTTCTGCATTGGAATTTCCCTTAAAAGTATTTCTGTATTCATGCGCTGCTAATTTGCATGCAAGAAATATTCAAGCGCTTTGTGCAAGTTCATGAGAAAATGAACAAAATTTTAATTTGTAAGGAATGTTAAAGACAAATAAATGGAAATGTAAATATTTATATATACATATATACGGCGCGTTTTGTCGCCCTATACATACCGTCGCCGGCGACAATATGTTGCAGGCACCTAACCTCACTGCACATGTTGTTCATCGGTACATATAACATCAGCGACATTTTGTCTCCAAAAATTCTTTATTGAAGCTGCTTCATTGGAATTAAAAATGACTTTTGTGCTTAAAATACATTGATTTGTCTCTTAGTTAACATGCGATCTCATGAAAATTAAAGTCTAGAAATAATACTCGGTTTGAAAACCTTTTGGTATATAGTGTAATTATAGCCAGAGTTTCTCTGCGAAAATTAAAACACATATGAGTATGAATTAATATACGCAGAGAAACTCTGGCTATAATCACACTATATATATATATATATATATATATATATATATATATATATATATATATATATATATATATATATATATATATATATATATATATATATATATATATATATATACATGTAGCGCGCTTCATGGAAAGCCTATTTATTAAGACCATTCAAAAAACTTAGAAAAAAAAATTTCCCAAGTAAACCTTACTATACCTGGTAAGGCTTTGTATACACGTATTTTTTTTCTGCCATGGGGACAATGTGTGCTGATGAACGAGAATCCTATATGTTGTAAGGGAAGTTGCATTTGTCGCCGACGCAGCATCTAGAAAAGCCATTCAGTCAGGTCTACCTCTGACTTACATGTATCAACTCTGCTAAATGAATGTAATCCTTTTATCAATAACTTTCGTTAATGAAAAGTTAGCAAGTTATGTTCTTTTTTTTTTTAATTTTCATTGTAAATTTTTATCATTAGCAAACCTATTTTTGTATTCATATGAAGCAGAATTTATTCAAAAACTTCTACATGAGAAGAAGAAAACACTTGCTGTGGCCTTCAACTCGAATTTCAATATATGGACTACGTATTATCAATTAACAATAGTAACTTTCATTCATATGTCGACTCGATATAACCCAGTGAGCTTGAAATAAAAGATACCACAGATTCTGGCACATCTGTTTCATATTTAGATATTTTACTAGAAAAAGACGTTAATGGTAATCTAACAACAAAGCTTTATGACAAACGTGATGACTAGTTCTTCAACTTTTCAATCGTCAACTTCCTATACTTATGTAGCAATATACCCATAACACCTGCATATGGGGTTTATGTCTCTCAGTTGATTCAATGCGCAGGAGCATGCTCTACGTGTGAACAATTTCTAAAACGAGGCAAACTATTGACAAACAAGTTGACGAATCAAGGATATCAAGAGTCTCGTTTGAAGTCATCTTTTCGCAAGTTTTTTGGTCGATACAATGACCTTGTCAACACATACAACCTGTCATTGAGTCAAATGCTGACTGACGTTTTTCATACTGATTGTTAGGCCATTATTTATTCACTGAACTCTCTACAGATATTTAAGGTTTTTGTTTCCCGATCATGACAAGGAGCACACGGCGGGTGTGACCGGTAGGCAGGGGATGCTCACTCCTTCATGGCAACTGATCCCACCTCTAAATTTCGAGGTCCGTGTTTCCTCTGCTCTAAATTCGTATCGTTTTATTGGAATTTCGAGATTGAAAACTGTTCGTTATCTTCATATTTCATCAAAAATCTTATATAAACGGCACGTACATAGCTCTCTCTCTCTCTCTCTCTCTCTCTCTCTCTCTATATATATATATATATATATATATATATATATATATATTGGCAACGATATTACAGATTATGATAAATGACATAATTATAAAATATTTTAAACAATAAAATGCTTTCTTTGGTTGTTAGTACGGGAATTGATGTCGCAGATGTTGCAGAAAAAATACAGAACCCGCGTAATCGGGTTATGTGAATTTTTTCTGCAACATCTGCGATATCAATTCCCGTATTAACAACCAAAGAAAGACATTTTATTGTTTATGTTTATATCTTTAAAAAAACATTCAAAGTAAATTAAGTATGTTAAATATTGTATTATAAATGTACATGTCATTGTATGCATGATTGATGGAACAGCCGTTGCTTAAGAAATCTATGCAGGGGCTTGCTTAGTTTTGTTTATGGACTGATTAACTGCAATGGTCTTTATAAGAAATAAAGGGAATAATATTCAGTGGATGTAAATATTATTTCATACATTCTCTTTTTTTACTTTGGAAAGCAAAGAGCAAGAAGAAACGAATTACATGTATTATATTCATCAAAATCATTTGAAGTAAACGAAAATCCCCAAAACTGACAGGTTTGCTCTATAGTGGTATTCAATCAAATAATCTTCATATATCAATCCATGCATCAGATTTTTTGTATGTGTTATGTATCCTGAGAGTGTTATACAAAGCAGTCAGGTTTTATACTATGCCCATTCCAAATTATGCAATTTTCGATTTGCATGCAATAAAGTGCACAGTATATTAAATGCTAGGATTTTAGCTCACATGTACAGTACCGTAGCATCAAAATAAAATTTTCTTTTCAATCAATTTTGCATCAGCCTTTCTCTTTATCTGCAGCAAATGTTCATTTTAGCCTGTAGTACCGAGGGGTGGGTTGAAAATGGTTATCTGCTAGCAGGGAAATTTATAGTCAAAGGCCTGTTCCCTCTTTTTTTGTTGGGGTGTAGTCGAATTTTTGTTGTATTATAAAACTAGAGTGAGACCCCCCTTCCCACGAAATGAGATTTCGAGTTTGCCACCTCCCTTTTCTTTGGCTGGTCAAACTAAACCAAAATATCTGTTTAATTTTTTTTAATTATGACAAAATATCTGTTTAATTTTTTTTTTTTAATTATGACATCCTGTAAATGCACACCTAGCTGCAATAATATAGCCCTCTCCAATTCTTTCTTTCTTTCTTTCTTTCTTTTTTTTGGATCAGATATCGGAGAGGGCTACATTATTGCAGCAACATGGACTCAACATTTAATGTATGACTTAAATAAATTCTCTCTGGAACAATAAGGCTACATGTATGTTTGTCAAATTAATGTACTTAAGTACGTGTATTTTTGCACATTGTGAGCTAAAATTGTTCACATCAGTTTCTTATCCAGATTAGAATCCTTTGTCAGTAGAATAATTTAACTCAGACGAGTGTTGTTGCCGAAGGGCCTATTGTTGTAAGATTGTAATCAGGAATCAAAAGGGGGTTTATATTTTGATGTCATCATCTTTTTATTGCCCATGTAAGTGACGAAATAAAAAAAACCCACTCTCATCCCGGATATACATATGACTATGAACTATTAATAAAATATGGAATGCGGTGACTGAACTTTTCAATCGTGAGCAATCTATTAGCCGTTGAGTTTTATCACTATTTCTTTTGAACGGTGAATTATTACATCCTGGTAAATGCATCATTATCTGAGAACACAACATAACATGTGTAGGAAAATTGATTGAAACACGCAGGGAGAAAAAAAAAAGTGGCAATACATTTGAATAAAATGTGAAAAAGACAAAACAGTATAAAATACATCAACATGTAATTATCGCAGCCGAAATTTTTTTCAAGCTTTGATGTCACTATCGCATGAACCCAAACACATTACGTTTTGAACGTTTTTGTTAAAGTTGCAAAATCCAGTGTTAATCGTGCCTTTTCCATTCATTAGATGAATAAATTCTTTAGTCTTTTGATTCTAAGATATTGCTTTAATATACACAGATCAGCTAAAATGTTTTTAAAAGACATAAAACTGGAAACTTCCGCGACTTCAGCCCCCCCCCCCTTGAGCCCCTGCCAAGGCTTTCTTGGATCCACTTGATGCCTGAAGACAGTGCCGAGACCTCGTCCTGCCCACCCACCCCCTTATCAAGAATCAATGGATCCATCACTAGAAGACACAATTTCAACTCATCAAACACTGTACATTGTTAATTATTTAAGGAAAGAGGTGTTCATGAATACTTAGTAAAAAAAATTATCTAATAATCTGGAATAAAAAAGCATTAGACTGCACCAGTATAGTACGTGTGTAATTCGCTGAGCTAAATTACTGTACCTCTAACAGAGTTGCACAGTCCTTTACTGTCCTGGCCATTGGCCCCACGTGATCAAGAGTGATTTCCATTGGTATTACACCGGTATAAGGAACCAACCCATACGTCGGTTTCAATCCAACAATTCCACATCAACTTGGTGGAATCCGAATGGATCCGCCTTGGTCCCCACCAATTGCTACATCAACAATATTTCTGGCGACCTAACTCGACAGGAAGTATTTGTGTCACATGGCCGTAGGAACCGGGAGGGGGCACGGGGGGGGGACGTGCCCCCGAATAATTTTGCCGATGTTTAGATTACAATAGAAAACATAGATACTATATGCCTGTGCCCCCTCAATAAAAACGTCTGATGACCTTTTTTTTTTTTTTTTTTTTTTTTTTTTTTGCTTGTCAAGAAATTTTGGTAGTTGACAGTGCCCCCTCAACTAAAAATGTATGGCTGAGCCCCCCAAACTGAAATTGCTTCCTACGGGCCTGTGTCAGAATCATTATGCCAACAGATCTGTTCTGGTGAACAATGCAAATGTGTTTATAAAAGAAACAATTGCAGCTTTGTATACTAGAGTTTATTGGTCGGGATTCTAACTGATAAACTGTTTATTTACCAGAGAAGCTGAACCTGAGCTCGATCCACCCGCAGACCGCGTTTAGTCATAGGCGTTTCCTACTGGTCCATATGATGTCGTGAAACTACTTCCGGAGAAACACATATCCTCACATACAGATTTACCGAGAATTCGTCCACCTGATGCAGTATAAAAGAAAGTTCAATTTCACAAATTCATTGTGATCTGCTTCATGAGTTTGCGTATAAAAGTTCAAACGTAAGAAATCCCAGAAGCGTCTTTTGCTTTCATATCAAAAATAATGGTGATTGATAGGCAAAATTGAAAAAAAAAATTGTGGAATAGTAAGAAAAAAATAATCTCCTGTCATAAAGGAAGAATAGTGACCTAGCTATGAGCAATGGATAACATTCCTGAAAAAGCAATTTGAAAAAAAGCCATATACGTAATCTTTATACGAAAACATCGCACTGTCAAAAGTATGCAAAATTTTCGACCGTAACACTTTTTGTTTTACCATACCCAACTATAGGCACCTGACGTTACATATTTTTTTTCTTATCTTAAAGAATATACTATTAACACACAAACTTGTGATTTGTTACGGAGGAGGTTACATATTTGAAAAAAAAGAACTTCAAGTGCCTGTGTTCCTAACGTATTTTATTTGTAACTTTTTGGAATATTTCTGCAATATCTTAGCTTCTCTCTCTCTCTCTCTCTCTCTCTCTCTCTCTCTCTCTCTCTCTCTCTCTCCATATACCTGCATCCAGTATCCGTGTCACAATTGTTGCATCTCTGTCGGGTACAAACCCCTCCAGTAATTTACTTCCGTTCATCATGAAAACCCATGTTACACACACATTGTCTTTGATTGCTAGAGTTTTCCCCGACAGAAGTCCCCTCTCGGCTCCTTTAATGTCACAACGGTAATACCTTGTCGATATTTAACAAAACATTTAGAAATGTTAATAGCAATAATTCACATAAAACTGAAACCCATCATAACATATTGTAAAAGAAAAACGAAGACTAAATATTAGAATTTTGCTATGAATACAGTAGATTCACCAAGATTTGTCCTCGGTTTCCCAGTACCCCGGAGTTCTTGGGTATTTAACGGTTGGGGTTGGTGGAACGAGTTCGTTAACCTTCCGTTAAGCTTTGAAAATACCCCCACAAAAATCTACATTGAGAAAATGATTTTTCAGCGTATTGCTAATTGATCAAAGGTCAATGTGTTATTGGATTTTGACCCGATTACTTTTACCATTACTGTGTTTACATCAAAATCTTAGATTATCTCAAAGAATGCTATAAGAACCGGGTTTGATTATTACATTTACATTCATGACAATTAAAAATTGCGAAGTACATACTGCATATAATTTGAGAAGTACATTATCATAATGTTTTAATGTTTTAAAAGCTAGAATCTGATTGGATAAGATGCATTTAAAAAAAATTACTCCAATTTTCACTTTTTTTTTTTTTTTTTTTTTTTTTTTTTTTTTTTTGCACTTGTACTGTAAAAACCATAATTGGACAATTCTCATCAAATACGAGTTATTTCCTTTAAAATATTAATATAATATATTTGGAAAATTTTAAAAAGAAAATGAAAAATGATTTAGCTAGTAAATAACAAAGGAGATTTGAACTTTATTGAACTACTAGAGTAATTGATGGCTGCAAAAATACACTCATAAGCACGTGCATTTTTACAGCGAACGAGTGCCAATATTCACTATTATAAGTTCAATAACTTCGTTATCGGGGGCCCAGGTTCGATTCTTGTTCACTGTGCCTTGTCAAACCTAAGACGTAAATATAGGTAGTGACTGTTCATTCACCAAGCGCCCGGCATTAGAAGTAGAAGTCAGGGTTTTTCGGATGATACCTTGAAAACATAGGTCCAGTGTCATGATAGGCGTTGGCACGATAAAGGACCCTCACTGCTCAATGTCCCTGAATGCCGAGTAAAGGTTCTGAATTTGAAGCATTTTACCAGTATATGGTGACATCTCCATTTGAGTGAAAAATTGCCGAATGGGACGTAAAACAACATACAATCAATCAATCACAGTCATTACTCTTTAAATTCAGAGACATTATTGTGCGCATTTTTAATTACTTAATTAACTGTTGTTTTTCAGAACCTAAGGATCGGACAACCTTAAGAAATCGAGTTAGGTACCTTGTGGAAAAAAATCGGAGGGGTGTCCGTCTTGAGACTGATATTCCTATTATTAACAAACATTACATTTCATATTTCCAATATATATGTTTATCTCTTATCATTCAGAAGTTAGTTATTGGCCAAGACAGCAATTCGACTGAGTTAACACGGTTACCGAGAAACACTGATATATATATATATATATATATATATATATATATATATATATATATATATATATATATATATATATATATATATATATATATATATATATATATATATATATATATATCGAAAAAGGAAAAATACTAATATAATTACGGTTATTACCTTTTAATATTTTTAGATATCCATGTGTTCTATTTATCTGTACCTAACTGTTCATTTATTTCTGATAAGTTAAAATAAATTTCAATTGTTAAAATGTAGAGACAGGTATTGCTGTATGTATAATTATATATACCGTGAACTGCGCTTGTTTCTTCTGTAGTGAGTTTCAGTCTAAGATCCTCAGCAATAGTTTTGACGTCATCCTCAGATAGCCGAACTATCGCCGGACTCTTCTGAAGTTCTATAAATAACACCATTTAAATGATTTTAAACTGTGACTTTCTTATGCTATATATATATGCCAAACAACATCGAAAATTCTTTTCCCTCTCCTAGTATCAAATCAAGCTTTTTTAACATCTTTCCTGTACACCTTATGCAATAGGTGAAGAAGATGTGCGATAAACTCACCTTTATTTTCTTTGACCGACATTATTTAGAAATGATAGTAGGCAATCATGCGCAGGTCTCTACACGCTTTATAATTTAGATCTCCACGAGTACGATGGTCTTTTACAATCGGCGTTGGGACATTTAATTTGACGGAAGATCTGTAGGACATTTTAGACGATTTAGAAATAAGATGCGGACATTTTAGCGGAAAATTCACTAAAATATATATACATATATTTTTCTTTTACGATATCCAGTCTCCTGCTCACCAACAGGAGACAGAGTAGGATTTGAATGAGAATAGTCTGGGAAGAACCCTTAGTTCGAATACGGGCTTTGCCAAAAATCTTTAAGAAACAGGGATTTGGTGTATGTATTCCATCAATTCTACCCTGTTTTCGTGTACTTCCCTGAATGAATATGGGTTGAGTTTTGTTTTTACCTGTGTCATTGACAGCTCCGTTAGAGTTATAGTAAGTTAGTAATTAACTGATCAATATTTGCTGACTTTACATTGATTCTTTCAAAGAATTAAATTTACTTGAGACAAAAATCCACTAAAATTAATGCCCAAATGAATTTTTCCAGGTACGTAATTTTTCTTCCTCTAAAATGTCCATTCGACCTTCTGCAATTCGGCTAGAACGTCCTTTGCCCTTTGCAGTTACGGCTATTACCGAGAAAATAAATACTGTAACTTTTATAACATATTTAGCATGTCAAACGTTGCAATAATTCGATCTTTTCCATTTGTATTGTATAGTTTTCCATTTATATTCTATATTTTCCATTTACATTGCATAATTTTCCATTTGTATTGTATTATGTTTATTTGTATTGTATACTTTTTCATTTGTATTGTATAGTTTTTCATTTGTACTGTAAAATTTTTACTTTTATTTATATATATTTCTATAATTGCCCATTTCTATCCTATAATATTTCATTTGTATTGTATAATATTTCATTTGTATTGTTTAATTTTCATTTGTACTGTATTGTATAATTTTTATTTGTATTCTATAATTTTCCAGTTTGATTCTATAATTTTCAAGTTGGATTCTATAATTTTCCATTTTTATTGTAGAATTTAACAATACAAATGGAAAAGTATACAGTACTAAAGAAAAATTATACTATACAAATGAGAAATTATACAATACAAATGGAAAATTATACAATACAAATAAAAAATATACCATACAAATGGAAAATTATTCAATACAAATGGAGAATTATAAAATACAAATGAAAAAATATACAATACAAATGGAGAACTATACACTGCTAATAAAAAATATACAATACAAATGGGAAAATATAGAATATAAATAAAAATTTTACAATGCAAATGAAAAATTATAGAATACAAATAGAAAATTTTACAATACAAATAGAAAATTATACAATACAAATAGAAAATTGACGTCACAATAGCCGTATCAGCTTCCAGCTGATACGAATCCTGCAGGGCTGATAGGATTTATTTCACACCCCTTGTAGTTAAAACCTAAAAGAATGTTCTTGTGATAAATTTAATAGACCTTTTTTGTTCACATTCTTTTAGTTTAAATACATGTAACTGTTCTTTGATATAATAAGACAGTCAGTGTATGATTATTTATTTATATTTTCTCAAGTAAATGCGTGCTGTATGTTATAATTAAGTATGTAATAAACATAATAATACATGTACCTTTTTCCACATCACACCCTGCATCAGCCCTCGCGATCGACCAATATCGGTCCTCTGGCTGATATTGGTGTCTCGGGTTGATACAGGATGTGATGTATGGAAAAGGGTAATGTATTATTCTCTACATACATAATATTTATATAATATCACTTTAAGGCTTAAATTAATATACCATCCTTCTTTTCATTCATACTATATATACCTAAAGGTCAATGATTCCTATAAAATTTCGCTCTAATAATAATAATTAATATTCGAAAAAGATTTAATTCATGAATCAAACTTACACAGCAGTATTTGCATATATTAATAAGCAAATATTTAAAATTTTGACCTAGTCGAATATTCTAGCATTCGAGGATGGGGTGGGGAGATTAGGTCCAGACCCCCCCCCCCCCCCCCCCCCGGACATTTTCAGTTATTAAATCTCTATGTAAAGATAGCGATAAGACGTATTAGATAACACAAAAATATCTGAAATTTTTTAGCCCATTAATTTTCATCAGCATTTTTGCGTATCAGAATGTTTATAAAGTTAGGTTAAATTCGGATTTTGATAGACATAACTGTTGTATATAGATTTTCAACCTTAATTTAAATTTTGGGAAAATAATTGTCAGAAAAATTAATGTTTCTTTACATTGTCATGATAAGCTTTAGAGACCAGTTGACATCTATGTAAAAGTTTATTTTGACGGTCTTCATTTCAACAGAATTACACACATCAATTCAGAGCCTGTTCAACAGAAAGAGCCTTCGCGAACATTTCTGTTGGAGATATAAAGAATTATGGCTAGCGCTCGCGAACGTTCACTCTGTTGAACAGGCCTCTGTTATTAAAAATAAGAGAACTAAGGCATTTCAAATGTTTGTTTTTTTTTAAATTTCATATACAAGTGTACATGTATTATGTGTATATCCTATATAAGAATTAACCCAAAGTTGTAGTTGAAGAGTTAAAATTATGTACAAAACAACTAAGATACATCTTGAATATTCATCTATATATATATGTATATTTTATAATAAACAAGAAATCCATAACGATGAAACGAAACTTTGATTATTTTTTTGCATCTGTGCATCACTTCACTCAAAATCCTGTCCCATCCCGAATTTTCTCGTAGGCTCTGGCGACCTGTAAAACTGTGGTTTCATCGAACATTTTGCCCACAATCATCATCCCACACGGAAGCCCCTCACTAAATCCCGCGTTAATGGTGAGGGCAGGGTGTCCTGTTGAATTGAATGGGGCTGTGTTTTTCACCATTCCTAACAGTAATTTCAATGTCTCTGAAAAAAAAAAAAACATACATAAAAAATGTACGTGTATTATGACAATTTCATTTTTGAAAATGTTGATGTGTTCACGATGCGGTAGCTTTTTTATGGGTCTGCTATAATTCTGGGAATGAAATTCAGATAATTGTATATCTATATAAGTATGTATTTATAATTATATTTATAGAATATTCATTGCAGCGAAAAGATAAGAATATAATGTTGATTTTGCACTTGAACAGCAGCAGAACTTTCTCAAATATAACACTATGACCCGTATACTTGTATACTAATTCACTGTCATGATAATCACAAATAAATACACATCATTTAAAAAAAACTGCAATACATTTTGATTACTATTCATACAAATAAAAAATAACACTACAAACAAAATGTTCTTTTAATTTAATTTATGTATGTTACCTTGAATAGAGTTCTCTGTAGTAGGGAGTTTAAACGGCTTCCCCGGAAGTGTGGGCATTATCATGACGTCATAATCCTTAAGGATTCGATTATACTCCATTGTCAAAAGTTGGACCAAGTTCTGTGCCTTGGCATAAAATTTGTTCTGATAATTCCTCTGCATATATTCGGAAAACAGCATGACTGCTTTGAACGGTAGGGGGCAGTCAAACGGGCGGAGATTATAAGCTCCAGCCAAAGCTTCCTGCAATGGAAGGTCGTAGGTTCCTTTCCAGCTATATCCATGACCTACGATATAACATTCAGGTCACATTTACATTTCTGTTATACATAATTTACAATTTATCTTTGAAGTTCAGGTTTACATCTCAAGACCTGTACGAAAGCTTTGATGCAATACCTAAGATGAAAAGGGAAACGTGAAAGAAAAGCTTCGGGATCATAAAACAGAACTCGACTTTTAAAAGTCAAAATTTTAAGCATCTGTCAAGATATTTATGAACTGTGAATTAAAACTTTCATTTTTCAGAAAACAGCAGTTTGGTGATGCTAAATAGTATTCATTTGTTATTTCAGACAGTTTGACTGAACTATACATCATTTCAGCTAAATATAGATTTCGACTTCAGCTGTTTTGCCTGGTTACATCCCCTGGCAAAGACATTGTAAAATGATTTATAGCTTGAAGTATTTTGTTTTTAGTTAAAAACAATACTAGTATCAAACAAATGCGTGATTTTAAAAACAAAAATTAATTCTTTTAAAACAGTGATTTTATAGAACTTAATAAACATAAATCTTTACCGTTCCCTTTCACCATCGTGTGATATGTCCCCTCAAAAGCAACAGGTGTCCAAACTGCTTTACCTGTATGAAATATATACATTAAATAATAGTGGCATAAAGATAAGTAACAATGTTCTTTTTATCATACAAACAGGATGAAAGCTTTATTTACGATTATAAGAACAGAATATAATGACCAATAGTCAATCTTATTAAAATCAGCTTTTGTTTTGGGCTCTTCTATCTTTAAGAACAAATATGTAGATAACGAACAGTAATCAAGCTTAAAAGTCCATTGAAACAAAACAAATCAGGGACAGAACTCTAAAAACATCAGAGGTGGGATCAGGTGCCATGGAGGAGTAAGCATCCCCTGTCGACCTGTCACACCCGTCGTGTGCTCCGTGTCATAATCGGGAAAAATCCGTAGGCAATTCAATGTGTGAATAATGGCCTAACAGTTAGTATGAAAAATGTCAGTCGGCATTTGGCTTAATGATAGATTGTATTTGCTGACAAGGTCATTGTATCGACCACAGAACTTGTGAAATGATGACTTTAACCGACACTTTTGATATTCTTGAGTCATCAACTTGTTTGTCAATAGCTTGCTTCGTTTTAGAAATTGTTCGTTTGCAGGGCATGCTCTTGCGTATCGAATCAACTAGGAGACATAAACCCCACATGCAGGTGATAAGGGTATATTGCTACATAAGGGAAGTTAACGATAGAAAAGTTGAAGTCAACACACGTTGTTAGATTACCATTAACGTCTTTTCTAGTAAAATATTCAAATATGATAAAGCTATGTCAGACTCTGTGATATCTTTTATTTCAAGTTCACTGGGATATATTGAGTCGACATATGAATGGAAGTAGCTATTGTAATTGATAATACTTCGTCGATATATCTAAATGTCGAGTTGAAGGTCACAGCAGGTGTTTTCTTCTTCTCATGTACAAGTTTTTAAATAAATTCTGATAGTTTGTCTTTGAGACATGAAAGAAAAAATCTGAAATTCTACCAGTACTATTATTGTATAATATTGCAAGATTTTTTATTAATTTTTTAAAAAGAAGTGGACAACTAATAATACATTTACACCATCTTCACGAAAAAAAGGCGGGGGGGTGAAAAATAAAGTAAGAAGTCGAACCATCTTTGTGAATCGGGAGGGACACTTCTGTGACTTCAGCCCCAGCCTCCTTTAGTCTATATGCTGCTACCTTTACAATCTTCGCTACATCTTCCTCTACCTCTTCAAAACCTTCCGTTAGAATTGCTATCTTCTTTCCCTTTATTCCATCGCTGAACTGATTTTAAATATTACATAAACTTAAATACAATGAGTAAAAATATTACATAGACTTAAATTGATATACAAGTACTTATCAAATATTGATTTTGTGGATGTCGAAGTGTGTTACAGTGCTGTAAGACATCCATTACGGCAAAAACTTCTTGATATTCTTTTTATGATAAAGTTGAGCGCAAGAAACGACATTTAAAGGCAGCTGACTAAGCTGTACATGTATATCTGACCCAAGGTTGGATCCTTGGGCAGAGTGAAAAGCATCTCCACTTCACAAACATATTTTGTTTTAAAGATCACAGGAGAGGCCCATTTTTCGTGGGGTTGTCCAGTATCATTGTTGGACTTATTTATCAAGTAAATCAATATATTCAATAATATTGAAAATCACAAGTGCTTCAAACCCATTCACACCCATCCCACCCCGACACCCTGCTGAATCTCCACTTGTGTACCAACAAAAACACAAAATAAATGTGTTTTTCTTACCAGTTTAGAATATGGAAGAGTTGGTACTGCAGGGATCTGACGTGGGTCATTGCCATCGTCATAACCAGCAATCACCTGTTTAAAAAAAGAAGCTTTTGTTGTAATAAATCAATTATTTTGCTTACATCATGCAAACAACGTTGAGTAGTTTTCCGAAGTAAATTGTATGAGGCACCTCTAACAGTGTAGCGCAGTCCTCCACTGTCCTAGCCATTGGTCCCGTGTGGTCAATAGTGATTTCTATCGGCATTATCCCGGTATATGGCACCAACCCATGGGTGGGTTTAAGTCCTACAATTCCACACCAACCTGATGGAGTACGAATAGATCCGCCTTGGTCTCCGCCAATCGCCACATCAACCACCTTTCTTGCCACCTTTACAACAGAATTTAAGGTAGCTTAATAGAATACACACACAAATCTCATTCACATATTTTTCATAGTTTCTATATCAAACATGAAGTATTTTAATTAAGTGCACAAGGATAATAGATTTTTTAAAATCTTAATTCACTGCCATGACCTTCCTTTCCCTTTTCCAAATATTTTTGTTAAATCACTCTTCAAATTCGGTAGTCTCCAAATGTTATTAAAATTATTTCATTTTAATACAAACTTTATTCACTATGCACAAAAAAGGTTTATCATGAAGCGTTCCACCCTGGCCCCGTCCCCCGTTAGTTTTTCTCTCGAGAAAAACTCGGAATTGTACGTACTTTTGATCCAATCTAAACCACCACTTTCAGATTTGATAAATCGCTTGTCATATTTAAGTCTCATGACCTTTACAATTAAGCATATAATTAAGGCTCAGCCAAATAAAATTACCAAGGATGCAGATCCAGAACTAGATCCGCCCGCGCACCTCGTTGGATCGTACGGGTTTTTAACTGGTCCAGTCGCTGATGTAGCGCTATTACCAGAGAAACACAGATCTTCACACACTGATTTACCCAGAATTCTACCACCTAAACATACAGTATCAAAACAAAAGGAGTAAAGAAGTGCTCAGAAGTTGTCACATCGTAAAATACATGAACTATTTGATGCTGATGAACAAACATAGTTACATGTATAATTACATTGTACTACATAAATGCAGTTACTCACTGAAATTAATTTTTTGTTTAGAAATCTTGTAACTTTTGAGAGGTTCACAGAAGACTTTGCGTATTTTAGATATAGTGTTTATATTTCAGCACCCCCTCCCCCTCCTCTCTCTAACATATACATGTACATGTACCTGCATCCAGTATCCTTGTCACAATTGTAGCATCTCTGTCGGGTACGAACCCTTCCAGTATTTTACTTCCGTTCATCATGGGAACCCCTGCCACACACACATTGTCTTTGATTGCTACAGTTTTTCCCGCTAACAGTCCCTTCTCGGTCCCTTTGATGTCACATCGGTAATACCTTTTCGATATTAATCGAGATTTTATCAGAATTCCTTCAGAAATATACGTTAAAAATGTTTGGTATGATTCTGATACTACATATGGCTTTCAGGAGTTGATGAATTTTAGATTTATAGCCATGGGAATTGTCTTTTAACTATGAATTTCAACGTACACTCACCACGAATCGTCTTTGGTTTCCCTGTACCCAGGGGTCCTTGGGTATTTGACGGTAGGGGTTGGGGAGACAATTTCATAAACCCTTTGATAGTCCTTGCAGACATCTCCACAGAAATCTAAAAGATGTATAATATGTATAATTTTCTTTTAAGTCTGAATCTACATACATGAAGTATGCACAATTCTCTTTAACCGGGTCCGAAATGGGTCTAATATTGTCGCCCTTCCGTTTCCGGCTATTTAAAGTGGCCCTCCTTCCGACCAAGATGGCCGTCCTTTTAATCAATACAGAGACCTTTCCTATCGCGTCATTGCCACCCATTTTTATGAACCGTTTTTCTTACAAAGCACCATAAAATGATTACCCTTGATAAGAACTTTGGACCAGGCTGCTCCGAAGACAAGTCATATTACTCATTTTTGAAAAGGGAATTTAAGAGTGGTTGACCCCGTCCAAGTTAGGGTGCGCTAGAGGTGGACACGCGTGAACACAAAGCAGCACAAAGCTAGTTCTTATCATCTGCCTCCAGGCAACAATAGTCCTGGTAAAGGTTGACGATTCCTTCATTTGAAATAAAAAAATACAAATTGAGTGGCAATACATGTATTAGCGGCCGGAAATTTCGCAAGCAGAAATGATGTGGCCGTTAAAGGCAAAGCAGCCATGTTTGGTGGACGGAGGATATCTTGAAAGAAAGGTTGGAAAAGAAAGAGCTGCCATCTTGACCCAGTTCAACGGTTCAAATACGCACCTTATACTATACTTATGTGCATGATAGCTTAGAAATCATCAGGCCCCGGGATCATGAAACATCTTAAGCTTAAGTCAAAATCTTCATTTTGTTCTAAAATGTTATGGAAGTCAAGCAGACCAAAATTCTAATATTTTTCAATATTGCTTTATGAAAGTGTTGCTATCTGCAAATTTAGAGATAAAGTCGACAATTATGAAACATTTTACAGGCGATTGAGAATTTGACTTAATTCTTTTTCATGATCCGGGGGCCTGGAATCGTGGACAGCCCCAGCGCTGGTTGTTTCTCCAACTATAGGTACAGTGGGTGATATCGATCAGACGCCCCAGAGTGGGACGTTTCTGCTACTTTACCTGGGTACAGGGGGTGATTTCGACCAGAGTCCCCCGTGCTGGGTGTTTGTACTATGCACTTAAAATGGGTACAAGGGCTGACATCAGCTATAGAGGCACCAGTGCTGGGTGTTTCTACCATTCAAAGTGGGAACAAGAAGTGATACTGGTGTATCTGATACATGCATCCTATTCATATAATTTTTGACATGCTGAATATGTACCATATAAGGCGCTGGTTTCTTCTGTTGTGAGTTTCAATCTGAGGTCATCAGCAATAGTTTTAATCTCGTCCTCAGATATACGAACTATCGCCGGACTCTTCTGGGGTTCTGCAAAGTAGAGACTTTTGTTTAATAATAGCATTATAAAAATGTTGAAAATTATTACTATTTTGCGTCCTGTTTTATGACCATTAAACAACAAATTAAACAAAAACGATAATAGTCTTTATCAAATCAATAATCATTGAAAATTAAAAAAAAAAACGAAATAAAATTTAACAAGGACACTAGACACAAGCAGTTGATGTAAAACATTGTAAACTTAAGGTAAAACAGGTTATCCAAAATTCGAATTATAAAAGCTTTATTTTTCTGAAAATGGAATCAATGGCATACCAGCCAAAACTGAGGCAATCACGCAGATAAATTGAAAAATGTTTAAAATCGTGATTAAAAAACCTTTTTTCATGACCGTACACTGTAAAAAATGATGTTTAATTTGTGTTTAATTTTTAAACAGTCGTGTTTAACAATTAAACATGGTGTGTTTAAACACAAAACATTAGCGTTTAACATATAAACACGACTATTTAAACTGGTGTTCAATAAGAAGGATGTTTAATCATCCATCTTAAACGAAATGTTCATATGCATCAAATCAAAAAATAAATTAAGGTGTTGCTTCTCAGTATTTGCTGTGTGCATTTGCCATTTGTACAATGTCTTAATTTATGAAGTAATTCCGCATATAATAGTAGCTATTTTTCGACACAGAAAATATACGAATAGCCAGGCAATATGTTGACTTTAAATCATACCTAAAGCAATTACAATTAACATTAATTTATAGTAATTTTGTGCCAAAAATTCAAATTTTTATAAACTGTTAAAGGGGAAAGAGAAATAAATATCATTATGATTTTTATAAATGTATCAATCTTTTAATCACCGGTGTTTAACACGAGTGTTCATTTCTTAACCATATAAATTTATAGATTAAACGCATGGTATTTATATAGAAATTGCAAATTAAACACCAGTGTTTAAAACGTTATGATAGAAAATGACGCAGTTGATTATGTTATAAAGTGCCATTTGAACGCAGAAGATGCAGAATCACGCATATACTGACAATAAACACGATATCTAACAAGGAATCAGGAGGTATTTATACATTTATTTATATAAAATCTGATAAAAAAGAATGTTAAATACATTAGAGATCTCTAATGCTTTTCATTTATGAAATGCAGGATTGTTTCCTATCGTTAGTAATCGTCTGAGTGCAATGCGGCCATGCGCAGCTGTATAGACGATAAAATACTGTAGTCTTTTTAAAACTTTGTGATATCTAATTAATTTGCAGGGACGTTCATCTGTTATTGTGAATCCTGAGAAGCATACATTACCTGATAAAGGAAAGGGATTTTAAACGAAGATCATACTTAACCTTGAGAGGTGAGTTTAAGAAGTATTTCAAAGAAAAGGGGTCAACCCCCCACCCCCCCACACACACATACACAAACACCATTGATTCCTGGTAAGTAAATGTAATCGAATTACCCGCCCTTGCTAAACTTTATGCTCCCCATCACGCATTTTTATGATTATTTGCTGACCATACACAACACATAAACGTTAACAACATGCAATGATACTATAATCGCGCATATACCAACAATAATTTTCACCTCCAGCCCGCGCACGTACATGTATTCTTTAAAGAAACTTTACATTTTTGGGGTGTGCCTTGTTTACATGATTTTAAAGTGTATACACTGTTTGTACGCTAATATAATTTATTTGTATTGCAGATTTTTATTCCAAACTTGTTTCTCATTATGTATTATATAATTAAAATTGGCGAGAAGAATAACAATTTTTTTTTCGATCTCAATGTATTCTTTTACAGATAATTTTCTGAATTTGCATAGTGAATTTTTCATCTATCTATTTTTCAGGATATTTCTGATGAGAATAAGGAACTAAAACTACTTAAGGTGAATACAATTTTGGAGAATGAACAGCTGGAGATCATCATCCGTTGCAGAAGAACCTGAATTTTACACAGAACCAGAGGAGCTAGACTGTTTAACTTGGTTAGAATATTATATGAAGTTTAGTGAGTGATATCCCGGGCAGTTCCTGTCTAGTTGCAAGAATATTTAATGAATTAGTCCTTTATATGTCAAAACTGGAAAATTTGGTTAAAACTCTGAATATAAATGAAAGTAAACTTGTAACATTTACAACTGGATTTATTAGTGTAATACATAATATATCCCGTACCCAGACAACAAATAACATTTTCAGTCTTTTTGCATTATATTTATTTATGAATTTGTTTGTTTTATTTTAAAAAAAAAAAAGGATGTAAAGGAGACCTGGCCCTTTTTAAATAATGTTTCAAAATTTTACTCTTGAAAAATATTTCATTTTACTAAGCGATAATGTATGTTTTTTTCCTATTTCAAAGACCCCCCCCCCCCCCTTCCCGCCACCAATTTTATTGGATTTTAGTTAACATGTAGGTTTTATATGTTTTAAATGTTGTGTTTTTTAAGTGTTTAGTATTTAAACAGAATGAGAAAGAAGTATTTAAATAGTAAACCTCATGTATTTAGAATTTAAACATTCTAACGTGTTTATTTCTTAAACACTTCGCGAGGTGTTTAAATTTTAAACGTGTTGAAGTGTTTATTATCTGTGGCAATTTGGTGTTTATTTTTAAAACACTTATTTTTTTACAGTGTAATATATACTACGGTAGAACGCGGGGGGGGGGGGGGGGGGCAGGGGTTATTGGACACTAAATTAGCTTTGTCAGATTTTTTGGGAAGTTCCCCTCCTCCCCCCCCCCCCCCCCACTTTTGAAACCGTTGCTACGGGCCTGATGGTCATCATTTTGTAATCAGTGATTTTTCCCTCTAGAATTAAAAAATACAATGAGATGAAATTAAAGTCTGAACTGCATCATGTCAGTCAGTGACACAGACTGAATAATTTGTTATAAGCAGGGGAAAATAAAGTGAATTTTATACCGAGTTTTGTTGGTGCAAACAATTCCTGTTTTAAAGGACTAAGTTTTAATTACTTCATCTATCTGTCGCAACACCCGAGGGTCCAAATTGTTGGTAGAAAATGTTCTAAACATGTTCTCTGTATTCCTTAAACACAGTTTCTAATATCAATTCGATCAATACAACCATTCCATCCGAATTTTGAAAAAAATATTTAAGGCAATCTTTAGGAAATTGTTTGCTTTTTCCCGACCGACTGGCTTAAAATGGCCCGACTCAAAACCTCTTTAAATTTCCAGGAAACGATAATTAAAAAAAAAATTATTTCAATATATTTTAAAAATTCAGCAGTGATATTTTTTTCCACCTACCTATCCACCCATTTTTTTTAACCCTGGGTTGGGATAGGGTAAATAAAGAAACATTATTTTAAAGATGGTCCAAGCTTTTACTCTTTCGTCTTTTGCAGCTGTTTTTAATCATAGGTAGGGAGATTCCAATAATCTCAGTCGGACTTTATTTTCAACTCGTATTTCTTAAGTCTAGAGGGAAAGATTACTGTATACAAGTTGAAAATGGTAGTACATGTATATATTACGTTCATCAAAAACTGTCAGCCACCTGATCGGTTAGAATGTTTCACTCACGATTTCATTTTTCAGTTGATTTATCTGTGTTATCTATGATGATAAGTAAGTATATATAGGGATGTAATCGCTATGCCATTTGCTGTTGTTTACACGCATTAAGGAAAATAAAACGATAAATCGTCCTCAAAGTTGTACAGTATGATCACCGTAACAAAAGTTAAAGATGAATGTAACCTAGTTACCGTACGTAAACACATACGATTTTTTTTTTGATGACCGTAAAGCGTAATAAAAAATATATTTGTTTACGGTTACCCGACCGACCCTATATTTAATTGCCGAACCAATTTTTTTTTTTTTTTTTTTTTTTTTTTTTTTTGGTCGTAAAAATCCAGAAGTCACTCACCGGTCAGTTTAACTTTTACATATATCTTAATCGGTCAAGGAAATAGACTATTTCTAGTATTTTCGATTAAATAATAAAATCAGTGTTTTTCCCAGGCTGTTTTTGCAAAGCGGTACCGCCATGCATCCAAGATCTCCCGCCATACATCAAACTGCCGCGATGTTTCCCGCTTTGCATGAATTATTAATGGTATACAATTTTTTAAGGAGAGAATTTATTTTGAATGTTATCAGTTATTATTCTATTAATAAACCAATTCAAATTACTAGGATCCTACAAACACGTTGCGCACCTGTGGTGAACTCGATGCAAATCAAGGTACGGGGTATGATGCAGTAGCTGTCAATTTAATGTTTATTGCAATTTACTTATATGTTACTAAGCATTAAGTTTTTATTTGATTAAAAATATTTATAACCATGAAAAATTAACTAATTGCTGTAAGATAGTACACACCGTGAAAGTAATAACACTTGTTAATATGCACATGTGGGTTTTTCCAACATTTTCAGGTCATTCTATAAATAGCATTTATGTTCCGACATGAAAAAGGATTCATTAGTTAAACACATAATTTTTAAGCCACTTTAAGCATTAATATATGCTTAAAATAAACATGTCCTATAAACATTATCATTGTTTATTTACTCTATGAACTATGGGCTTGTACTTCGGTCAAGCGCACGTGCTTTAATTAATACACAATGACCTACATTGAACTGCTTACGTTGAAAAAAAAAATCAGACACCAATGTAAACATGTTGTCGCAATATTTACATGTAAGCAATGTTGCTACATAGTGTGCATCCTTTTTTGTTTAAAGATTACTGTAAAAGTAGGGACTGTCAATAAATGAAGTAAAGTAAAAAAAGGGGGGTCACTAGGGCCTATTCAGTTTGTAAAAACCAAGAATAACACTGCACATAAAAAGACAGTGGCTTTAGAGGAGAATAAAAAGCAAAAAAAAAAAAAAAAAAAAAAAAAAAAAAAAAAAAAAAAGATGATTAGATCTATTTTTATTAAAAAGAATTCAATTGTTTGTTTTTTAAAAGTTAAATTAACATTTATTCAAAATGTATTTATCATTTAAATTTTTAGTCTTCTGAGCCAAAGGCTCAAGGAGCTAATGCTGTTATGGCCATTTGTGCAGATGGCAAGAAAGATATTGTCTATTGCCCATATAGCAAGCCCAAACAAAAGTAAAGCACCGCACATATGGTAAAACTGTTTTGTATTTCAATCAATTCAAGTGAATTTTTAAATTAAAAAAAAAATCAGTAAAATAAAAAAAAAATTTCCTACCTACCGACCCTATTTTGGCCTAATACATATACTACGGTCATCAGCTTGTACAGAGTGAAAGATATGTGTGTGCATTCATTTCATGGTTATGTATACATATACATAATTTACTAGCCTATAGATGTGCAAACACATGTTTCTGCTATACAATAAGTTCAAGGTTATATATTTATACATGCAATGCTTCCGCTGTTTTTTTTTTTTGTTTTTGTTTTTGTTTTTTTATTAATTTTAAGCACCTCTACGAAAGCCCATTGAGCTCATTTTCGTAGGTAACAAAAATATATTTTTCGCGTTATAACGCGAAATTATACATATATATAGTCATAATACTCAGGAACCTGTGATCTTGACTGACAGATAAAAAACATGAACGCAGAGGGGGACTTCTATGAATTTATAAATGACATTTCTTCAGAAGATGTAAAAGAGAATTGATGCGAGAAATGGATAGATTAGTGTTGATTTTGCATTTAATCTCAAAACCCTACTAATTAATTAAATAAATATTCCTTTAAAGATTTTCTTTTTTTCACTTGTTGAATCCAAGAAATTCTGTAGACTAATTTTTTTCTCAGGAAGATCTCCACTCGTTGCTTTCTTTGAATAAATTGTCAATGTTTTCGTAAGTAATGGTATGACCAAATGGTGCAACCTTAAAATACAATGTTGTATTTCTTCAGTGAGTCTATCGGAGATGAAATATTTGATACGAATATTTGTCATCCAATTTTCACATTAGGTTACTCATGTGATGTGACACAATTGTTTCGTGAAATACAAATTTACCTCATTGTTGTCAATTTTCTGAGATCTTTTATTTCAAATTCTATATAGAGTGTTCAATCTAATTAAAATTAGACTTGTATTTTCGCTCCTCTACTATACGCTTCAACACTTGTATTTAACAGCATTAAGAAAGACAAAATGTGACGGCAAAAAAGATTTAGAAAGAGGAAAGACACATTCAATGGCGAGAAAACATAAAATTTCAGCTCGTGATAATCCAAGTTCAAAATAGTCTTTCGTTTTTCACTGTAATGAATAACTAGATCATTAAAAAGTAAAACAAACTGTAGACTTATGCAAATGTCTCTGTTTTACAGGGAAAGTTTCGCGTTATAACGCGAAAGTTTCGCGTTTATTCGCGAAAATTTCGCGTTTATTCGCGAAAGTTACGCGTTATAACGCGAAAAATATATTATTTTTTTATCTACGAAAATGAGCTCAATGGGCTTTCGTACATCTCTTATTATTTTGATTCTGTACCGATGAAAATAAAATCGCCACCCGGACTGTTTCTTTTTTCATGTGTCTGGTTAAACATCAAACATGTATTAGGCCCTATTACAACATGGGATTTATGAGCTGCATATAGCTGTTCCAGTCAGACAATGAATGCACAGCAGGAGAGGAACAATAAATAATTAACATGCACACGAAAGATTTTTGCAATTGTACAGATTTCATTATCAGTGTACAAAATGCGTTTGGAACTTGATATATTTGAATCTTACACTTACCTTTCTCTTTCTTGTCCGACATTTTTTTGTTTTTCATCGATAGGACGCACTTTAAAAAAAACTCTGGTACTGACAGTCGGCAGGATCTGGGGCATATCGGAAAACACGACCCAGAGTTTGTCACCTACAGTAAACATTTTTATCTTTCTCATGTTTTAAATATTCACGTTAGGAATTGACTTACAGTCAAAATACATGACGAGGTTCATATAATTTTATACAAAATACTGACAGAAAATACATGTAGAGCACATGTACAAACAAACTCGTTGAACTCTAACTTGTAGTGGAATACAATGCTTGGGGGGGGGGGGGGGGTAAGCTTAACAATGCACTGGTCAGCTTTAATAGCATAATAACGTTGTCAAGTAATTTTCTTACTGGAGTGTGAGAGTCAGGCCCTTCCAAGTTTCTTCTATAATGTCTAGCGTCCACCCCCAAATCAAAAACCTATCTTTCTATCAGAAAAAAATCCACAGATCAACAGAAAAAAACAACACAACGATAATAGTAAAGTTTATTTTGATAATTTGATAATTTTCTTTTTATTGTAACTAAAATAATTGATAATATATACATAATTTATTCAATCTTTGACCCCCCCCCCCCGAAGTTAAAAAGAATCTCAAATAAAAATCATATTTCTATCCCAATATAGATGTAAAACTGAAACGAATTTTTATAAGTCCGGATAATTAAAGTCAAAACCAAGCCGTCCGCGGACACAGTCCCACTAAACATAGAGAAACCTTGGGATGGCCTTTTATATATATATATATATATATATATATATATATATATATATATATATATATATATATATATATATATATATATATATATATATATATATATATGGTGCGTTTTGTCGCCCTATACATACCGTCGCCGGCGACATGTATGTTGCAGGCACCTTACCTCACTGCACAAGTTGTTCATCGGTGCATATAACATCAGTGACAGTTTGTGTCGAGACGAGCTTTTTTTTCCTTCTCCCTGCTAAATTGGCGACAAAATGTTCCCATACATGTACACATCGGCACACATTGTCCCCAACAATTTGTACTTTGAACAGCCGCACATTTTGTCTCCAAAAATTCTTTTATTGAAACTGCTTCATTGGAATTAAAAATGACTTTTGTGCTTAAAATACATTGATTTGTCTCTTAGTTAAAAAAATGAAAATTAAAGTCTAGATATGATACTCGGTTTGAAAACCTTTTTGGAATACAGTGCAATTATAGCCAGAGTTTCTCTGCGTATATTAAAACACAAAGGAGTATGTATTAATACACGCAGAGAAACTCTGGCTATAATTGCACTATATATATATATACATGTAGCGCGCTTCATGGAATGCCTATTTATTAAGACCATTCAAAAAACTTAAAAAAAAAAAACATTTCCCAGGTAAACCTTACTATGCCTGGTAAGGGTTTGTATACACATATTTTTTCTGCCATGGGGACAATGTGTGCTGATGAACGAGAATCCTATATGTTGAAAGGGAAGTTGCATTTGTCGCCGACGCAGCATCTAGAAAAGCCATTCAGTCAGGTCTACCTCTGACTTACAAGTATCAACTCTGCTAAATGAATGTAATCCTTTTATCAATAACTTCGTTGATGAAAAGTTATCAAGTTATGTTCTCTTTTTTTTTTTTTTTTTTTAATTTTCATTGTAAATTTTTATCATTAGCAAACCTATTTTTGTATTCATATGAAGCAGAATTTATTCAAAAACTTCTACATGAGAAGAAGAAAACACTTGCTGTGACCTTCAACTCGAATTTCGATATATCGACGACGTATTATCAATTAACAATAGTTACTTTCACTCATATGTCGACTCGATATATCCCAGTGAGCTTGAAATAAAAGATACCACAGATTCTGGCACATCTGTTTCATATGTAGATATTTTACTAGAAAAAGACGTTAATGGTAATCTAACAACAAAGCTTTGTGATAAACGTGATGACTTCAACTTTTCAATCGTCAACTTCCTATACTTATGTAGCAATATACCCTTATCACCTGCATATGGGGTTTATTTCTCTTAGTTGATTCGATGCGCAAGAGCATGCTCTACGTATGAACAATTTCTAAAACGAGGCAAGCTATTGACAAACAAGTTGACGAATCAAGGATATCAAGAGTCTCGTTTGAAGTCATCTTTTCGCAAGTTTTTTGGTCGATACAATGACCTTGTCAACACATACAACCTGTCGCTGAGTCAAAGGCTGACTGACTTTTTTCATACTGATTGTTAGGCCATTATTTATTCACTGAACTGTCTACGGATATTTCCGGTTTTTGTTTCCCGATCATGACAAGGAGCACACGGCGGGTGTGACCGGTAGGCATTGGATGCTCACTCCTCCATGGCAACCGATCCCACCTCTAAATTTTGAGGTCCGTGTTTCCTCTGCTCTAAATTCGAATTTTAATTGCAGATAGAAGTAAACCGTCAATTAATAACACATGTATACAATTCACATCTTCCTAGCAATGTGAGTGCCGTGACAGTGCTGAAATGTTGGTGTACACATTGTACACTTTACTCAAGCAATGAGTAACCTGACAAAGCAAACTGTACATAGCACTGACATTCTACACTTAATTTAACTGTAGAGTGACATGGCTGATATCGGCCATCGTAGTTAAACAATAGATAGTTTTCATATGACGTATTTTCTCTCCGAGTTATTTCCCTTGGCCGCCATCTTGGTGGTCAACCTGGTAATTTTTGTCTTACCAAATCTAAGAGGGTGTAACAGAAATATTTGGGGAAAAATCTTTATAGAATAAAAATTATGAAATAAAGGAGGCTTTAACAAATGTATATTTTTCAGGAAAACAATGCATCCTACCTCACAGTGGCCAGTATGAAAAGTTAAATTTGGTTGAATAATAAAGGAATATGAGCATTTTGACCTCCAATATGGCGGCCAACGGGAAATAACTCTTGCTAATTTGGTCCAGCTGAAAACTATCTATAAACAAGCAAACAAAGTATGCATTAATTCGCCCGCGTAATGCGGTGGTTAGAGCGTTTACTCTAGAGCCGCGGATTAGGAAGTTGATCCTTACGTCGCAGGTTCGAATCCCACTGCGGGACGTAGAGACCTGTCCTTCTGATAAGGCATTTAGAGTGAGGTCTCGTGTAGCAGTAGGAGATCCCTCACTGCTCAAAGGCCGTAAGTGCCGAGTACCCGTCTAAATTTGCAGCCCTTCAGCGGCAAGTGGTGGCATCTCAATATGAGTGTAAAATTTTCAAAGAGAAGTAAAAAAAAACAAACAAAAAAAATTATTCGTTTAATAAATTATTTTACATAGTTTTATAGTCAAAGTTTGATAATAAAATAATAATTTTATTTTTATTATCATTACTCTTATCATATGTCTATTTTATTTGCCATTTGATGTTAAGAAAGAAGGAAACTACAAATGTACAACTTATGTCTGTATCCATTAATAGTAAGTGACAAGGTGCCAAAGTTGGACGTTAAGCCAAATATGATAATCGACAAAAACTTCTAGTTTTAATGTATTAAACTTAGTCTAAATTATTTTCTTCGAAGAACTAAGAGTTTTTTAATTAATATTATTTTATTATTTGTCAGTAATCAGTTTAAAGGCAAGTCATAAAAATTTGGGAGCGTTTATTTTCCATTTCAATCCATAGTTTTATTTTGCCATTTTGAACACATTTTTAGCAATTGTTTAAATCGCTAAAAATAATGAACATGAAAAGTTCAAAAAATAAATATTAAGTAAAACTCATGGCAAACTACAAAGAAAAATAGGTTTGCCCATAATTACAAATTTGTAATTTTATTCTTTGATTTTGTATGACCCAAAGATATTATGACTTTCGAAATCTTAGAAATGATTTCTTGTTTGTAAATATTTCAGATCTATCAGCGCTTTGTTTTTAGGTGTCTAAGCTTTCTACTAATCTTAAACATAGTTCAACATGAACAACCTTGCATTGAACTGACCAATTTTTAATGTGGGAAAATCAAATCGAAGCAAACAAACAGACAAAATAAAAGGGAACTGTCTCCGGCTATCTAGGAAAGTAATGTACACTTTTTTAAATTTAAGAGAAAACATTTTCAAGAATCATGGATTCACATTCTGCTTATCCTCTCTACTTCATTGCTTCTTCTATTGGTAAAAGTTGAAAGCGAGAGTTGAGTTGAAAGTTGAGTTAAGCGAGATAACTTGATTGATTGATTGATTGTATGTTGTTTTACGTCCCATTCGAGAATTTTTCACTCATATAGAGACGTCACCATATACCGGTGAAGGGCTTCAAATTTTGACCTTTACTCGGCACTCAGGGCCATTTAGCAGTGAGAGATCTTTATCGTGCCAACGTCTGCCGTGACACGGGGCCTCGGTTTTTAAGGTCTCATCCGAAGGACCCGCAACTTTCACTTCAAAGTGCCGAGCGCATGGCGAAGGAACAGTTGCTACCCATTTTTTATCGACTTAGGTCAGTCGTGGCCGAGATTCGAACTCACGACCTCCCGATCACGGAGCGAGCGCGAGATAACTTGAGTTGCAATACTGAATTTTTTGGAAAATAAAATCACTTGTTAATGTCTGTACTATATGCCGCCAGTGACATCATACTGAATCAGCAACTAATCTTCATTTATTTGCCCTTTCAAAGAAGAGTTTTAAAAAGGGGAAAAAAAGAATAGCTTATTAGGAAGTGTGAATAAATGGAAGTATACGTGCGAAAGATAAAACATATATTAAATAAATTCACATTGGCCATTTTGGAAGTAAGACATTAATTCTTCATTTAATTTAAACTAGAAAAAAGTTAGGATTATTTTAAAAAATGTAAAAGCATATATATTCAATAAAAACTACGTCATAATCAAATCTATCCTAATTTCGCCAACGCATTTGTGCAGAGTTTATTAAACGAAAGGTATACAAAATCAAGCCCCATCCCGAATTTTCTCGTAGGCTCTGGCGACCTGTAGAACTGTAGTTTCATCGAACATTTTCCCTACTATCATCATCCCACACGGAAGTCCCTCAGTAAATCCAGCGTTAATGGTCAGGGCAGGGTGTCCTGTGGCGTTGAATGGAGCGGTGTTTTGTATCATTCCAACCAGGAGTTTCAATGTTTCTAGAAAAAAAGAGACTAAATTACTAATTAAATTATTGTAAAAATTGTAGTGGATGAAAATGGCTGTACATGTATATAAAAGCAATAAGTGTTGATTCTCCAACAGAAATGCTAGAAATTACTGTAAAATCATAAAAATTATTATATTTCTGAGGTCACATTTTCATGAATAGAGGAAAAAAATACTTGTTCGTGGCGATTTGAATTCATGGCTGAAGAAGTTTGAAATTTGAAATTTAATATTTTGGGGAGGTCATGAATTGATAGGTCTCTTCATATCACGAAAACAACGGAAAAAACCCCTCAAAAATATTAGTGATTTCAGAGTAATTTTTATGCACAAAACTTTGTGTTTAATCATCTATATTTGAAATAATGATCTTTCAATGTGCTTCTGGTACATTTAATAGTTTGTAACTTTTTGTAAAAGCTCTGCTTAATTAAATTTGATGTTGCATATACAATGTATGTATCAGTCTCCAGATTCTGTTGCTTAAAGATTTCATGCAAAATATGTCTTAGAAATAACAATTTCATTTTAACTTTTACCTTCAACAGAATTATCTGTTGTAGGAAGTTTAAATGCCTTCCCCGGAAGTGTCGGCATTACCATGGCATCAAAATCCTTGAAAATTCTGTTATACTCCATTGTCAGATATTGTATCAGGTTCTATCCCTTGGCGTAAAATTTGTTTTGATAATTCCTCTGCATAAACTCTGCAAATATCATGACGATTTTGACCGGTAGGGGGCAGTCAAATGGGCGGAGGTTATAAGATCTCGCCAGAGCTTCCTGTAAGAGTAGGTCGTAATTTCCTTTCCAGCTATATCCATGACCTTTAGTAGTTTAGTGAATAATTATACAATAAATGTTACATGTCATAATATTATTTGACAGTTTGCATTGGTTGTGCACTTACAAGTGATAAGCGAAGTGTTCTACAGAATGATTTTGACCGGGTTAAGGAGAGAGTTAAGAGGAAATTCAGGAAATACCAGGTAGGATTTACAAGAACATATAACAGAACTTTAGCTTAAGAAACATTTAGAACAAGCAAAAGAATGGAAGGAAACACTCTGATTTTGTCGATTGCAAAAAGGCTCTCAACTCAGTGTACAGGGAAAGTTAATGGGTAGAAATTCCCAACCACTGATGGAATTGCTGCACAAATCGTATGCATCATCTCAAGTAAAGGAATTTACGTATTCTGGGAAATGGAATTTTTACCGTATTTCACTAATAATTCTACAAAAAGTAACTTGAAAGTATTTGAACTGCCGACTTTTATGCATCAGCATCAGCAATATTTCGAAAATTCTACATCTTTTAATTCCGAATGATTGAGCTGGAATGCCGCTCCGTTAAGGTAGCAGCTAAAGACAGGAATAACTAGAAAAAAGCAATTCAGATATATTCATGATACCTTTTGAATATATTTAGTAATTCTATGTATCTCAAATAAATTAATACAAGTATTCCCGTTAAAGATTGTTAGTATAAATTTTATTTAACTGTTTATTACTCCTTTTATATCTTCTTTTAAATATAAGAAGTAGCACAGTTTAATGTTCAACAAAAGTTAACCTCATAAAGGAGTTAACTTTCCCCAAATTTTATGAACAAAATAATTGATTTAGCGGATGCAATTCTGGTGGGCCGCAGTCGGTCATAAAACTGATGTTCACAAGATGAAATTCATCTTTAGAAATTATCCAAATTGAAATTATCATGTTGCGTATGTCTTAGAAAAATAGAATTTAAAGAAAACGTACCATTTCCTTTCACCATTGTTTGGTATGTCCCTTCAATATTAACTGGCATCCGTATAGCCACACCTATATGTTCAACAAACATTTTTTATTATTTCAAAGCAATGCAAAACTAAAGAACGTAATAAACAGAAATTAACATTTATTTCAATGCTACAATGAGTAAAAAATGCATGTAACAACACGAAATCACCAATTTATTTCAATAGTTAACATTTTGTGTACATTCAGATCGAGGGAGGTATAACTGCATTATATGAAACTCTTTCCTCTTTTTATATTACAAATAAAGAATTGCTACAAACCCTGTATTTAAAGTGTAAATCTCATTGTAAGATTATTAAAAAGAGTTTCAATTCATCATCAATAGATACTTCACCATTGACCACTTCCCATAAAGAAATAGGGAAAGGTTATTAACTAAGAGAGGGACATCTGAAAATAAAACGAATTTCTACCATCTTGATGAATCGGGAGGGAAACTTCTGTGACTTCAACCCCCGCCTCTTTCAGTCTATAAGCTGCTTCCTTCACAATCTTTGCCACATCTTCATCTACTCCTTCAAAACCTTCCTTGAGAATTGCTATCTTCTTTCCTTTTATCCCATGGTTAAACTTGTACACAGAGGAAGCATACATAACAATTATGAAGTAGATAAAGTGCTCTGAGTATCAAATTGTTGTTAATTTCTCAAAATCGTTACATGATATTTAATTTTTTGTGCTGCTGTTAAGTTTATGAGATTTTTCTGTAGATAAAGTTCTGATGTAAATACGAAGATATCCCCGCCCCATCCCTTGCATTTAAAAAATGTTTGCCTTCATTGTTTCTATCTAATTAAAAATTATAAACCAGAAATAAAATTATAATCTTTCCCCCCAGTTAACTTAAATTTCCCCAAATTTGCCTATAACCCTTACTTCAGAGTTAAATTAATTCTGATGTAAGAACTTCCCATAATTCTCCATTTAAAATGAAAAGGTGAGGATAACAAAAAAAAAAAAAAAAAAAAAAAAAAAAAAAAAAAAGATTGGATTTGACATGTATTTCGCACCTTTCCATCAAGCTAATTTAAATATGTACTATTGACCTGTGTTCAAAGTCATCAAAACCCTCAAGTCATTATCAATCGTTTTGCCTAGTATTAGCAGATGTAGCATATAAAGCATTTTTTTTTCTGCGAGAAACCTTGAATTAGGATAAGTAAATGATAAGGGACACGATCTTGTCAGATCATAAGTAATTTTTCTGTTAAATGTAAACCTCCTATCTTTCTAAACTATATTGTATCGGGCATAAATTATTCACTTTTTTGCAAGTGACCTTTAATTTGCATGAAAGGCCGTTGTTTAAGATCCTGATATACTGTAGGGCTATACATGTATCTTTAATTTGTGAGCATCCTGCAGTGTTTTTCTATTACGAAGTTATGGCCCAGAAACGATTGCACGGATAGAAAGACGGACAAGGTAAATTCCGATATACCTCCCTCAAACTACTTTCTGGAGAATATATAAAACAAACACATTATCAGTACAGTTACCAGTACAGTTGTACATGTATGTCTTATTTCGGATTGAATCTCTTATTATCAGAGTAAGATTCACTGTACCTCTAACAGAGTTGCACAGTCCTTCACTGTCCTGGCCATTGGCCCCACGTGGTCAATAGTGATTTCTGCTGGTATTATCCCGGTATAAGGAACCAACCCATAAGATGGTTTCAATCCAACAATTCCACACCAACTTGACGGGATCCGAATCGATCCGCCTTGGTCCCCGCCAATAGCTACATCGACTATATTTCTGGCAACCTAACACGAAGGAAATTATTTAATGCTAACAGATCATTTGAGTATTTTCTAATGAAAAAAGCATATATATTTATGTTAGAAAATAATGCAGCTTTCAGGAACATATATCCTTGTGTTTATTACCAAAGATTGTGGAAAAAACTGGTAGTTTAACAGAGAAGCTGAACCTGAGCTGGATCCACCCGCAGATCTTGTTGGATCATAGGGGTTTCCTATTGGTCCATATGATGACGTAGAACTACCAGCGGAGAAACACATATCTTCACACACAGATTTACCTAGAATTCTTCCACCTAAAACAATTATTTTTTTTAATGCTCAACTTCATGAACATAAGAATGTGGCGTTCTGAAGTGTCAGCCTCTTTCACTAAACTTCTTTCAGTTTTCTCACTCAAAAAATGCATAATATTATTGTGCTAAATACTTACGCCGTATTTTCTTTTCAAATCTGATTCAATGTATCTTTGATAGTCTTCTTTGAATTATTCAGTTAAGTCTATTAAAATTTTCATACCAAAGTTTCTTTTATTCCAAATATTTCAAAAATATATTAAACACAAGTACTCCGAGGTTGATACAATCGGTACGGATGTCTCCCAGTTGATTTGATACGTAAGAGCATGTTCTACATACAATATATTTCTAAAACGAGGCAGGCTATGATGACACAATGATGATGCAATGACATTAACAGTTTTGTTTAGAGCCAACATTTCGCAAATTCTATGGCAGAAACATTGACCTTGTTTACAAATAAAATATGTCGTTAGATCGAATGTTGACTAATTTTTTTTTGCACAAATTGATAGGCAATTATTTCCCCTACTGAATGGTCTAAGGATTTTTCATGACAAGGATCACACGGCGGGTATAATCGGTCGTCAAAGGATGCTTACTCCTCCAAGTCACCTGTCCCCAGTTTTTAGAGAATTTCCTGGAGATTAAAAAAAAAATGGGTCGAGCCATTTTTATCAAGTCGGTCGACAGACAAACAAAACAATTTATAAAAAATGGCCTAACATTGAAACCTTTCAGCAGATATCATCATAATAGTGACATGGTCCACAACTTTCTGTATATTTCGACAGAATAGAAGATACTTGATGTAAATAATATATGGTACCAATTTTGATGCACCAGATGCGCATTTCGACAAATTATGTCTCTTCAGTGATGTACAAAACGAAACACTGGAAATCCAAAATATTTTAATAAAAAAATGAAGAGCTGAAAAAAGGGGTGTCAAAGACTGGAGCTAAATACGTTGAGGGATCAGAGCTATGCATGAGGGAGATAATCCTTAATTTTGAAATAAATTTCTAAATTTTACCACAGCTAAACAAATATCTCTTTTGCTTTCTTCGCGAAAGTTTATTATTGTATTTGATTGAAATGTATACATAAATATACATAAAATTTACATTGCATAGTTCAAACTATGCAAAATTGAGAGCAATAGAACTGAATTTTTTTGTTTTTTGACATCATGCTTTTTTTTAATAAGTTTTTGGTAATTTCCAAGTCTCTCTCTCTACCTGCATCCAGTATCCTTGTCACAATTGTAGCATCTCTGTCGGGTACAAACCCCTCCAGTAATTTACTTCCGTTCATCATGGGGACCCCGGCTACGCACACGTTGTCTTTGATTGCTACAGTTTTCCCCACCAAAAGTCCCCTCTCGGCTCCTTTAATGTCACACCGGTAATACCTTAACGGTATCAAGCAAAACATCTGGATATACTCATGGAACTTTATATATCTAGTGAAACTGATCAAAAATTTATTGATTAAGAGTTTTTTTGGTAAAGACGTATGTAATATATAGTTATATAATATTTGAGCATTTGCAAAGTTAAAATGGCAAATGACATAGTAAACTCACCAAGCATTGTCGTTGGTTTCCCTATGTCCCGGTGTCCTTGGGTATTTTACGGTAGGGGGTGGTACCACAAGTTCGTATACCCTCTGGTAATCTTTGCAGACATCGCCACAAAAATCTACATTGAGAAAGTGATGTTAGACCTATGTTTCATAGTTTATGTATCTGTTTAGATTTTAAAGTTGTGTTAAGAATGCATGTACTATATTTAACGCGTTGAAAATGCATATATTCTGAAAAAAGATTAATAAAGGGTTTAGTATGAACTGGAAACATGTACAGAGAAGGAAGTTTTAAACCAACAATGAAGCTTTTTAAAAACATATACAAACTTGCTTTCGATGCCGATGGAATTCTCACAGCGCTGCCCTACACTACACGGTCATTGAGAATAGAAGTGAGATACAGTTATTTGGACATTAGTTTTATTAGAGGATCGTTACCAATACAAGTTTTTTGACTTGCCTAGATAGCCGAGCGGTCTAACGCGCTGTTCCTGTACTGCTAGGAGACAGATTCCGTAGGTCGAGAGTTCAACCCCGGGCTGGGGCGGAAGTGGGTATCCTTATAAAAGTGAATTTCTTTGTGCTCTCTCTCTCTCTCTCTCTCTCTCTCTCTCTCTCTCTATATATATATATATATATATACTGGACAAAAAAAAGTTAGGGATCATGATTTTGAACTGTTTTCCCAAAACAATTATAATATATTTTTTTACGTTATAGTTCAACCATACTTTCTTTAACGTGTTATTGATAAGAAAATGCTACCTGTAGGGTCGTGCAATTCATGCCCAATTCATGCTTTACTGAATGCCGACACAGGGTGAAAAACAAAGAGATTCAGGGTATACACAAAGTTAACGAAAATGTTTATTTGAATACGTGTTTGAAGTTGTGGATATTTTTTGATGACCCTGTGACATTTCAAGCCATGAGACGTCACTTAACCGGCTTTGAGGCAGCCCAAGCCATAGGTATGCTTCAATCTGGCAATACTCAAATAACTGTTGCTGCACACTTTAATGTGTCCCAAAATGTCATTTCATGATTATGGAATCGATTCCAACATACTGGTACCGTTGCTGAGAGACCACTTTCTAGTCGTCCGAGGTCAGCCACGGCTCGTCAGGACCGTTATCTGGTCAATATGGCAAAACGGCAGAGGTTCCAGAGTGCTGTTAGGCTAAATACAGACTTTCAAACAGCAAACAGCAACAAGTGTGCGAGTAACACCACAGACAGTTCGAAACAGACTCCATAATATCCGAGCATTCCGACCAACAGTCCGGCCCAAACTGACCCCAAGACACAGAACAGCCAGATCCCAATGGGCACGAAATCATGTCAATTGGCAACTGCGTCACTGGACCCCTGTTCTTTTTACAGATGAGTAGCGCTTTTGTGTAGACTTTCATGACGGTCGTAGACGAGTTTTGCGTACGACCGGTGAACGTTATGCAGATTGCTGTGTTGCTGAGCATGATCATTTCGGGGGTGGTTCTGTGATGGTTTGGGGTGGTATCAGTATAACCGGAAAGACTGACTTGCACGTTATCGCAGGAAATCTTACAGGGATAAGATACCGAGATGAGATACTGCACCCTATTGTCAGGCTGTATGCAAGTGCTATCGGTGATGATTTTATTTAAATGGACGATAATGCTAGACCTCACAGGGCTCGCGTCGTAATAGACTACCTAGAAAATGAAACCATTGAGCGAATGGACTGGCTAAGTCTTTCGCCTGATTTGAATCCCATCGAACATGCTTGGGACAAGGTACAGCAAGCCATTTCAGCGCGCCCAGTACTCCCTAGGAACCGTGAGGAGCTTTCTGCAGCACTCGTCGAGAAATGGGCTAGATTGCCGCAAATCTTCTTCCGGAGACTTATCCGCAGTATGCAGAGGCGTTGTCGCGCGGTTATTCAAGCACGGGGTGGTCATACAGCATATTGAACACATCAAATCACTGCGCGCAAACGGTTACGTCTGAATTTTCCATCCTTTACCAAGGCTGTTTTTCATTCTGTTTTGGGGGTTGTGTGACAATTAATCCCAATGCACGTTAACGCTTCATTGATTTTTGATAAACACAATAAAAATTGTTTGTTTACTTGTTAAAGATTTAAATTATATAGTTATAATGGAATATATTGTTATTTGTTGTAAATTAAATAATTTATAAATCATGATCCTTAACTTATTTTGTCCAGTGTATATATATACTCTGTATAATCAAATCAATTACTAGTAATATGTCATTGTGTCGAATTATGACCGATGATTTGTGTATCCTGGTCCATTTTCCGTGAAAAATTTGTTTATTTCCGTTTTGTTGATTTAAGTTTTCAATTATTATAAGTATGAAATAAGAAATAAGTCGACACAGCTGCTTTATGTACATTATTACCGTAAATTGCACTTCTTTCCTCCGTTGTGAGTTTTAGTCTGAGATCCGCAGCAATAGTTCTAATGTCATCTTCCGAAATCCGAACAATCGCTGGACTTTTCTGAAGTTCTGAAAAAATAGACAGAGTTTTTATTATAACACAAAGTCAGAAATCGTTTTAAAAATTTTATTCTTGTACATGTAACAAGCAAGCATAAAAGATAGTTTTCATGGAAGCAGTTTCATGATTATTTGAAATAAATAAGAAAAAAAAAAAGAGCTCTTATGTAGTTTTACAAGTTACACCATTGAAATAAAGTTGATTTTCCACATCTAAAACAAAATCAAATGTTACTTTTGTCTGTCTTCATTTTATGATTTCATCTTCTCACTTACTTTAAGATACGCTATATGTATTTCACAACATAGAACCATCATTTAAGAAATTAATTTAAAAGTACCCAAGTTGTACGAGTGTAACCTGGGTTGAGACAGTTAATTTATATTTAACCTCCGAGCTCTCAAATTGCTAACACTTCAGATACCTGGAGTGGGGGTCCTTTGACAAGCTATTGACTAATTATGATGTCAGAATCCAGCAATACTGAGAGAACCTTCTCTTTCCAGCAAAACATATGTAGCCTGACTAAAATTCATTGATAAAGGGGGAGAACTTTACATGTAGAGTATATACGTGACGATCCATTTGTCATTATAGCTGATGGTGTGAATTTTCATGTAAGGCATTCATAAATAGAAGATCTAAATGAAATTAAATATAAAGGTGAATGTATTACCAGGAGGGGCGGGTTGGGGTGTCTCCAAGTAATAACTCTAATATATTCTATGTAATACAAACCAGTGCTAACGATGTTTTCTCTGCATTATAACAATTAATGACCTTCTTTTTTCCATTTTTTTTTTTTTGTCCGGGAATTTCTGTTCGGTTCAGCCCCTCATCAGAAGGAATACTGATGTTACTTCAAATACATTCTAATATTCAAAATGTTATGTCCTATGTACATGGTACACTGGGAATAATACTTTAAAGAACATTGTATAAATAAAAACCCACCTTTGTCGTCTTTGACCGACATTCTTTATCTCTGAAATAAAAGCAGACTGAAACGTTTGCAAATCATGCACAGGTGTATGGACATCAAATCATTAAAACTACATTGTATGGTGGCCTTATGCAGTCTTTGAGAAAACATATCTTGTAATTTTATATGAAAAGATATCTTTCTTAATACGAGTAAATTTATTGAAACATTAAGGTTTTGGGGGGATTACAAAGTGTAACTTTAAATATGCATAAATATAGTAGTCAAACTGACATTTACCTGAAAGTTATCATAAAAGACTACATCCCTCAGTATTTTGCAATGAAACAATCATATCCCTATAAAAAGTTTGGATAATACTTTCCATAATAGTGAGTTTGATCAGTAGTATATGTATAGCAAAGAAATGCAAAGCTAACCTAAAGATGATTGTATAAGATTGGACTCTGGATGAAAGCTACAAAACAAGAAGTTTCAGAGTTTGATCAATCATTCTGAAATTATGATGCAGACACATGTATCTATAAATATGCTCAACAAATATCTTACATGTTTGATGCAAACTTCAACTCAGAAAAAAAGCCTGTGATCAGTTGATAAGATGCTGTGATGTAAATGACGTTATTTTCAACGATTTAGAGAGAAAATGAAAATCAGGCATATTTTCCCCGATACCTGTTTTTTGACATTTGTTAATATCCAACATGAACTCTACCTTGTTCTGAACATTCCGGTCGATTAAATGCGAGTTCTACGGGACACATACAAGCCACAGAATATCGTATGAAAATTAATATGCATCTGACAATTGAAGAGAGTTGAGATTGGCCTTTGGAGTGACCTTCAAATACATTTGAAGTCTATACAATTATCTAACCAGAATTCGGGGGTGTTTTGCAGTCTATTAGTACAAATTACAAAATGTTATATTTACCTTAACAAAAAAGTTATTTTATGTCATATTTTTAAATTTTTTTATGCATAACTGTCGCCAGAGCAAGTTTTCAAATTAATTAATGGTCAGCAACTAGTACTTGACATATATTGAGTAATTAGAAATGTTTCAAACCATCATAGTGAATGATGTAATTAAAAGCACATTCGCACCATACAGAAACTGCAATTTCAAAATGGAATTTTTCGTTGTTTGTTGTTTTGCTTTTTAGGTCACCTAAGTTACTCAGGTGACCTATTGCTATCCGTTTTTGTCTTTCGCCGTACATCGTCTGTCGTGAGATGTGCGTTAACATTTGAACATTTTCAACTTCTTCTCTGGAACCGCTATACCAATTTGAAGCTATTTTGGCAGATAGCATCTATGGGTGAAGGGGAACAAAAATTATGAACATGACATGATTGTAATAAGCATTGAGTCCACTATCAAAATTGTGAAATTCATGGCCTAAGGGACAGGGGTTCAGGTGCTATGGCGGCACTCTATGGATCATATAGTGAAAATGCATTATTTCTTTGAAAATCTTCTTCTCTGCTCCTGGGTATTATTGAAACACACTAAGTGCACGGTTATGAAAGCAAAGGTGTTTTTTTTCCCAAAATTGTAAAATTCATGGCGCAGGGTCGGGATTTCTGGTGAAAAGGGCTCTATTGATAGTATAATGAAAAAAACATAATTTCTTCGAAAATATTTTTTGCTCCTGATTATATAGCAAAGAAACTAAGTGTTTAGTTATGATGAGCAAGCTTGTTTCTTCCAGAACTGTGATTTTTATGATCCCTGGGTCAGATTTTCTCGTTAAAGGTGGGACTCTATTGATAATGTAGTGAAAATGCATTAATTCTATTAAATAACCCTGTCTTCTCCTCAGTGTCTGCTCCTTAGTGTTGAGCAAATAAACAAAGTGCATAGTTTTAAAGAACAACAGTGCTTCTTACAAATTTTAAAACGTTTGTAGTCCCAGGGTCAGGGGTTCTCGAGGGGGATGGGTGTCTTTTGATAACATAGTAAAAATGCTTTAATTCTTTTAATATCTTGTTAATGTATGGGCTATGGGTTCTGGTGCTAGGGTAAAGCTGTCTTGAGTCTGTAGTAAAAATGCATTATTTCTTTGAAAATCTCTGCTCCAGTGCATATCGGAGGCAAACAGAGCAAAAGTTTAAGAAGCAAGAGTATTTCTACCAGATTTTTAAACATCCGGACCATATGGTCCAGTGTTCTGGTCCTGGCCAGGACTCTATTAATTTGTATTCTACTGAGAGAAGTCATTCCCCTTTGCCACTCACTTTTGATAATTAATTACTGTTAATAATGTATTTGAAAGGTTAATAGAATAAGAGAATTATGCAAGAATTTTTATTGTATAATAAAAATTATTTTCATAGTTTTAATGATCAGGTAGATTTGTAAATAACAGATAAATAAAAATGAGACAAAAATAACTTATTAAGTATACTTCAAAGACTAAGAAAGGCCAGTGTTACACACAGATGTATAGATTGCGTAAATTTCAGAGTGTCTGACTGATCCTTGAATAGACAATTAATCTACCAAAAAGTATTGGTTTACTTTGCGACTATGTCCTGACTATGTTCTGAAAGATGAATAATCAGACTGGAATATATGTAATTTGGTTCAGCCACATGCACATGAAAATTGATCAGAAATTAAATTTAAAAACAATTATTTGCGAGACATAGGCCAATTTTCATGGTGAAACTCTCCAGAGGAACGTCGCATTGAGATTTACATGGATTTGTTTGTAGCCCCTCTGCATTGTTAGACTTTCAAAACATATAGAACAATTGCAGAAGGTCAATATCAATTTCGCTTAAATAAGACAGATATGATGAAAACTTTTGTATGTTTGATAATCATTCCCTCCACTCTCTACCATCGGCTCATACATTCACCTCTGCATGTCGTTGACTCGCGTATATCACAGTAATAAGCACGATAAATAGTGCGTTTGCTTTAATTCATTTAATTAAATCCCTGAGCTAATGTTTATCTTTTAAGGTAAGTAAGTCCGAAATAGATCTACTCTGCATAGTAGATTGTATTTTCCCATGTCTTTTCAGACAGTTACAAAATGAATATGATATATATATATATATATATATATATATATATATATATATATATATATATATATATATATATATATATATATATATATATATATATATATATATATATTGCTACCTATTGATTAAACTACGGGAAGAAGGCTAAACAAATATGGGAATATAATTCTTCAATTTCTCTTTGAAACACTTCTGATGTCATGCGTACAAGCATTAATTTTGACATATATCCAAGTCAAATCAACGCATTTCAAATGCTATGATTCAATATACTTTTTTGGCAATATTTTTTAAAATACAGTATAAATATTCATTTGTATGAAGAATCACATATTTATTCTAAAAAACAGAAATTGTATTTAAAAAAAATATTTCAAATAAGGTCAATATATTCCATAAGATTTGGCTAATGAAACATACTAATATTCCATCAATATCTTAAATCAGAAATCCGTAACGATGAAACATCTTTACATATCTTGGAACATTGTGTGCATCACAATAAATCATAGACTGAGTCATCTGTTATGTTATGATGTCTCATCCCGAATTTTCTCGTAAGCTCTGGCGACCTGTAGAACTGTGGTTTCATCGAACATTTTGCCCACAATCATCATCCCACACGGAAGCCCCTCACTAAATCCGGCGTTAATGCTGAGGGCAGGGTGTCCTGTGGCGTTGAATGGGGCTGTGTTTCGTAACATTCCTAAAAGTCTTAATGTTTCTAAAATAAAAAATACAAAATTATCATCAAGTTTATGTTGATAGAAGTAATACTGTAACAAGTTTACGGGAACAAATTGAGTTGATTTTGCTGGATATTTGCAAAGTGCAAAACTTAACCTTAAACCATCTAAATTTGAATTTAAATTATAACATTCTTTCATTTACCTGATCTCGTGTAAGTAATCTACTGGTTAAAAATTTTTATGTAACTTGATGCATATATTATTGTTTTTAAAAAGAACTAAAATGGTATTTAAAATGGATCTTCGAAATCCTAATTCTCTCTCTCTCTCTCTCTATTTTTTTTTTTTTACCTCTAACAGAGATATCTGTTGTAGGAAGTTTTATAGGCTTTCCTGGAAGCGTCGGCAGAATCATGACGTCATAATCGTTCAGGATTCTATTATACTCGCTTGTCAAATATTGTATCAGGTTCTGTCCCTTGGCGTAAAATTTGTTTTGATAGTTCCTCTGCATGAACTCAGAAAATATCATAAATATTTTGACCGGTAGGGGGCAGTCAAATGGGCGGAGATTAAAAGCTCCAGCCAAAGCTTCCTGTAATGGAAGGTTGTAGGTTCCTTTCCAGCTATATCCATGACCTTAAACATTAAATTTATTGGATGAGTTTACAATATACGTTATATGTATTACCTGACAAGATGCAATGGTTCTGTATTTATTGCTTGTTTCAAGTTTTATATACTTATTTTTACTACATCTTATATTATATATACTTGTACTTTGATTAACTATACAGAATCTGAATCTTCGAACTCTTGAACTTTGATTACATGTAACTATAGTAAAATCTTTGATATGAGTACTTTAATTTACTTAGTACTTTAATTTACTTAGTAAGTAAAAACTTTGTGTAATGATTTCCTGTGGTAAAGTCTTGTTTACCATAGAAATAATAAGAAACTTTCATGTTTTTACTCTAACATGGATCTTCCTCTGAAATTAACGGTAAATGTGCATGTGTACAATTTACAACTTTATTGAAATGTATAACTCAGTTGTTCTGGAATCTTGTTTTTTTATCCAAGTCATTGAAGAGATAGCCCAGTAATATACAACAAAAGTACATATTAACAGCGATTCTCTGTAACCACTTTTAAAACTTCTTTGCCACGCATGGTCACCGATTTTGATGAAACTTTGCCCATTATTACAACTTGACACCAGAAACATATATCAAATAAAATTTCGTTGCTATGTGTCTTAGTTGCCATGGTAACAGCCAGAAAAGTTAGAAAAATTGAGATTTTCAGCTACTTTGAATCTTTATTAAGCCTTAATAAAGACTAAGAATAACAAACAAACCTTTCTCACAAAAACCTGACACCTTGTTGCCACTTATGCTATAAAGAAACTATTTAGAATTTATCTCTAAGTAAGTGGTAACATTTGGAATACATTTTAGATGCTGAAAAATGCAGAAAAACGCTCAATATTCACCAGTGATAGGCTTTAAATGATCAGACTCAATCAACAACCTAAGAAAAAAGAATAAAAATATTTGACCTTAAGTAATTAGGTATTGGCAATATTATTCTAAAAATAACTTTCATGGTTGCCATGGTAACACAGTGTTACCATGCAAAATGTGTTGCTAAGATTGTGTTAATGCTGCTATCTTCAGGAAAAACAATAAATTTCATGACTGGCACATATTCATCCTTAGGACCTTGCAACACCGACAACATAAGAAAAATTGGGATTAATTGTTACTTTGCAGTGTAACCATGGAAACAATGTACCAGTTGTTTACAAAGGTACGTATCTAAGGAAACAGAATATTTTTCAGATTTTTATGCATATTTTTTCGGCATATTTCCATAGCAACGCTCTATTTAAAGAATTGAATTTGAATTTTTTGAAATGTGAAAATTAGGGTCACATGAACATCTTTAAAAATTGATCATTATTTGTATAGAAATATGCTTTTTAAAAAGATAGGATTAGATTTAAACATTAAGAGAGTAAATTTAAAATCCCTTCTTGGAATTAAATCATGGCAACCATTGCCAATCTGTAAGAATATCATATTTCTTCCTTGGTATATGTTACAAGGATCTTTTGTCTATTATTTGCTTGCAGTTCAACCTATAATTTTTATTATTCTTAAGTGTATGATTTTATAAAATTAAATGAGCAAAATTATTACTTTTGAATACTTTGTTTCCATTGTAACGTATGTAATAGTTGATTTACCAAACATGTTTATCATGCATTTAAGACATCAGGCCTTCAACTTTCAGAAACTATCATTGCCACTTGTTTGCTTTGATGCAAACGTTAACTGTGGGATTCTGAACATGTTGAAAAATGCCATTTTTCAAACTTTAGGACATGTTGCCATGGTAACCATGACACGTAGCAACCAATTTCTGCTTGATTTGAGTTAAAGGTATCAAAGACTTTTATCATAGAGAGTTTGGAGAAATTCAGAGACAATGCGTGCCACAGCTCCTATATAAATGTTCAAGTCGTTACAGAGAATGCCTCTTAAAGTATCTACAATTGACTGCTTTCCCATCCACAACTGTGAGTAAATTAAAGGGAAAAATTGACGTTCAATAGATAATAATTATCTTTAAGAATCATTTTTAAAATTATTTTAGAAACCACTGTGTCGCGTATACTAGTATTGTAGTGCCCATTAAAAAAATAAGAAAACGTACCATTTCCTTTCATCAATGTTTGATATGCCCCTTCAATATTAACTGGCGTCCAAATGGCCACACCTGTATGTTCAAACAGAGAGCATTTTGTAATTGAAAAAAGAGGGTTGTGCAAAACCTAAGTACACTCTATAAAGAAGTAACATTTCTTTCATTGCTGCAATGACTGGAATGTTTGGAGCAATATAATTTTGAATAAGCAATTCATTTATTCAACTACGGATTTTTCCATTTGCCCGATCATGACAAGGAGCACACGGCGGATGTGACCGGTCGACAGGGGATGCTTACTCCCCAATGTCACCTGATCCCATCTTTGATGCTTTTTAGAGGTCCGTGTTTGCTCTGCTCTTGATTTGCAGTAATATTGATTTAATGGACTTTAGGCTTGATTACTGTTCGTTATCTCCATATTCTTTCATTCTACAGACCCTAAAACGTGCTACTACACCTCAGAAACGAACCGTACCGTACCGTGCAAGAAGCGTACCGTACCGTACACAAAACGAACCGTGCCGTGCAAGAAGCGTACCGTACCGTGCACAAAGCGAACCGTACCGTACACAAAACGAACCGTTCCGTACAAGAAGCGTACCGTACCGTGCACAAAGCGAACCGTACCGTTCATGAATAATTTTTGAAATAATTATGCAAGCCACGCCCCGATCTTACGGTGACCTATTACAGGAAGTAATTTTTTTTATTATTTCTTTCGACGCAGCGCCCCTTAAAGAAGGATGGAAAATAACTTAGATATTCAAAATATTATTATTTAGTACCATGCATCTTGACTTACATCTGTTAATATAAGGAAACTACTCAAAACTAATTACGACTTCAAAACAACTCGACAGAGTGTGAGGCGATTCCTTATTCGCTATGCATGATCGGGTTGTGCTTGACTAACTTTTTTTCATATTAAATGCAGCATCGTAATATTTTCGTGTACAATTTATAATAAATAAAAGTGAATTAAGTACTTTATCGTTTATTTCTATAGCTTTACTCTACCCTATTCTTGTCTCTATGGACGTTCTCGGAAACCAAGACAAATTGAAAAATGTATTAGGATTCTGTGCTATTTTCCGAAATCAAGCCCTTAGTTTCATTTTTTATTCATGTAAGTAATAGTTTTAGGGAGAAATGATTACAAAAAAAAAAAAAAAAAAAAAAAAAAAAAAATTACGAAACTAAATTGTCAATTTGAAACCGGACATGTTCAAATGTAAACGCCTCTCAATCAATAGAAAAAAATAAAAGCGATGTATGTGTTGGTTTACACTCTTCTGACCAACCTAAGATGTTATCGCCAATATAACATACTGTCAAAAGGTTCGATCGCCACATTTTCGCATAGAATTTTCAGTTTAATACACGTAATCAAAAAAAAAAAAAAAAAAAAAAAAAAAAAAAAATGGATATATGTCAGAATTAATTTTTATTTAAAGTATTTTCCCATTTCATTTGCTTTATTCACTGAAACCTGCAGGTAAAATATGTTACCTGGAATTTACACGTAAAGACGTCTTTCCATACTTTCGTTATTTACTCTAAAACATTTGAAAATTTCGAACAAGTATTGTCACCACACGTGCACAGGTAAAAACTTAAACTGTGTATATTGAACCGTATCTAATCCCGTTAGTCCAAATATGCCTACATTCACACTTGTATCAACAGTTTGCTGTCTTATACAGTAAGTCTACAACAATGAACCCACCAGTTTTAATCAGCAGATAAGTAGGATTTCATGTGCAGACAGTTTTTTTTCTAGATCTTCAATACAAAAGTTTGAGTTTGACAAGGAAACAAAGGGGGGGGGGGGGGGGGGTAGCACCCGGCATGGGCAAGTTATTCATTTTCAAAGTTTTCAAGGACATACATGGCTGCATATTATTTATCTTCTAGGTAATTAAAAACGGACTATTTATTTCTAACATTTTGACATATTATTTATTTCGGAAATCTTTCTTTGCAGTCAATATATATTAATATACATTTATACATTGTAGATGGAATTGAAGCTGTCTTAACCGTTTTCTCGATTGTAACTTCCCTTTAAAAAGCATTTTTACACATTGATGGAAAACTTATATAAAAAGGAAAACAATTACGCGCACAAAAATTAAGTTATTTTTTGCACTTATTGTGTGCACTTCTACCGATTACTTTTCAATGTATTTTTCCTAGTGAGCCAAACACCTAAGCAATCTATGTAAAAAAAATAATGAAATAAAATTCCTCACAAATTAATATGAAAACAATAACTTATTTTTTAATTGTTTCTTTGATCATTCGGTCAAGAGAAATTTTTTTTTTTTTTTTTTTTTTTTTTTTTTAATAAAGCAACAGCGGCAAGAATGTAAAAAGAATGGTAGACGAAATGGGAGCATGAGGGATTTATAAAATAAAACTCATTTGTTTAAAACTGTGATAAGTGAATATTTAAACTAATAATTGTATTCAATTAGGAAAATTGAAAGGAAATAAAAAATATATGTACGATTATTCTTAAAAAAATTACAGAAAGGCCTTTATGGCGACGCAACCAAAATATTTTTTTCATCCTTGTTATGCAGTGTTTGTTGATATGTTCGATCTATTTCAAAGTTATTGAACCATAAGGAGATGGTGTAAAAAAATAAAAATAACTAGACAGCTAAAATTATTAATTTCAAAAATTGAAAGTAGTTCGAATACAGAAAGTAAATTAAAAAAGATACAGTTAATAAGACGACTAGTTACATGTAATAACGAAAACACAGCTGTAAAAAGGAAATATTTATAACAGCTTTGACTAATTAAAAACAACTTATTAAAAATGCTTGCGATACCGTCCTTCCATTTATATAAAATAAAGAAATTATAATAAAGAAATAAACGACTTCATGAAGTAGCCAATCATAAACTAAAGCGTACAGGCTCCGCCCACTTAATTTACATACCGTTCACCAAAGCGTACCGTTCACAAAACGAACCGTTCCGTGCACAAAGCGAACCGTACCGTACACAAAACAAACCGTTCCGTACAAGAAGCGTACCGTACCGTGCACAAAGCGAACCGTACCGTTCACAAAGCGTACCGTTCCGTGCAAGAAACGTACCGAACCGTACACAAAGCGAAACGAACCGAACCGTGCAAGTGGTGTAGTAGCACGTTTTAGGGTCTGTATATTTCTTTTGATAAAAAAAAAAGAATGATAAAAAGCATATAATAAATTTCTGTTCTCCCTTTATATAAAAAATAAAGAATAACCTAATTTAACTTATTAATTTATAAAAGAGTTATTAAACAACACAAAAAGATACCTCGACATTTCAAACGGGAGCAGAAGGCAGGATTATATTGATTTGTTGAGGGAGGATTGAGCATTAAATAAATTCCTACCATCTTTATGAATGGGTAAAGAAACTTCTGTGACTTCAGCCCCAGCTTCTCTCAGTCTATAAGCCGCCTCACTCACGATTTTTGCTACATCCTCCTCTGCTCCTTCAAAACCTTCCTTGAGAATGGCTACCTTCTTTCCCTTTATCTCATTGTTAACCTTTTATATATATATATATATATATATATATATATATATATATATATATATATATATATATATATATATATATATATATATATATATATATATATATATATATATATATATTCTTTTTTAGAAATAAATTTTAAGAAAATTGCGTTCAAATTTACATATATTTTATTTTTTCCGACTAACCGATTACAGATTTTCTAACCGATTACCATCGTTCCAACCGAGTAATCGGTTAACCGGTTGCAAATTGCCATCCCTAATATATATATATATATATATATATATATATATATATATATATATATATATATATATATATATATATATATATATATATATATATATATATATATATATATATATATATATATTACAGTATTTTTTTTAACTGCCCTCGTATATCTACGAATATACAGTATATACCTTAATTTATAGATTTGGATGAAAATTTACATTTCAATGAAAATCCCTTACTGCAACACTAGCAATAGTATTGGGCATTTGCATAACCCAGTGAGAACATTACCAGTTCTGAATATGGAGGAACTGATATAGTTGGAAACTGTCGTGGATCGTTACCGTTGTCATATCCAGCAATCGCCTGTAAAAATTAAATTATGTTAACAAGGTTTTGAGGATAATGTCATACAATAATATATATTATATTACTGGTCTTATTTTCGCTGAAGGTAAATTACTGTACCTCTAACAGAATTGCACAGTCCTTCACTGTCCTGGCCATTGGCCCCGCGTGGTCAATAGTGATTTCCATTGGTATTATACCGGTATAAGGAACTAACCCAAAGGTCGGTTTTAATCCAACAATTCCACACCAACTTGACGGGATCCGAATAGATCCGCCTTGGTCCCCTCCAATCGCTACATCAACAATATTTCTGGCAACCTAACTCGATGGGAAGTATTTGTGTCAGCACCGTTATGCCAACAGATCTTGTTCTGTTGAACAATGCAAATGTATTTCTAAAAGAAACTAATACAGCTTTGTGTACTAGTGTTTATAGGTCGAGATTGTAACTGATAAGCTGTTTATTTACCAGAGAAGCTGAACCTGAGCTGGATCCACCCGCAGACCGCGTTTGATCATAGGGGTTTCCTACTGGTCCATATGATGTCGTGAAACTACTTCCGGAGAAACACATATCCTCACATACAGATTTACCGACTATTCGTCCACCTGAAGTAGTAAAAAAGAAAGTTCAATTTCACAAATTCATTGCGATCTGTTTCATAAGTTTGCGTATAAAAGTTCAAACGTAAGAAATCCCACCTGCAGAAGCGTCTTTTGCTTTCTTATAAAAAATAATGGTGATTGATAGGCAAAATTGGAAAAAAAAGTTGTAGAATAGTGAGAAAAAAATAACCTCCTGTCATAAAGGAAGAATAGTGACCTAGCTATGAGCAATGGATAACATTCCTGAAAAAGCAATTTGAAAAAAAAAAAAAACACCATATGCGTAATCTTTATACGAAAACATCGCACTGTCAAAAGTATGCAAAATTGTCGACCGTAACACTATTTGTTTTACCATACCCAACAATAGGCACCTGACGTTACATTATTTTTTTCTTATCTCAAAGAATATACTATTAACACCCAAACTTGTGATTTTTTACGGAGGAGGTTACATATTTGAAAAAAAAAGAAATTCAAGTGCCTGTGTTCCTAACGTATACTATTTGTAACTTTTTGGAATATTTCTACAATATCTTAGCTTCTCTCTCTCTCTCTCTCTCTCTCTCTCTCTCTCTCTCTCTCTCTCCATATACCTGCATCCAGTATCCGTGTCACAATTGTTGCATCTCTGTCGGGTACAAACCCCTCCAGTAATTTACTTCCGTTCATCATGGGAACCCCTGCTACACACACATTGTCTTTGATTGCTACAGTTTTCCCCGACAGAAGTCCTCTCTCGGCTCCTTTAATGTCACAACGGTAATACCTTGTCGATATTTAACAAAACATTTAGAAATGTTAATTGCACAATATTTCATATGTAACTGGAACTCATCATAACATATTGTAAAAGAAAAAACGAAGACTATATATTAGAATTTTGCTAGGAATACAGTAGATTCACCAAGATTTGTCCTCGGTTTCCCTGTAACCCGGAGTCCTTGGGTATTTGACGGTTGGGGTGGGTGGAACGAGTTCATAAACCTTCTGGTAAGCTTTGGAAATACCCCCACAAAAATCTACATTGAGAAAATGATCTTTCAGCGTATTGCTAATTAATTAAAGTTCAAGGTGTTAAGAGATTTTGACCCGATTACTTTTACCATTACTGTGTCTACATCAAAATCTTAGACTAACTCAAAGAATGCTAAAAGAACCGGGTTTGGTCATTTCATTTACATTCAGGATCATTAAAAATTGCGAAGTACATACTGCATATAATTTGAGAAGTACATTATCATTATGTTTTCATGTTTTAAAAGCTAGAATCTGATTGGTTTAGATGCATTTAAAAAAAAATTACTTCAATTTTCACTTATTTTTTTTTTCACTTGTACTGTAGAAACAATAATTGGACAATTCACATCAAATATGAGTTATTTCCTTTAGAATATTAATATAATATATTAAGAAAATTTTAAAAAGAAAATGAATAGTGATTTAGCTAGTAAATAACAAAGGAGATTTGAACTTTATTGAACTACTAGAGTAATTGATGGCTGCAAAAATACGCTCATAAGCACGTGCATTTTTACAGCCAACGAGTGACAATATTCACCATTATAAGTTCAATAACTTCGTTATCGGGGACCCAGGTTCGATTCCTGTTCACTGCGCCTTGTCAAACCTAAGACGTAAATATAGGTAGTGACTGTTCATTCACCAAGCGCCCGGCATTAGAAGTGGAAGTCAGGGTTTTTCGGATGAGACCTTAAAAACCTAGGTCCCGTGTCACGATAGGCGTTGGCACGATAAAGGACCCTCACTGCTCAATGTCTCTGAATGCCGAGTAAAGGTTCTGAATTTGAAGCATTTTACCAGCAAATGGTGACATCTCTATTTGAGTGAAAAATTCTCGAATGGGACGTAAAACAACATACAATCAATCAATCAATCAATCACAGTCATTACTCTTTAAATTCAGAGACATTTTTGTGAGCATTTTCAATTACTTAATTAACTGTTGATTTTCAGAACCTAAGGATCGGACAACCTTAAGAAATCGAGTTAGGTACCTTGTGGAAAAAATCGGAGGGGTGTCCTGTACATCTGGTTTTGAGACTGACATTCCTATTATTAACAAATATTACATTTCATATTTCCAATATATATGTTTATCTCTTATCATTCAGAAGTTAGTGATTGGCCAAGACAGCAATTCGACTGAGTTAACATGGTTACCGAGAAAGACTGATTTATGTATATCAAAAAAGGAAAAATGCTTATTTACGGTTATTACCTTTTAATATTTTTAGATATCCATGTGTGCTATTTATCTATATTTACATGTAACTGTTTCATTTATTTCTGATAAGTTAAAATAAATTTCAATTATTAAAAAGTAGAGACAGGAATTGCTGTATGTATAATTATATATATACCGTGAACTGCGCTGGTTTCCTCTGTTGTGAGTTTCAGTCTGAGATCCTCAGCAATTGTTTTGACGTCATCCTCTGATAGCCGAACTATTGCCGGACTCTTCTGAAGTTCTATAAATAACACCATTTAAGGGAGCCGACTGGGGTTTTATTGTGTGAAAACTACTATAGAGAAACTCTTTAATTTTATACCATATGTACCTTACATTGACTTCGATATACAGGCCAAGTTTAGTGAAAATCTACCATCTGGTTATTTTTAGGGACCATCTCAAAATACAGTACATTTATATAGGATTATATAGGAAAATACCATTTTTTCGCACTTTAGAGCAAATTATACAAATGCTACTACAGACTTTTTGCTCATATTATATTATTTGATGGGTAATACTTTATTGTAAATTTTGTGCAAGAAACACAAAATTCTACCGTCTGGTTTCTAGAGGGAACATCTCAAAATGTCAAAATTCTTGATAATTTCCTCTTTTTATGGAGTACAACAAAACATGACAGATACCACAGATTTACATTAAAAAAATAATAAAAATGATTGATAGATTCTCAATTTCTTATGTTTAAAATTTCAAGAGCATGTATTTTGTACTCTTTATTTTATGGCATTATTAAGGACATTGGCAAGGTTCCTGGTTATTGTATAGAATTTTTCAAGAACTTTTGAGTAGGTTTAAATGTACTAAACAGGCTATATTCTGGATCGTTTTACCTACCAATCCATCATTCTTTTTTAGATTTTGTCAAATTAGTGTTTTCACAATTCTTAATGCATTTCCTATGTAAAATGTTGATAAAAGGGACCTACATAATTTTTCACCATAATATTTCTTCAAAACCCATTTATTTCATACAGCTTTTGTATTATATACATTATTGTATCTTCATTTCCTATGACTTCTAGATATTTTGGCTAAAAATGTATATTTAGAAACAAGACATGGATATACCGGCACCGATCATTATTTTTGAGTTGCGTCCCTTTACAGCTAAAATTGGTCAAGAGACTGGTTGATTGTTTTATCATGTAATTGACTGAATTGAAACACATTGTCATAAAAATATTGTCATGGATTTATTTTTAACTTTTATTCGTAGTTACTAAATGCCGATTCCTTCACATGACCTAAGAACTGTTCTCAGTCGGCATGGTCGACCTACCTTTCAGTATATGTCACATCTTTGCCCTTTCCAGCACACTGAGCATAACTATGGTAAATAATGACCTGTTGGCTCTTTGTCCCTGAATACAATGTACAACAAAGCCATTACAGCTTTTCTTTCTTGCTGTATAGATGATTCTACCCGTTGAAGGAGGTACACGTGCTTATGTTTACCTCTGTGAAATACGCTTTATTGGTTTTCACCGCTTAGAGAATTCTACACGGGAGATCACTCTCAATCACTATTTTATAAGCGAAAAAACCCATGTATTAAACCTTTTTTCTCCGGAAAACCCTGACTTGCCAATGTCCTTAATGACCCTGCTTAAAGAACTTCGGTTATTCATAACGTCAAAAACTCACTATTACGACGTATATCTACCCATCATTTAAAAAATCGTTTAAAAAATCAGTTATTTAAAAACGTAATTAGATTTTTAAACCCGAGATTTCCTAAATTTGTTAATTTTTATAAATTATGTAAAAATGATTGCTTTAAAAGAGTAAATACGCTTTATTTTACTATGCTGCGCGAAGTATTGCGCAATTAAAACCCCAGTCGGCCCCCTTAAATGATTTATTTTTACCACGTCAAAATTAAACTGTGACTTTCTTATGCTATATATATGGCAAACAACATGGAAAATTTATTTCGCTCTCCTAGTCTTAAATCAAGCTTTTGTAATATCCTTCCTGTACACCTAGTGCAGAGGAACGGTATCACAAAACCTTTAGATTGTGAAGAAGCTGTGCAATAAACTTACCTTTTTTTTCTTTGACCGACATTATTTATAAATGATAGTAGGCAGTCATGCGCAGGTCCCTACACGCTTTATAATTTAAATCTCCACGAGTACCGTGGTCTTTTGCAATCGGTGTTGGACATTTATTTAACGAAAGATATTTAAGACTTTATAGACGATTTAGAAATAAGATGCGGACATTTTAGCGCAAAATTCACTAAAATATATACATATATTTTTTTTATCCAGTCCCCTGCCCACCAACAGGGAGACAGGAATAGGATTTTGAATGAGAATGGTCTGGGAAGAACTTTTAGTTTGAATACGGGCTTTGCCAAAAATCTTTAAGAAACAGGTTCTGGTGTATGTATTCCATCATTTCTACCCTGTTTTCATGTATTTCCCTATATGAATATGGGTTGAGTTTTGTTTTTACCTGTGCCATTGACAGCTCCGTTAGAGTTGGTAAGTTAGTAATTAATTGATCAATATTTGCTGACTTTACATTGATTCTTTACAAAGAATTAAATTTACTTGAGACAAAAAACCACTAAAATTAATGCCCAAATGAATTTTTCCAGGTACCTAATTTTTCTTCCGCTAAAATGTCCACTCCGGCACACCTTCTGCAATTCGGCTAAAATGTCCTTTGCCCTTTCAGTTACGGCAGTTACCGAGAAAATAATTTCCGAACTTTTATAACATACTTAGTATTATATGGCATGTCCATATATCTTTTCCATTTGTATTCTATAATTTTTTATTTGTAACTATTACATAATTTTCCATTTGTATTCTATAATTTTCCATTTGGATTCTATAAATTTCCATTTTTTTTGTATAATTTTTAATACAAATGCAAAATTATTCAATACAAATGGAGAATAATAGAATAGAAATAAAAACCATAAAATACAAATAAAAAATTATACAATAAAAATGGAGAACTATACAATGCAAATAAAAAATTAACAATACAAATGGAAAAATACAGAATACAAATAAAAAATTAACAATACAAAATGGTAAAATATAGAATACAAATAAAAATTTTACAATGCAAAATTAATGAAAAATTATAGAATACAAATGAAAAATTTCACAATGCAAATGAAATATTATAGAATACAAATGGAAAATTTTACAATACAAATGTAAAATTATACAATACAAATAGAAAATTGACGTCACAATAGCCGTATCACCTTCCAGCTGATACAGATCCTGCAGGGCTGATAGTATTTATTTTACACCCGTTGTAGTTAACACCTAAAAAGTTCTTGTGATAAATTTAATAGACTTTTTTTGGTTCACATTATCTTAGTTTAAATAAATGTGACTGTCCTTTGATATAATAAAATAGTGTATGATTATTTATTTATATTATCTCAAGTAAATGCGTGCTGTATGTTATAATTAAGTATGTAATAAACATAATAATACATGTACCTTTTTCCACATCACACCCTGCATCAGCCCTCGCAATCGACCAATATCAGTCCTCTGGCTGATATTGGTGTCTCGGGCTGATACAGGATATGATATATGGAAAAGGGTGATGTATTATTCTCTACATACATAATATTTATATAATATCACTTAAAGGCTTAAATTAATGTACCATCCTTCTTTTCATTCATACTATATATACCTAAAGGTCAATGATTCCTATAAAATTTCGCTCAAATAATAATAATTAATGTTCGAAAAAGATTTAATTCATGATTCAAACTTATACAGCAGTATCTGCATATATTGCTAAACAAATATTTAAAATTTTGACCTAGTCGAATATTCTAGCATTCGAGGATGGGGGGAGGGGGGGGGAGAGATTAGGTCCAGACCCCCCCCCCCCGGGCATTTTCAGTTATTAAATCTCTATGTAAAGGTAGCGATAAAACAAGATAATACAAAAATATCTTACATTTTTTAGCCCATCAATTAATTTTCAATAGCATTTTTGTGTATCAGAATGATTATAAAGTTAGGTTAAATTCGGATTTTGATAGACATAACTGTTGTATATAGATTTTCAACCTTAATTTAAATTTTGGGAAAATAACTGTCAGGAGAATTAATGTTTCTTTACATTGTCATGTCAAGCGTTAAAGACCAGTTGACATCTATGTAAAAGTTTATTTTGATGGTCTCCATTTCAACAGAATTACACACATCAAATTCAGAGGCCTGTTCAACAGAGTGAGCGCTCGCGAACATTTCTGTTGGAGAATTTTGGAATTTTGGCGAGCGCTCGCGAACGTTCGCTCTGTTGAACAGGCCTTTGTTATTAAAAATAAGAGAACTACTTAAGGCATTTCAATTTTTTTTTAATTTATTATACAATTGTACATGTATTATGTGTATCTCCTATATGAGAATTAACCTAAAGTTGTAGTTGAAGAGTTAAAATTATGTACAAAACAGCTAAGATACATCTTGAATATTCATCTACATATATATTTTATACTAAAAAAGAAATCCATAACGATGAAACGAAACTTTGATTATTTTTTTTGCATCTGTGCATCACTTCACTCAAAATCATGTCCCATCCCGAATTTTCTCGTAGGCTCTGGCGACCTGTAAAACTGTGGTTTCATCGAACATTTTGCCCACAATCATCATCCCACACGGAAGCCCCTCACTAAATCCAGCGTTAATGGTGAGGGCAGGGTGTCCTGTTGAATTGAATGGGGCTGTGTTTTTCACCATTCCTAACAGTAATTTCAATGTCTCTGAAAAAAACATACATAAAAAAATGTACATGTATTTTTGACAATTTCATTTTTGAAAATGTTGATGTGTTCACGATGCGATAGCTTTTTTATGGGTCTGCTATAATTCTGGGAATGAAATTCAGATAATTGTATATCTATATAAGTATGTATTTATAATTATATTTATAGAGTATTCATTAAAGCGAAAAGATAAGAATATGATGTTGATTTTGCACTTGAACAGCAGTAGAACTTTCTCAAATATAGCACTATGACCCGTATACTTGCATAATAATTCACTGTCATGATAATCACAAAAATATACATTATTTAAAAAAAAATGCAATACATTTTGATTGCTATTCATACAAATAAAAAAAAATACTACACACAAAATGTTGCTTTTCATGTAATTTATGTATGTTACCTTGAATAGAGTTCTCTGTAGTAGGGAGTTTAAACGGCTTCCCCGGAAGTGTGGGCATTATCATGACGTCATAATCCTTAAGGATTCGATTATACTCCATTGTCAAAAGTTGGACCAAGTTCTGTGCCTTGGCATAAAATTTGTTCTGATAATTCCTCTGCATATATTCGGAAAACAGCATGACTGCTTTGACCGGTAAGGGGCAGTCAAATGGGCGGAGATTATAAGCTCCAGCCAAAGCTTCCTGCAATGGAAGGTCGTAGGTTCCTTTCCAGCTATATCCATGACCTACGATATAACATTAGGTCACATTTACATCTCTGTTATACATTATTTACAATTTATTTTTGAAGTTCAGGTTTACATCTCAAGACCTGTACGAAAGCTTTGATGCAATACCTAAGATGAAAAGGGAAACGTGAAAGAAAAGCTTCGGGATCATAGAACAGAATTCGACTTTTAAAAGTCAAAATTTTAAGCATCTGTCAAGATATTTATGAACTGTGAATTAAAACTTTAATTTTTCAGAAAACAGCAGTTTGGTGATGCTAAATAATATTCATTTCTTATTTCAGACAGTTTGACTGAACTATATATCATTTCAGCTAAATATAGATTTTGACTTCAGCTGTTTTGCCTGGTTACATCTCCTGGCAAAGACAGTATAATGATTTATAGCTTGAAGTACTTTGTTTTTAGTTAAAAACAATACAAGTATCAAACAAATGCGTGTTTTAAAAACAAAAATTAATTCTTTAAAAACAGTGATTTTATAGAACTTAATAAACATAAATCTTTACCGTTTCCTTTCACCATCGTGTGATATGTCCCCTCAAAAGCAACAGGTGTCCAGACTGCTTTACCTGTACCAAATATATACATTAAAATAGTGGCATAAAGATAAGTAACAATGTTCTTTTTATCATACAAACAGGATGAAAGCTTTATTTACGATTATAAGAACAGAATATAATGACCAATAGTCAATCTTATTAAAATCAGCTTTTGTTTTGGGCTCTTCTATCTTTAAGAACAAATATGTAGATAACGAACAGTAATCAAGCTTAAAAGTCCATTGAAACAATACAAATCAGGAACAGAACTCTAAAAACATCAGAGGTGGGATCAGGTGACATGGATGAGTAAGCATCCCCTGTCGACCTGTCACACCCGTCGTGTGCTCCGTGTCATGATCGGGAAAAATCCGTAGGCAATTCAATGTGTAAATAATGGCCTAACAGTTAGTATGAAAAATGTCAGTCGGCATTTGGCTTAATGATAGATTGTATTTGCTGACAAGGTCATTGTATCGACCACAGAACTTGCGAAATGATGACTTTAACCGACACTTTTGATATTCTTGAGTCATCAACTTGTTTGTCAATAGCTTGCTTCGTTTTAGAAATTGTTCGTTTGCAGGGCATGCTCTTGCGTATCGAATCAACTAGGAGACATAAACCCCACATGCAGGTGATAAGGGTATATTGCTACATAAGGGAAGTTAACGATAGAAAAGTTGAAGTCAACACATGTTGTTAGATTACCATTAACGTCTTTTTCTAGTAATATTCAAATATGAAAAAGATATGTCAGACTCTGTGATATCTTTTATTTCAAGTTCACTGGGATATATTGAGTCGACATATGAATGGAAGTAGCTATTGTAATTGATAATACTTCTTCGATATATCTAAATGTTGAGTTGAAGGTCACAGCAGGTGTTTTCTTCTTCTCATGTACAAGTTTTTAAATAAATTCTGATAGTTTGTCTTTGAGACATGAAAGAAAAAATCTGAAATTCTACCAGTACTATTATTGTATGATATTGCAAGATTTTTTTAATTAATTTTTTAAAAAGAAGTGGACAACTAATAATACACTTACACCATCTTCACAAAAAAAAAGGGGGGGGGGGGTAAAAAAAAGTAAGAAGTCGAACCATCTTTGTGAATCGGGAGGGACACTTCTGTGACTTCAGCCCCCGCCTCCTTTAGTCTATATGCTGCTTCCTTTACAATCTTTGCTACATCTTCTTTTACCTCTTCAAAACCTTCCGTTAGAATTGCTATCTTCTTTCCTTTTATTCCATCGCTGAACTGATTTTAAATATTACATAAACTTAAATACAATGTGTAAAAATATTACATAGATAGACTTAAATTGATATACAAGTACTTATCAAATATTGATTTTGTGGATGCCGAAGTGTGTTACAGTGCTGTAAGACATCCATTACAGCAAAAACTTCTTGATATTTTTTTATGATAAAGGTGAGCGCAAGAAACGACATTTAAAGGCAGCTGACTGAGCTGTACATGTATATCTGACCCAAGGTTGGATCCTTGGGAAGAGTGAAAAGCATCTCAACTTCACAAACATATTTTGTTTTAAGAGGGCTGGGTGGTTGTGGCCATTTTTAGACTATATTGATCTCCTTTAGAAGAAGAGCTCCATATAAAGATATACAAAAATGATCAAATTTTAAAACTAAAATGTGTGAATTTTTTCTTTTCCAAGTGATAGTTGACAGTTTAAGATATCATATCTAAAAAAATAAGTTATATCTGATGGTTAATTTGTTGACCCCCCAGCCTCCTTAAAGATCTGACATTTTTCCTGGGTTGTCCACTGTCATTGATGGACTTATTTATCAAGTAAATCAATATATTCAATAATATATAAAATCACAAGTGTTTCAAACCCATTCACACCCATCCCACCCCGACATCCTGCTGAATCTCCACTTGTGTACCAACAAAAACACAAAATAAATGTGTTTTTCTTACCAGTTTAGAATATGGAGGAGTTGGTACTGCAGGGATCTGACGTGGGTCATTGCCATCGTCATAACCAGCAATCACCTGTTTAAAAAAAGAAGCTTTTGTTGTAATAAATCAATTATTTTGCTTACATCATGCAAACAACGTTGAGTAGTTTTCCGAAGTAAATTGTATGAGGCACCTCTAACAGTGTAGCGCAGTCCTCCACTGTCCTAGCCATTGGTCCAGTGTGGTCTATAGTGATTTCTATCGGCATTATCCCGGTATATGGCACCAACCCATGGGTGGGTTTAAGTCCTACAATTCCACACCAACCTGATGGAATACGAATAGATCCGCCTTGGTCTCCGCCAATCGCCACATCAACAACCTTTCTTGCCACCTTTACAACAGAATTTAAGGTAGCTTAATAGAATATACACACAAATCTCATTCACATATTTCTCATAGTTTCTATATCAAACATGAAGTATTTTAATTAAGTGCACAAGAATAATAGATTTTTTAAAATCTTAATTCACTGCCATGACCTTCCTTTCCCTTTTCCAAATATTTTTGTTAAATCACTATTCAAATTCGGTAGTCCCCAAATTTTATTAAAATTATTTCATTTTAATACAAACTTTATTCACTATGCACAAAAAAGTTGTATCATGAAGCGTTCCACCCTAGCCCCGTCCCCCGTTAGTTTTTCTCTCGAGAAAAACTCGGAATTGTACGTACTTTTGATCCAATCTAAAACACCACTTTCAGATTTGATAAATCGCTTGTCATATTTAAGTCTCACGACTTTTACAATCAAGCATATAATTAAGGCTCAGCCAAATAAATTTACCAAGGATGCAGATCCAGAACTAGATCCGCCCGCGCACCTCGTTGGGTCGTACGGGTTTTTAACTGGTCCAGTCGCTGATGTAGCGCTATTACCAGAGAAACACAGATCTTCACACACTGATTTACCCAGAATTCTACCACCTAAAACATACAGTATCAAAACAGAAGGAGTAAAGAAGTGCTTAAAAGTTGTCACATTGTAAAATACATGAACTATTTGATGCTGATGAACAAACATAGTTACATGTATGATTACATTGTACAACATAAATGCAGTTACTCACTGAAATTAATTTTTTGTTTAGAAATTTTGTAACTTTTGAGAGGTTCACAGAAGACTTTGCGTATTTTAGATATAGTGTTTATATTTCAGCACCCCCCTCCCCCTCCTCTCTCTAACATATACATGTACATGTACCTGCATCCAGTATCCTTGTCACAATTGTAGCATCTCTGTCGGGTACGAACCCTTCCAGTATTTTACTTCCGTTCATCATGGGAACCCCTGCCACACACACATTGTCTTTGATTGCTACAGTTTTTCCCGTTAACAGTCCCTTCTCGGCCCCTTTGATGTCACATCGGTAATACCTTTTCGATATCAATCGAGATTTTATCAGAATTCCTTCAGAAATATACGTTAAAAATGTTTGGTATGATTCTGATACTACATATGGCTTTCAGGAGTTGATGAATTTTAGATTTATAGCCATGGGAATTGTCTTTTAACTATGAATTTCAACGTACACTCACCACGAATCGTCTTTTGTTTCCCTGTACCCAGGGGTCCTTGGGTATTTGACGGTAGGGGTTGGGGAGACAATTTCATAAACCCTTTGATAGTCCTTGCAGACATCTCCACAGAAATCTAAAAGATGTATAATATGTATAATTTTCTTTTAAGTCTGAATCTACATACATGAAGTATGCACAATTCTCTTTAACCGGGTCCGAAATGGGTCTAAGATTGTCGCCCTTCCGTTTCCGGCTATTTAAAGTGGCCCTCCTTCCGACCAAGATGGCCGTTCTTTTAATCAATACAGAGACCTTTCCTATCGCGTCATTGCCACCCATTTTTATGAACCGTTTATCTTACAAAGTACCATAAATGATAACCCTTGATAAGAACTTTGGACCAGGCTGCTCCGAAGACAAGTCATATTACTCATTTTTGAAAAGAGAATTTAAGAGTGGTTGACCCCGTCCATGTTAGGATGCGCTTGAGGTGGACACGCGTAAACACAAAGCAGCACAAAGCTAGTTCTTATCATCTGCCTCCAGGCAACAATAGTCCTGGTAAAGGGTGACGATTCCTTCATTTGAAATAAAAAATTACAAATTGAGTGGCAATACATGTATGAGCGGCCGGAAATTTCGCAAGCAGAAATGATGTGGCCGTTAAAGGCAAAGCAGCCATGTTTGGTGGACGGAGGATATCTTGAAAGAAAGGTTGGAAAAGAAAGAGCTGCCATCTTGACCCAGTTCAACGGTGTTCAAATACGCACCTTATACTATACTTATGTACATGATAGCTTAGAAATCATCAGGCCCCGGGATCATGAAACATCTTAAGCTTAAGTCAAAATCTTCATGTTGTTCTAAAATGTTATAGAAGTCAAGCAGACCAAAATTCTAATATTTTTCAATATTGCTTTATGAAAGTGTTGCTATCTGCAAATTTAGAGATAAAGTCGACAATAATGAAACATTTTACAGGTGATTGAGAATTTGACTTAATTCTTTTTCATGATCCTGGGGCCTGGAATCGTGGACAGCCCCAGCGCTGGTTGTTCCTCCAACTATAGGTACAGTGGGTGATATCGATCAGACGCCCCAGAGTGGGACGTTTCTGGTACTTAACCTGGTTACAGGGTGTGATTCCGACCAGAGTCCCCCGCGGTGGGTGTTTGTACTAAGCACTTAAAATGCGCACAAGGGCTGACACCAACTATAGAGGCACCAGTGCTGGGTGTTTCTACCATTCAAACTGGGAACAAGAAGTGATACTGGTGTATATGATACATGCACCCTATTCCTATAATTTTTGACATGCTGAATATGTACCATATAAGGCGCTGGTTTCTTCTGTTGTGAGTTTCAGTCTGAGGTCATCAGCAATAGTTTTAATCTCGTCCTCAGATATACGAACTATCGCCGGACTCTTCTGAAGTTCTGTAAAGTAGAGACGTTTGTTTAATATTAGCATTTAAAAAATGTTGAAAATTATTACTATTGTGCGTCCTTATTTTATGACCATTAAACAACAAATAAAACAAGAACGATAATAGTCCTTATCAAATCAATAATCGTTAAAAATTTAAAAAAAAAAAAAAAAGGAAATAAAATTTAACAAAGACACTAGACACAAGCAGTTGATGTAAAACATTGTAAAGGTTATGGACACACACACACACAACCACACTTTTGAAACCGTTGCTACGGGCCCGACGGTCATCAATTTGTATTCAGTGATTTTTCCCTCTAGACTTAAAAAATACAATAAGATGAAATTAAAGTCTAAACTGCATCATGTCAGTCAGTGACACAGACTGAATAAAGTGTTATAAGCAGGGGGAAAATCAGGTGATTTTGGGGGTGCAAACATTTCCTGTGGTCAAAGGGCTAAGTTTCCTTCATCTCTCTGTTTGTCGCAACACCCGAAGGTCCAAACTGTCGGTTAAAAATGTTCTAAACATGTTCTTTGTATTTCTTAAACACAGTTTCTAATATCAATTCGATCAATACAACCATTCCATCCAAATTTAAAAAAAAAATATTTAAGATCATCTTTAGGATATTGTTTGTTTGCCCTCTCCCGACCGATTGGCTAAAAATGGCCCGACTCAAAACTTCTTTTAATTTCCAGGAAACGATAATTTTTTTTTTAATTTTTATTTCAATATATTTAAAAAATTCAGCAGTGATATTTTTTTTCCACCTACCTATACCGACTCATTTTTTTTTTTTACCCTGGATCGGGATAGGGCAATAAGATGGTCCAAGCTTTTACTCTTTCGTCTTTTGCAGCTGTTTTTAATCATAGGTAGGGAGATTCCCATAATGTCAGTCGGACTTTAATTTCAACTCGCATCTTTTTTTTAAAGTCTATAGGGAAAGATTACTGTATACAAGTCATGTATATATTACGTTCATCAAAAAATGTGGTTAGAATTTTTCTCTCACGATTTCATTTTCATGTGATTTTGATGATAAGTAAGTATGTATAGCGTCACTTGCTGTTGTTTGTAAACACGCATTAAGGAAAATAAAACGATAAATCGTCCTCAAAGTTGTACAGTATGATGACCGTAACAAAAATTTAAGACGAATGTAACCTAACCGGTCATCAGCTTGTACAGAGTGAAAGATATACATGTATGTGTGCATAAGAGCTGTTTATTTCAGGGTTATGTATTTTAATACATGTATTCTAATGAACTAGCCTATAAATGAGCAAACACATGTTTCTGCTATACAATAAGTTCAAGGTTATATATTTATATATGCAATGTTTCCGCTGGTTTTTGATTAATTTTAAGCATCTCTTATTATTTTGATCCTGTACCGATAAAAATAAATCGCCACCCGGGCTGTTTTCCATGTGTCTGGTTAAACATCAGGCATGTATTAGGCCCTATTACAACATGGGATTTATGAGCTACACAGCTGTTCCACTCAGACACAGTCGAGAGGAACAATAAATAATTAATACGCACACGAAAGATTTTGCAATTGTACAGATTTCATCATCAGTGTACAAAGTGCGTTTGCAACTCAGAAAATGTTTTAATCTTACACTTACCTTTCTCTTTCTTGTCCGACATTTTTTCTGTTTTTCATCGATCGGACGCACTTTTCAAGAAGGTAAACAGAAAGAGCTCCGAGTCGGCAGGATCTGAGGCATATCGGAAAACACGACCCAGAATTTGTCACCTACAGTATACATAAAAATTTAACTTTTTTGATCTTTACCAAATTTTAAATATTCACATTAGGAATTGACTTTTTTGCAATCTTTTACAGTCAAATACATGATGAGGTTCATATAATTTTATACAAAATACTGACAGAAACTACATGTAGAGCACATGTACAAACAAACTCGTTGAACTCGAACTTGTATGATCCGCTCCCGTGGATTACAGTGCTGTGGTGGGTTAGGCTTGACAGTTTCAATAGCATAATAACATTGTCAAGTAATTTTCTTACTGGAGAGTGAGAGTCAGGCCATTCCAAGTTTCTTCTATAATGTTTAGCGTCCACCCCCAAATCAAAAACCTATCCGGCTTTCTATCAGAAAAAAATCCACAGATCAACAGAAAAAAAAAAAACAACAACACAAACAATAATGGTAAAGTTTATTTTGATAATTTGATAATTTTCTTTTTATTGTAACTAAAATAATTGATAATATATACATAATTAATTCATTCTTTGCCCCCCCCCCAAGTTAAAAAGAATCTCAAATAAAAACTAGAAAGTCTGCTATTGCAAGCAATAGCGTATGTCACCCCGAAATGGCTTTATTAGAAATGGTCTAAAAGTATATTATTCTGTTGTTTTTTGTTTGTTTGTTTGTTGTTTTTTTTTCTTTTTTTTTTTTAAGAAGCTTTTAAAACACGTGGTCCAGGTTGCTGGATTAGACTACCGACTCTTGGATTGTGGAGGATTTGTTGTGCGGAGATAATAGTTTTGACAGGCAAGATTGGTGATCAATAAAAATTTTGATTTCCTCAAAAACCTCTTTTCTAATTTCTGATTGATGAACATGAAATACATCAGAACAGATGTTTATACATGTTACTAACACTAACATATACGGAGAACTGGATTGAATTAAAGGAAAAATATCGCTAGTTTTTAGTCACTACTGAAACCGGAAATAATTTAACTATTATAAGTGATTTATATTAAGATTAAGTAATCGTAAATAAGATGATTTACACACACGCAACAGAAAAAGCATCACGGCAGGGGGATATAAACTCATATATTAGGGAAACTTGAATTACAAAAAGTAAATTTTATATCTCTGTTCATCTCTACAGAAATTCGGTGATTAACTACATGTAATTGAGTCAAAGGCAAGCACATTTTCATGAAAATTTATTTTGGGTCTTTAGTAGATTAAAAGTCGATCAGAGGAGGTTGATTTCGGGTTAGGAAAAATAGTTTATGTTCTGGGTGAGGCGTGTGTGTGTGAGGGGGAGGGTAGTAAAAATGTACAATAACTTTCTTGACTTTACATTTATTAGTTAACAGAATTTTATTTGAAAACTGCATGTGAAAATAAAGCATTCCTCAAGAAAAATTTATCAGAAAAAAGACACTTATGAAAAACATACTTGCTGCATACACTATAAGGAATGTCAAAAGTTGTGGTTTTAATATATTTTTTATGGTATATAGTTGTGCAAGTTCATTTCATTTCTTAAAATAAGGTAGCAATGCTCAATAAATGTATAACTTGTATAGTTATACTGTAAAAAGAAAGAAATATCGTTGTCTTATAATTCATAAAGTATTATCTGCTAATTGGATTTTAAAATACATTGCATCATGTTATGAAATTGACATCAGTAATCAAATGGAAATTAAAATTTCTGTTTCTAAATATTAGACATTTCATTTTTTTTCATCACTAAAGTACACAGTATCTAACCCACATACTAAAAAAACCGGAAGTTGTTGCGTTTCTTGGTTGACAACATGATGCAGTCATGGGATTATGAAATTAAGACGGCAATTATTCGAAGACATGTTAAGTACATGTATTTAAATGTGTTGTGCATTAAAACGCATAGATATATGATGAAACGTTCTCTAGGAAACACAATTTTGTCAAAATGCAGCTTTGTTTTTTAACGCAATGCAAAACGCAGTGCAGTGTAGTTGTGCAAAGACTTAAAAAGATATATTATGGCATCGGCGTTCATCCTATTTTCGATAAGAATTGTATCAAATAATGAGAAATATAAGTATTGGGGTATTGAAACGTAATTTATTCCTAATTATAATTAGAATATCCTTAATTTTACTGCTTTAAGGAGGTTGGATCCTGCCATCAAAAGTAATGAGAATTTTTTATCAAGTATATTTCTAGAATTTATACACATAGCTTAATTGAAAATCAAAACAAAAAACTGGGGTCAATGCGCTTCTTTTGGCGCTACAGAGCATTTAGTTTGACCTTTTTGCACTGTAAATACGTATTACACATAAATCATTTTTTAAGGTTTTCCTCCAATATTTTCTATTCAAATAAATTATGGGAACAAACACAGTCTTATTTCATCTTGAATAGACAATTAAAATTTGTGACAATGGAAAAAATTTTCAAATTACTCCGCATGTTCAATTATTTGACCTTTTTGCACTCAAAAAATTTCATTTTTCTGGCATTAAAAATTTAACTAGCAAAAAAATCATTTGAAAGTAATGACATTTTACTGAATTTAAGAAGAACGCTTAAAAGTGTCTTATATATTCAGAAAAGAAAATTAAAAGTGGGGGTCTGTGATGTTTATTTTTAGATATTACTTAAAAAGTGCTAATTTTAAGCTTAAATTAAGGCTATTTTTTTCTTGATTTTCACAATATATTTGCTATATCTATCAAATATGATGATGGAATTCATGACAGTTTATTTGATATATAATTTAGGACCAGTATAAAACAGTTCACTGCACAAAATAACTCTGTGTGCAGACTGCATGTAAAAATATGAATCCAAACTTAACATACTTCAAAAACGTCGAAAGAGAAAAATGGTCATTTTCTTCTAAAAAACCTTCCGCCACAAAATATAGTTCTTCAGTTAATGCATTTGGTATGGAATTAAATCATGTAGTTTTAACTGAATATAGTTTAATTGGCATTGTAGAATCCAAATTTATTGTAAGAATTAAAACAAAATGCAGAATTTTTTAAATATAGGTTAAGATAAAAATCTGCTCAAAAGCTCAGGAGCGAACCTCGTTAATCAAAATGCGACTGTATCCGTCGTTCAATATTTACTGTATGTGTCGTTGTGCGGGACAGTATTTTCATTGTACGAGTCATTGGTAAATTTGGTGCGTTCTTAATTGAAAAGTTCTGAAATAAATTCTATTTTTTCTTTCAGTTCTCGATATATGATATAATGCTTCCATACCTTCTTTTTATATGTTACTACTGCCACTTTGAAACAAGAAATTTCACCAAAATCATTGTCACAAAGTTATTCTCATTTGCCTGACTCCAAATTGAAATATCATTGTCGCTTGTGTTTAGACTATTTTCTCTTGTGGAAATGGGATAAAATTAGACATGTTTTGCGATAACATGGCCGTAGGAACCGGGGGGGGGGGGGGGGGGGGCACTTAATTTTGCCGATATATAGATTACTATAGAAAACATAGCTACTTTATGCTTGTGTCCCCTCAATAAAAACTTTTTTTTTTTTTTTGCTTCAGAAGGAATTTTGGTAGTTGATAGTGCCCCGCCCCCCAACTGAAAATGTATAGCCCCCCCCCCCCCCAACAAACTGAAATTGCTTCCCACGGGCGTGGATTAGACCATTTTTTTTCGATATAGAAGCTTGTATAAGAAAACTGAATACAAAAGAATCATTAACATAATTCAACCCCCTATTTACAGAGACAAAAGTAAACATCATTTTTCAATTTCTTTCTTATAAAAGATTTATAAAATCTGGTCGCTTAGAAAGCATTATCAATGAGGCGTTTACAATAACTTATCATCCGATAAGAATTTAGGTAGAAACGATTATTCATTCATAATAGTTTTCAATTTAACATTACTATATTATAGGTATTATTCATTCTTTTACTGTATGTTATTTTATTGTCCAAAAGGCGGTTATCAATCTGATTCTTTCAACTGTTATAAGATTTACATGTATAATTAACAAGCGTTACCTTTTTTTCTATGTGCAAATTGCAAACAATATTTAAACTGAACCTTCCTATATCTCAGGCTGGATAGCTGTATGGCTCTGTGTGTAACTGATTTTCAAACTGAATAAATCCAAAATTTAGGAAAAAATAGGCAACAATCTGATATTTTGATAACAAGCGTTACCTTTTACAAAAGTTACTATTCAACATCCCTTGCGTATATGCAATATTTTCTTCAATATTATACAATTATTGCTGGTTTTTAGGCGAGGTGAATATTGTACTTCGAAGGTGGCTAAATCATCGTATTGACCGAAAAAACAGCAATAATTGTTTTATTATATGATTCAATGATTAAATGACACACACTCATTAAGCAATCCATGCCATCTTACTTGTTCACATCTACTGAAGTACTAACTGAACATAATGAGAGAAACGGGGTTAAAAACCAGTTGTATTATTTTGGAATTTTCACTTCTAGTTTAGGTGCAATGTAGAAAAAAATAAATGTCAGACATATATATATAGGATTAATTTTGAAAAAGGGGGCATTGAAAGGGAAAAAAATGACAATGACAACTTACCTGAAAACAAATCTTTGACTAGCCCCTCCACCCCCTACCCCCTGCCCCCCAAGGTAAAGAATTCTCCCAGCTCAAAATTTTATTTGGTGGGATGTAAAGATCCATAAAAGAGGGGAGGGAAGGTTTCATTGAAATTTTCTATCATTAAAATTTAATTTAAAACTTTCCATTCTCAAAAGGTAGGGAGAGGGGCAGGCCTCCTGCACCCCCCCCCCCCGAAACCTCACCCAAGAAGTTATGTGCCTTAATGCTATGTTCATATGAGTGGAAGTCAGGTGCAAGTGAAATAACTTTCCAAAACTATTTGCATCAATTTGGAATTCCCCTATCTATTTTTGGTCCAATATAGAATAAAGAATTCCTTGTATTGACCTGGAAGGTCATGTGCTGGTCAATATAACATAGTATTTTTCTAACATTGTTGGATTTCAGCCAATCAGAGAGATGGGAATTATTCAATCATATAATAAAATATTATACTTACATATAATGCGTTGAACGTTATACTATTTACATTTGGTGTGTTTTTCTACTAAGCCAACTGTGCAATTGATTTGAAAGTCGTTTTTTGTGTATACTCACGCGTAGAAATATACACGGTAAACTCGCGCTAAAGTGACGTCACAATGAAGCTACAGAGACGTAAATAAAAATGTAACGATATAGGGCAGCAAGAAATTCAAATATTGAGTATATTATTGGTGCTTTTAAACTTGTAAAATGTAAATATAAGGAATGTTTTTAAGTTTAGTGTGAATTATTGGTGTGTAAATCACACAGACTTGCACGTAGGCATATTTTTCATGCATGAAACGCTAGCGCGCTTCATGAAATATGCCTACGTGACACGTCTGTGTGATTTACACACCAATAATTCACACTAAACTTAAAAACATTCCATAAATATAATAATATAAAAATTTTGTCATAATTTGAACTCTTTATAACGTCTATAATAAATTTATAACTAATGAACTTAGTACAGGGTTTATCTTACAATAAAAAAAAAAAAATAAATGACTTCATCGGCAGATAAATTTCTATCATGTATTGAGGTACAAGTGAATTCCAATACCTATTTTTGTCCCCCGCTTTCACTGAAAGTGGAGGACATTAATTTGGCTTTGCCTGTCTGTCCGTCAGTCCGTCCGTCTTTCTGTCTGTCTGTAACACTTTCGTTTCCGCGCGATATCTCTAGAAGCCTTTGAGTATTTGCAATAAAATTTTACATAACAAAATCAATAGGGCCGGGTCTTCCATTGGCCACAGGGCATTGCAGACAGAAAGGTGGACAGACGGACTGACAGACAGACCCAAATTAATATCCCCCACTTTCAGTGAAATCGGGGGAAAAAATTAATTTTTTTAACACTACTGTCATTGAAATTTGGTATCAGTTCTGAAAAATGATCATGACAGCACAACGAAGAACAAGACAAAATTATTCCAAATAAAATGAAACACCAAGACAAATTTTTATTCCAAATCAAGTCTAAAAAAAAAACCAACAACATTCAACTCAAAGTTTACAATTTGATGACCTAATCAACGGAGCAAGTTTATACAGCGTTAAACCTTGTTGCGACGTGTATATTTTCCCACATTGATCGAAAATATATTTATATATAGCACTTTTCCAGAACAAACAGCAGTAGTCTGTGAGTTTATATCATGCCTGGTGCGTTTATGCCTTTTGATATCATGTTTTCTTTTAGTGCTGTATAAGCACATAATACAATGTTGCATGGTTCTACTTCTGATGTCTCCTCAACTGCCTCTAATATACAGCCATCCATCCTTAAGAAATAAAAAATAATAAAAATCGTGAATTTGTTTTATCAAAACATTGTTAATAAAACATTTTAAAAATACATGTAAGTCACCTGAGTTACTCATTTTACCTACGACATTTTGGTTCTCGTCTGTCGACGTCCGTCGTGTGTTTACAGTTTTATTTTTGTTTTTTTTTTTTTTTGGGGGGGGGGTGTTTGTTTTTCTTTTCTTTTTTTTTTTTAAATATTTTATGTTTTTCTGTTTTTATTTTTATTTATTTGTGTGTGTTTTGTTATTGTCTGTTTGTTTGGTTTTTTTGGTTTTTTTTTTGTTTTTTTTTTTTTGTTTTTTTTTTTTTTTTTACCTTTTATTGAAAACTATTAACATTGTTAATTCTTCTCAAATTTAGACGCCAAAATTAAGTTTAAATGAAAGTATGAAACACCCTGACTGTAAGGTTAAATGTATGTATGGACTATGGTACCCAGATGACTGTCAAGACTTGTGGATCTCCTGTTTGTTCAAATACATACCAGTACAACTTGCCTTACTTTAGGAACGAACAATACAATTCGAACAATCTCGTTTGAAACGACGCATACAGTGATTACAATGACAGAGGTGTTTTAAATTGTGTAATTTCAAACCTCAACATTTAAATATAAAACTCCGAAGCATACATGACATTTTTCTGTATCATAATTTTCAATATTTGCCATTTAGAGAAATAATTATATCTATTGTGGACTATAAACAACGTACAAATGTTACATGCATGTGTAAATATGTGAGCAAACGAAAGTTTCCAAAAGTTTGCTTGCGTGGTTACTGAGAAAAATAGAAATTAAAGAATTTTCACTTTTCGTCCGTTTCCATGGCAACGGTAAGAATTTAGAAAAAAAAAATGAATGTTGACTGCACACCTAGAGTTTCTAATTATAATTTCTGTAAAGTTTCATCAAGATTGTCCAAGCCACCTCTGAGAACATATCTGAGCATAATACCTTTTTCTGTTTTGTTTCTATGGTAACTGTGAGCAGCCAATTCCAGGTTTTTTTCAAAAACAGAAATCACTTTGACACAATGCAAGGAATCACCCATTAAAGTTTCAAAATGATTGTTTAAGCAGTTACGGAAAAAATCGAAGTTAAAGAATTTTCACTTTTCCTCTGTTTCCATGGCAACAATTGAAAATTTTAAATGCAAATCGCACAACTACAGTTACTGATCATAATTTCTATAAAGTTTCATGATGAATGTTCAAGGGACCAGAGAGAACACTCCCGGATAAAATTCCTTACTTTTCGCACGTTTCCATGGCAACGGTAGCCATGTTGAAGTTGAAAATTTTTTCCACATATCATCTTTTATGGAGAGTTCCAGTAACAATGCCTCAGCCATCTGCGAGAAAGTGCCCGGACAACGTTTTTTAGGCGTACAATAGCAATATGTCGCCCGACTTCGTTCGGGGCGACATAAATAATGATATGTCTATCCCAGTATAGATGTACATGTAAAACTGAAACGAATTTTTATAAGTCCGGATAATTAAAGTCAAAACCAAGCCGTCCGCGGACACATTCACACTAAACAAAGAGAAACCTTGGGATGGCCTTATATATATGGCGACAATATGTTGCAGGCACCTAACCTCCTCACTGCACATGTTGTTCATCGATACATATAAACATCAGCGACAATTTGTGCCGAGGCGAGCTTTTTTTCTTCTACCTGCTATATTGGCGACAAAATGTACCTTATACATGTACATATCGGCACACATTGTCCCCAACAATTTGTACTTTGAACAGCCGCACATTTTTGTCTCCAAAAACTCTTTTATTGAAGCTGTATGAACAATTTCTAAAACGAGGCAAGCTATTGACAAACAAGTTGACGATTCAAGGATATCAACATTCTCGTTTGAAGTCATCTTTTCGCAAGTTTTTTGGTCGATACAATGACCTTGTCAGCACATACAACCTGTCATTGAGTCAACTGCTGACTGACTTTTTCATATTGATTGTTAGGCCATTATTTATTCACTGAACTGTCTACGGATATTTCCGGTTTTTGTTTCCCAATCATGACAAGGAGCACACGGCGGGTGTGACCGGTCGGCAGGCGATGCTCACTCCTCCATGGCAACTGATCCCACTTCTAAATTTTGAGGTCCGTGCTTGCTCTGCTCCAAATTCGTATCGTTTTATTGGACTTTCGAGATTGAATACTGTTCCTTATCTTCATATTTCATCATAAATCTTACATAAACGGCACGTACATAGCTCTCTCTCTCTCTCTCTCTCTCTCTCAATATATATATATATACACTGTATATATACAGTGTATCATACGTTTAGCTTTCTGGTCAAAACTTTTCGAAGCTGACGTTGGCAACGATATTACAGATTATGATAAATGACATAATTATAATTTCATACATTCTCTCTTTTACTTTGGAAAGCAGAGAGCAAGTAGAAACGAATTACATGTATCATATTCATCAAAATCATTTGAAGTAAAAGAAAATCCCCAAAACTGACAGTTTTGCTCTATAGGATTTGCATCAGTGGTATTCAGTCAAATAATCATCATATATCAATCCATGCATCAGATATCTTGTATGTGTTATGTATCCTTAAAAACAAAGTCACAGTGTCAAACAAAGCATTTAAGTTTCATACTATGCCCATTCTAATTGAATTATATGCAATTTTCGATTTGCATGCATTCATGCAATAAAGTGCACAGTATATTAAATGCTAGGGTTTTAGCTTACATGTACAGTACCGTAGCATCAAAATAAAATTTTCTTTTGACAGTTTTCTTTTCAATCAATTTTGCATCAGCCTTTCTCTTTATCTGCAGCAAATTTTTACTTTAGCCTGTAATACCTAGGGGTGGGTTGAAAATGGTTATCTGCTAGCAGGGAAATTTATAGTCAAAGGCCTGTTCCCTCTTTTTTTGTTGGGGCGAATTTTTGTATTACAAAACGAGAGTGAGACCCCCCTTCCCACGAAATGAGATTTCGAGTTTGCCACCTCCCTTTGATTTGGCTGGTCAAACTAAACCAATATATCTGTTTTTATATTTTTTTTAATTATGGCATCCTGTAATTGCACACCTAGGTGCAATAATGTAGCCCTCTCCGATTTTTTTTGAGATCAGATAAAAAATATCGAAGAGGGCTACATTATTGGAGCTACAGGGACCCAACATTTTATGTATGACTTAAATAAATTCTCTCTGAAACAATAAGGCTACATGTATGTCTGTCAAATTAATGTACGTAAGTACGTGTATTTTTACACATTGTGAGCTAAAATTGTTCACATCAGTTTCTTATCCAGATTAGAATCCTTTGTCAGTAGAATAATATAACTCAGACGAGTGTTGTTGCCGAAGAGCCTATTGTTGTAAGATTGTAATCAGGAATCAAAAGGGGGTTTATATTTTGGTGTCATTATCTTTTATTGTCCATGCAAGTGACGAAAAAAAAACTCTCTTATCCCGGATATACATATGACTATGAACTACTAATAAAATATGGAATGCGGTAACTGAACTTTTCAGTTGTAAGCAATCCATTAGCCATTAAGTTTTATCACTATTTCTGTTGAACGGTGAATAATTATATCCTGGTAATGCATCATTATCTGAAAACACACCATAACATGTATAGAAAAATTGATCAAAACACGCAGGGAGGAAAAATGTGGCAATACATTTGAATAAAATGAAAAAGACAAAGCAGTATAAAATATATCAACATGTACATGTAATTATCGCAGTTGGAATTTTTTTCCAGCTTTGATTTCACTATCGCGTGAACCCAAACATGTTACGTTTTGAACGTTTTTGTTAAAGTTGGAAAATCCAGTATTAATCGTGCCTTTTCCATTCATTATTTAACAAAAATAATTTCACCTGCTGTATACATATAATCCACCCAACGTGGATATGTATGGACCAGTATGCCATTGTACAGGGCTTTCATTTCGTTTTTATATTTTATTCTGAAATATTTTAAGAATAATTAAAATTTATAAATATTTCGGGCATTTCATACGCACGTGTCTAAACCTTTAAGACACAAATAGAATCATTTCTACCCAAAGTATACGCTGGCGGATTAAGAGTGTAGGGGTTGGTAGTAGTTGAGAGTGGGGTTCCAGCCTTCTGTGAACGAAAATTTAATAAAGACGAATAAATCCTTTAGTTTTTTGATTCTTAGATATTGATTTAAAATACAAAGATCAGCTAAAATGTGTTTAAAAGACTTAAAAACTGGAAACTTCCGCGACTTCACCCCCCCCCCCCCTTGAGCCCCTGCCAAGACCGTCTTTGGATCCACTGGATGCCTGAAGACAGTGCTCAGACCTCGTCCTGCCCACGCACCCACCCCCTTATCAAGAATCCTGGATCCATCACTGGTGTACACAATATCAAACCATCAAAAACTGTAAATTGTTAAATAAATTATTTTAGGAAAGAGCTGTTCATGAATACTTAGTAAAAAAAAAATCGAATAATCTGGAATTTAAAAAAAAAACGCATTTGATTACACCAGTAAATACATGTATATTCTTTGCTTTGTTAAGAAAAACTTTATTGTTTTAGGACAATTGCTGTAGCAATCCAGTAACAACTTTAAATTACAAAATTAAAATGTAATTTTCAATCATTGATTTTTTTTATTTGACAAAAAGTTACTGAAGCGTAATTAAATATTGATTTTCACAATTGTAAATATAAAACAGATAATCAAAAAAAATCTTAATTAACTATCCTACTGGGATATATGACAGAAAAAGGTAACTCCAGTAAAAGTATTCAACAAATACATATACGTATATATATACATCTTTACAAAAATCAAATATACAGAATTTATCTGTTTTCAAACTCCTAGAACACTTCCTACTTAGGAAAGAACCGAAAACAAAACATACCAAATATACAGTGTAAAATGGATAATAATAAGATAATTAATCCAACAGAAATGTTGCGACATGTACCCTCAAAAGTTTACATAATACTTTTGCTAACTTGAAGTTACATGTACATTGTAAATCCCTTTACTCACTAGATCCATCATTCATTCATCAGTCTTGGAATATTAGTAATGAAATGGTAATCAGTATTCTACCAAATTGAATTTTTTTTTTTTTCAACATTTTTCAGAATTAAAAACAGTGATCAAAATCTTATGTAGTTCTTGACATAATTTATATCTAAAGAAAATAGTACACATATCCTTTTCTGCGTAGTTTAATTATAAGAATTTACAGTTTCAACCAGTCCCTTTGTCTGATGATCAATTTGATGTAAGCCTGTGATTGGAATTTATTGGTGCAGACAGAGAACTCACAAATGCATATACAACAGGATTGTGTAAATAGGAGAAAAAATTTAAAATCTAATTTGATTCTACAAGAGAAGATCAAGGATTTTCATTTCAGGTGGGGACATTAAATATTGATTATCACACATGTAAATATTAAACCAGAAGTCTCTGATGAGACTGTAGCTCTACTGGTCTGTTTGTATAACAAAAGAAAAGTAGCACTTGGATTTGAAACATTGCAACATGCAACAATAAATAGAATTATGTATCTTAATGTAGTCTACTTTTGTGACAAGTTATATTGAAATCAAATGAAAACTAGGAGTAGTAGCATTTTGAAAGTATTTCACGGAAATTTCTATTTTTAGTACCAGTAACCATGACAACACCACTCACCCAAATACAAAAATACATATTACGTATCGTAGTGTATTCTAACTGTGTGCCAAATTAGATTGAAATCAGACCAAAATTGTAGGAGGAATAACGTTTTAAAGGAATTTCACAGAAATTTCTATTTTAAGTAACCATGGCAACACTGTTCATCGAATTCAAAAACCAATGCAATAAATTATGTATCTTAGTATAGTCTTCTTGTATGCCTAATTATATTAGAAGCAGACTAAACCTGTAGCAGGAGTAGTGTTTTAAAGGAATTTAACAGAAATTTCTATTTTTAGTAACCATGGCAACACCGTCCATCGAAATCAAAAACCAATGCACTAAATTATGTATCTTAGTGTAGTCTACTTGTGTGCCAAGTTATATTGAAATCCGACCAAAACTGTAGGAGGAGTAGCGTTTTAAAGAAATTTAACAGAAATTTCTATTTTTAGTAACCATGGCAACACCGTCCATCGAAATCAAAAACCGATGCACTAAATTATGTATCTTAGTGTAGTCTACTTGTGTGCCAAGTTATATTGAAATCCGACCAAAACTGTAGGAGGAGTAGCATTTTAAAGAAATTTAACAGAAATTTCTATTTTTAGTAACCATGGCAACACCGTCCATCAAAATCAAAAACCGATGCACTAAATTATGTATCTTAGTGTAGTCTACTTGTGTGCCAAGTTATATTGAACTCCGACCAAAACTGTAGGAGGAGTAGCATTTTAAAGAAATTTAACAGAAATTTCTATTTTTAGTAACCATGGCAACACCGTCCATCGAAATCAAAAACCGATGCACTAAATTATGTATCTTAGTGTAGTCTACTTGTGTGCCAAGTTATATTGAAATCCGACCAAAACTGTAGGAGGAGTAGCATTTTAAAGAAATTTAACAGAAATTTCTATTTTTAGTAACCATGGCAACACCGTCCATCGAAATCAAAAACCGATGCACTAAATTATGTATCTTAGTGTAGTCTACTTGTGTGCCAAGTTATATTGAACTCTGACCAAAACTGTAGGAGGAGTAGCATTTTAAAGAAATTTAACAGAAATTTCTATTTTTAGTAACCATGGCAACACCGTCCATCGAAATCAAAAACCGATGCACTAAATTATGTATCTTAGTGTAGTCTACTTGTGTGCCAAGTTATATTGAACTCTGACCAAAACTGTAGGAGGAGTAGCATTTTAAAGAAATTTAACAGAAATTTCTATTTTTAGTAACCATGGCAACACCGTCCATCAAAATCAAAAACCGATGCACTAAATTATGTATCTTAGTGTAGTCTACTTGTGTGCCAAGTTATATTGAAATCCGACCAAAACTGTAGGAGGAGTAGCATTTTAAAGAAATTTAACAGAAATTTCTATTTTTAGTAACCATGGCAACACCGTCCATCAAAATCAAAAACCGATGCACTAAATTATGTATCTTAGTGTAGTCTACTTGTGTGCCAAGTTATATTGAACTCTGACCAAAACTGTAGGAGGAGTAGCATTTTAAAGAAATTTAACAGAAATTTCTATTTTTAGTAACCATGGCAACACCGTCCATCAAAATCAAAAACCGATGCACTAAATTACGTATCTTAGTGTAGTCTACTTGTGTGCCAAGTTATATTGAAATCCGACCAAAACTGTAGGAGGAGTAGCGTTTTAAAGGAATTTCACAGAAATTTCTATTTTTAGTAACCATGGCAACACCGTCCATCAAAATCAAAAACCGATGCACTACATTATGTATCTTAGTGTAGTCTACTTGTGTGCCAAGTTATATTGAAATCCGACCAAAACTGTAGGAGGAGTAGCGTTTTAAAGGAATTTCACAGAAATTTCTATTTTTAGTAATCATGGCAACACCGTCCATCGAAATCAAAAACCGATGCACTAAATTATGTATCTTAGTGTAGTCTACTTGTGTGCCAAGTTATATTGAAATCCGACCAAAACTGTAGGAGGAGTAGCGTTTTGAAAAATTGTTTACAGACAGACGGACAGACAGACAGACAGACAGACGGACGGACGACGGACACCTTACTATCGCATAAGCTCTTCTGGTCTCTGACCAGTAGAGCTAAAAACAAATAACCAAAAAAAATCTTAATTAACTATCCTACTGGGATATATGACAGGAAAAAGTACCTCTAGTAAAAGTATTCAACAAAAAATCTTTTAAAAAAATTATAAGTACATGTATACACAGTATCTATCTATTTCCAAACACCTTAACACCCTACCTACTTCAGAAAGAACAGAAAATAAAACTTATAACCAAAAACAGGGTGGAATTAGCTAATACTCAGACAACTGAGCCAACAGAAATGTTGCAACATATACCTTCAAAAGTCCACATAATACTTGTGCCGACTTGGAAGTTACTTTAGAGGAGGTGTATGGTGGTTTGTTATGGTAAATATTAGTTTTTATTCATGTACAGAAATATGGTAAACTAATTTCGTTGGCAAATTTTTGGATGAATTGCTGTAATATGTCGGGCACTCTTCCCTTTAATTCCACCTCTTTGTATATGGAATACAGTAAATTTATCCAAAAATGTTGTTATGAAAATGACATTAAAAAATTTCAAGCTTTTTTTAAAATTGAATAAGATGATTCAGAGAAAAAATAAGGAAAATATATTTCCAAATTTCAAAATACAATTACTAATATATCAAAACTGAAACTTCTAAAGATTAAAGTAATAACTTTACTCTGAATACAATTATTATGTGAAGACAGTTTTAATGAAAGACATTTTGGATGGGTATAGAAAAAAAATCTATCTAAATTAAAGCTAAGCTGTCAGTCATAGGAAGTGTGTCCGTGTGATCCCCTGGATCTAAATTTAGCCATAAAAAATGGTGTGGCAGCCATTGCTAAAATAGCTATTCCCATTAATGGTCGATAAGCAATCCAGCCAATGGCTATGACTGTTAGAGAGAGACTGATGGATAAACAGAGGTTCATCATGGTTACTCCAATAGCTACAAGCTCTCGGATAATCGGCAGCCAATCAACTGAAAAAATATTTTTAAAAAATCATAAACAACATACATATAGTTACATATAAAAGGTTTAAAAAGTCGACTTATATTTAAGTGCTATTGCGGACATTTTCTTTTTTTCAAGCAAGTACAGTCATTCATAAATACTGTAAACCAAGTTTAATTAGCGTGCGAGAAATATTCGCGAGTTTTGTGACCTTCGTTTGTTCGGGAATATTTCTCGTCGCGAACCAATTATTTACATGTAAGTTTTTGTTAAATGTTTCATCAGTCGCGAAAATTAGTAGTTGCGGATGAATTTCAAACTGATGAATCGCGATTAAAAGATGTCGCGAATAATAGTTGGTTTACAGAAATGTATCCACATTTATATATCAGTGTTCAACAGCAGATTTAAAATTTCAAAAGGGAAGGGGCAAGGGTCTGGTCATTCTACTTTTTACCAAAAAAAAGGGGGGCAGCCCAGACCCCTCCCCCTTTAATACTGACATCTGTTCAGAGTAAATGAATGTCATTGAAACTAAAATGTGATCAAGTACATTTCCCCCCTTTCAACAACCTCTGTATGATATGTTATATAGATACTTCACTTTCTGCTTCATTCAAGCTTCTATCATACCTAGAGTTCTGATGATGCTTGTTAAGCATCCAAATCCCACAAACATCAGGAGCCAGCCTCCAAACCTCACAGCCCAGGATATCATAGTGTTCTTCTGGTGTTCTTGAGCAAATATTGCCTACAATGAAAGAATTATATTACTTCAAGTTAAAATAAATGTTATACATGTATTCTAATTTTTTTTAATATATTGTAAAATCACATATTTTCGTTTGGTCAAATTTTTGTGGTTAGAGGAAAAAATACTGGTTTGTAGGGATTTGAGTTTATGGTTGAAAAGAAATGTTATGTATTTGAAAGTTTACATTTTCATGGAGGTCATTAATTCATGGTTCTCTTCGTATCTCAAAAACAACAAAAATAAAACCCCCACAAATATAAATGATTTCAGAGTAACCTGTATGCTTAAAGATCCTAATAAAATGTTAAGAATGCTTGAATTAATTCCAAATTGAGTAACACAACCCAATCAGCAAACATATGCTGAAGATGACAATTTTATAAAGGTAAAAAACCTGATATTGAGTTATCTCTCTTTGCACTCCTCCTTTGCTTACAATACTTTCCAACATAATTATGATAAAAATTTATCATACAAAGAATTCAAAGAAATTTCTCCCCATTGGAAACTTTGGGCTGATGTGTACATGTACTACTAAGGCACAGTATAATTATATAAACATTTACACACTGTCATTCACATGGGCTTCTATCACTATTCAAGGGCCAGCAGTGCCCAGCACCCCCTTACCTTCCCAACTCTGAGCACACAATACTGTGTGACTGCCTATATATCTGAAAAGTTAAACAGATATACCAACCTCTGGGGAATGTCTTCCCATATAGAGAAAGAGCAGATCATATCCATTATCTGCTTCATAACGAACGATGGAGTTACCGGACTGCTTGCCTATAATGCTCACCTATAAGAGAGATAATAGATTTCTTTAGTTCATTTGTGTAAAACAATTTCTTTTTTATATAAAAATTAATTTGCATTTCTGATTTCATACTGTGAACATCTTTAATTCCAGTTTCAAGTTCCATAATTTTGAATGTAACTGTTTATAGCAAGAATAAATTTGATTCTCTTTATTGAAATCTTTGAACAGCAAGAGATTCAGAAATATATTACAGAGGCTACATCACTCCAAACACTAGGGGATTTATTTAATATAATCTATATATACAAAGAGAACATCATATCTTACCACATCTGGCTTCCCTAGAGTAGACTCTCCACTAATTCCAGCATATTTATAGCTCACCCGGATATCTCCTGCCTAAAGGAAAGCAATTTCAAATATTTCAAAAAAAACAAAAACAAAAACCCTCCTGAGATTCCAGTTTCTTTCTGTGTCTCTTTCATGAAAAGATATATATAGTTATTTATTGTAACATTATTTCTCCTCAGCTTATAAACAGAATTACATTTAGCTATTCACTGATTAGCATAAATTTAAAAGCTTTCAAGCGCATATAGAACTTGAGGGTCATTCATCCCTATTGGTGCATCTTTTACTACATGCACATTAATGTAATTCCATATAAAGAACATTTACACATTTTGCATAAATTTGTATCATCCATGTTTTATATATGGAGTGAAATCTGTCTAATCCGACATGCACTGGGACACAAATTTTGTGTTGAAATAGGCAGGGTGTCAGATAAAGAGTGTTGAGAAATAAAAAAATAGTGAAGTTGGAATCAAAATAAAGGCTGGAATTCACAGTGAAACAGACTACCCAGGTACATGTAATACATGTAGAATCCTTATTTTACATGAGTATAACAAATTACTGTAACATAACCATACAACAAAACAACATCACTAGTGGACTGTTGTTCAAGAGTTTTTGCATTTCCGAAAATGTAAAAGTGAATAATTTTACCTGGTATTTTCCGAGTGGTATTTCTCGCAAAATCACACAATAATAAATTCCTCACAAATACTAACAAATCAACAGACACTCAAATTACAGGTGACTCTCGATGGCTCGAACTCCGATCTCTCGAAGTTCTCGATCTCTCGAAGTGAACCTCCGGTCCCGTTTTTTTCATCTATATAACTAAGCAAATTTACTCCTGATCTCTCGAACTTCCAATCTCTCGAAGTTCTCTATCTCTCGAACTAAGACCTGGGTCCCGTTACACATATTTCATTGTTTTTTACTCTCTACTTTTCGAAGTTTTGATTGCACATGTATATACACGTCAATCAAGCATAAAATTAATTCAGCTTGGACTTATCTGGATAACAGTGAACGCCTGGGGCTGGGATGGACGTGTTAATTGGGTGTTTACATAGATGATACTACTCCTGTGAGTTGTCCGAGTGTTGATATGATTAATTGGTTAATTGGTAAATTATAAACAAATCGCTTCACAACTTATTTTGACTGGACGAGACGATAATTTTGAGAAAATAATTTAGGGATGGTCAGTAATTTTCCATAGATTAAGAACTTTAATATTATTAGAGTCTACACAATCCCAGTTTGGCAAACATTGCACAAGAAATCCTATCTCAAGAATTGTATACCGAGCAATCTTGTGAAGGACCGATCATGCCCGCGCCGGGGGGTTAGCAAAATCGACAATTGCTATTCAGCAGTGATTTTTCTATACTTTTTAAATGGGGTCTGGGCCTTTACAATTGGGAAAAATTATCGACATTTGTGTCAAATTGGGAAAAATTATTAACTAAAGATTGAAATAAACCTTAATTGACAGGTAAAATAAAATATATATGTAAATGTAACATCTTTTATTCAAAATATTTACTACAAAATAACAAATTAGACACAGTTCTACATTTTTAACTTTTTTTTTAATCTTTGAAAGTTGTCATTAATTGAGACTGTCCTATAATTCCATCTTTCTTCTCCTTTTTTTTTTGTTGCCATAATGGTAGACATAAGAGAAAATCCTACTCATAATAGCCATTGAAGGTGATATAACCTGACATGATTTATAACAAATCCTTTTTTTCTAACTAGTTATTAAAGCTTTTTAAATTACCCTTATCATATTGCTGCAATATTAGTTGCATCTTCCACGTGTTACAGAAACAGTTGGAATCAGGCTTATTGTAGAACTACTAGTACTTTTATTTACAAAAAAAGCTATGTTTCGCCGGTTCACATGCATCTTACACTTTCCTACGATGCATTTAGTTTGACATGGTCCATGTGTTTTTCTATGTCTTGTAAATGCACAAAATAATCAGCTGTTCTTCACTATTATTGACCGAGAACAATAGTGTTTCACTTTAGATAAGTCCTACATAAAAAAAATTCAATATAATAAAAACAAGAACGGTTTTGTTTTGGGAAAAAAAGCAAATGAAATTGGGAAAAAATCGGTAATTTTTGATAGGGGAAAGGGCCGATATTCGGACCTAAAATGGGTGTAGAAAAATCACTGTTCAGGTTTCATGTAATCATGAAATGAGAACAAATAAATATTGAAACTTAAATTAATCATTTTATTTATTCAAAACACGATCATCGTTGTTGAAATCAAGTGAATATTACCCGTAAAATACGAATGAAAACGTGTAATGACATGATCAACATAAACTTCCGGTATGTATAATAGTAGAACAATGATGATCGGAACTGAAAATTCCGGATTTTATTCACTTTCTATCTCTCGAACCCCCCGATCTCTCGAACTTTTCTTGCGGTCCCTTGAACTTCGAGAGATCGAGATCAAATTTTACAAAAGTGAAGTGAATCACTATACCTGTAGTGACTCTAAACACATGAATACCGATAAGTACATATATGGTAAAATCCTGTTAAGTTATTGACATAAGGCCTATGATACCTGTGGTTTTCTTGGATTCTGAGACATGTAGTACATCCCATTAAACAGTGTGTATCCATCATGAGGCACGGGAAGGAGCTCAGATGGAATGGGGCGGAACTCACTGATCTGGTCAACCAATCCTAAAGAAAGATAATTAAACTTTATTCAGATTTCATGATTTCAAAGGAGAACTGAAATACAGTCAAACCGCGTTATCTTGAATGCAAAGGACCAAGAAAATACTTCAAGATATCTAAGATATCTAAGATATCCAGGGTAAAATACTTAAGGAATAAGCAGTTGGGACTTCAAAATGACTTCAACATATCCATGGTATTCAAGATATCCATGTTCGAGATACCGAAGTTCAACTGTATGTGGAAACCATATTCCTACCATCATAATTGTATCATTTACAGAACTGATATTGTCTGATCACTTACCACTTGAGAGATGATATATTCCAACATGCACTGGACTGGCTACTTGTGTTCTTGATTCGACTGGGAAATTCCTACAAAGTACATGTAAAGAAATGTTTGAGAAACATATATGCCCTCCATGTGGCAATATTAAAAAGGGAACAACTTTAAATCTAGAATGTCTGTAACAACATAGTGAAAGCAAATGGTCCTCTACTAGTCAGGGGCAAACATAATACTAGTTAAATTTGATCTCTATCATATCTCAATATCATTAGGGTAATTTACTTCTCAGAAGGTACCAGCTGCAGTTTACCAAAATTGATGTATGTAAAGCAAATTCTTCTCAAGACACTGAGCTGACAATATCTTCCTACATGAATGTCTAGTGTCTATGTTGTAATGTTGTTTGACCTTGACCTTTGACCCCATGACCATTCATCTACTTCTCAATCGGAACCAATAACCCAAGTTTATATCTGTCTAGCAAAGAGTTCTCTAGATATTGAGCGGTCAATACTTTCCTATGTCCAGTTTGCCCTTGACCTTTGACTTTGTGATCAAAATCAATAGGGGTCATTAACTCCTTAAGGGAAACCAATCTACCAAGTTTGATGTCTGTCAAGCATATTGCTCTCAAGATATTAAACACACAAGATCTTCCTATCTCTATAGTTATTTAACTCTTGACCTCTTTGTATTACCTTGTGACCTCGAAATCAATAGGGGTCATCTACTCTTCAGGTGGTAGCCGTGTACCAAGTTTGATGTCTGTCAAGCAAAGGAATCTCAAAATGTTGAGCATACAACATTTGGTCTAGCAACTGACATACTGCCCGACCTATGGACAGGAGCAGAGCAATATGCCCCCTTTTTTAAGGGAGGAAGGATAAAACAAATCAGTGTGCATTCATTATAGAATCTTTCTTTATAAAAGCACAAAGCAAGGACATAAATGATTTAAAACTCTACAATGTTTCAAATTTGTTATACATGTCACAGGAACTTGGGGGCTGGAACCCCCCCCCCCCCCCCCCCCTTTCAATTTTTTTCTTTTTAAAACTGGGATCAGCAAACCTTTCTCCTATTTCCTGCACTATATATGTTTTCAATAATGTAATCATTTTGTCTCAATAAGCTGTTTTTTTAATATATCATTTTCCACTGATACAAAAAAAAGAGAGTCGAAAATGATATATTTAGAAAATCAATAAAATTTTTATAGACTTTTTCTTTTTTTATATCAAACTCAAAGTATAATACCTGGTATCCTTTACCCATAGGCCTAGATGCCATGATTTGAACAAACCTAGAAGTAGGTAATGTGGGGTAGCTTGCATATGTAATTGATGTCACAGTCCAATGCAAAACAGAAAGGTAGAAATATATTGTTCAATGCTTCAATGCTTTATAAATATACCTTGGGTTTTTGTGGCCAACTGGGTTATCAAACGAATCACTATTGACTAAATCGGATCTCCATTCCAAATCTGCAAATAAAAATAGATAATCAGTAATGATCTGTCCCTGTAATTGCTTTCACATTATAATTCAGAAACCTACATTTCAATATGGAAATCATGTACATTTCTGTAGTAGCATGTTACTAAACCATTACACAATTACATTCATTGTCCAAGAGGAATTGAAGTACAGGATTCTACCAAGCATCTTGTATAAATACAAGTGAAATTTTGTTAAATTCATCATAAACTTAAGGCATATGTATTTTTATTGAACTTGTCTTGAGAATGTGGTTTCTGTTATAGACATGTATCATATGTCCTGTGTCTCAAGCCTACCGTTTGATTAGGTGGTTTCTGTCAGTCAGATTTCTAACAGTAAATAAGTGGTGTTTGTTGGGCTAACAAAACAAGTATTTTTAATCTATGACACACTTATAGTATGACTTTATGGCAATCTAATTAAAATTTGACCTTTCATCTCGCTCTTTGTAAATATATTTGTTGCTTGTGAGACAAGCGACAAATAGATTTACGAAGAGTGAGATGAAAGGTCTAATTTTAATTAGATTGGACTTAATAGTTTCAGAAAAACTCTAATTATGATTTTTTTTGTCTCACTTACCACATGCATATATGGTTTCTTACCATATGAGTCTGTGGTTTCTGTGTAACTTAACAGATGAGTTCGTGTATGCTTATCATATGACGTTGTGGTTTATTACCATATGAGTATGTGGATTCCTACCATATGAGTATGTGGTTTCTTACCGTATGAGTATGTGGTTTCAGTCCTTGTTTGTCCACCTTCATTGTATTCTCTGTATAGGATAAAAAAACTTGTAAGAAAGCTTTAAACATACATATCACAAATATAAATAAGGTTGTGTTTGTCATATTCTAACAATTCTTATAATAATTCATGTGAATTACATGTACAGAGAGATTTCTATCATATAAAGCAGTTAATGTGTTTATAATAAAAAAAAATACAGGTACATGTTAGAATGTCTGTGGGTAATTCACTTTATTGATATACAAAACCTTAGAACTCTGCCAAAAAAGAATAATATATCTGGTTGCTCATGAAGGTATTCTGACTGGTAAAAAAACCCAAAATTTTTAAATATTTATACATTTTACATGAATTGGTTAGTTGATGAACTTTGCCCTCTGACCTTTTTGTCTCTGTCTCCACCCACTGATACATTTCCACACTTCTCTGTAATTTAACTGCATTTACCGTCACGTAGTGTACATCATCTACCAATGGTTGCTGTTGAGAGATTAAGTGACATACAAATTATATTTACCCCACCTCTGTTGATTTTTCGATGAAATCCTGGCTTACGATTGGTTGAAGTCTGTCACTTGGAAGGGGGTGTATTACTTATACCTAGTTGCTTGAAAATCAATACATGGTCGAGTTATCGTTCTTTTTTAACATTCTAACAAGTCGAGTTCATGCAATTTGCCGAGTGTCTGTTGACAATTTAACAGTTAACTAATGTAACGAAGATGGAACCTTTTCTTCCCTTTACTGAAAGTCTTCAAAACTGTCAGTATACGTTATTACAGCACTACACACTAGCAAAACAAATTACGTCACACAAAGTGATGTCATTATAGGCATTGTATGAGTGATGAATCATGTAATTATACAGGCCTAGTAAGAAAAACAATTTTACAAACCACAGACAATGCATAAATATTTCATCAGTGGGGTAAATTTGTTACATAGTTTTGTAGTGACAGGGTACGGGATGACACCTGGTTAGTAAATTCCATTCCTGGCTCGGCTATGAAATTTACTAACCAGGTATCATCCCGTACCCTGTCACTACAAAACAATGTAACTAATAACATCTTTTTTCCTAGTACAGTAGAAGCAATATGGTTTACCATGTCATGCCTTGAGCGCACACATCCCCCTTCCATTTTTCACCCAAAATCAAGGGATCATGTACATCCTTTACATGTACTTAACTTTTCTTAAAATATGAATTTTCGTAAAGTCAAAGTTGTTAAACTTTATCAGACTTTTGTCAATTAGTGTTTAAACTTATGATAAATAATTTGTATAATTTCCTTACTACAAGCATGTCATGTGACCTATATATATTTCGAGAAATATTTAGATTTCTTTTATGTTTTTTCTCAAATACCTTAATACATTGATCTTCTTTACTTTTCAGTTATGGGGTGTCCACTAAATATACATGTAGGACAACAGGTATTTATAAGTAAGTTGTCCAGAAGTGGCAATTGCACACTCCTCACATAATATACTTTACACTGTTGTATCTTTGTATTAGAAAAGTTTTTTTTCTCTAAGTTACTCATAAACAACACTGTATATATACAAGTATTACAAGTTACAACATGTCTATCTAATTAAAAATATGCCATATCACTAGGAATATACATGCATTACATAGCATGCTTAAAGCATGCAAAGTACATGTTAAGAAAGTACCACATTGAAACTGGCAAATTAAATGAATAATTGTTCCCTCTATCTATCTTTAGAGCATAATAAGCATTTTTTTTGCTACTAAACATTTGTATACCTTTCCAGTAGACAGCTCACCACTGATGTAGATTAGTGCTCCATCATTGTTTGTATTGATCCCAAATATATTTTCCTGGACCATAACCTTGCTCAATCCTTCATCTAAAGACTTTGCAGTTTTAACAGCTCTTCCCTACAACACAATGACAGAGTTTAAAATCTTGTGCACTGTATCCTTATTACATGTTAAAATGAAAAAAGTCTTACATGTATATGTTAAACCAATGGCTTCTCTGAAGTGACAAGTTCATTTTTCTGTATTTCTAATGTTTGAGTATTGTCACAAACATTGATATGAAATTCAGTTTTTGATTTATGATCTAAAAAAGTTACACAGCTATTCATGTACATGTCCTTTTTACTAACTACCGGTATGTGGAAAGGACAATTTAATAATGAAATCATCAATTAAAGTATTATTCTAAATATTCAAACATGATATAAACTGATATTTGCAACTGCTCTGTTTTTGATTTTCTGTTTCATATAATGAAGTGAAAAGCTTACCTCATTCCAGAACAATAGAACTGAAGCTCCTATTAGAAGGGCTATCCCCACCAGTATACCAATTAGGCTTTGACCAATCCTCTCCAGAAAACCAGGATTACGGCGATATGATACTCGAGTGTGGCTGTCCATATTGTGGTGACCTGGGGCATCAGGGTACTGCCATGCAGAATGAAAGAAAATAATTAAAAAGGGAATCTTACATATCATGCATGGAGGTATTTATTGAAAGCACTGGCTATGTCAGCTTGTTGGCTCAATGGTTAGAGCACTCGTAAGGTTAGCAGGAGATTTTGGCTTTGATCCCTAATCTGGCCAACATTTTCCACAGGTCTGTTACATGTACATGTAGCATCCAGCAAGAAAGTTCATGGGTAGTTCAAAGCATATAAATGTGGTTTTAGTTTTAGAACTTAAAGGGAAAGGAGGAAAAGTGCCAAGGGGATTCAGTGCCTTGGCCCGTATTTTGGAGGTTTGACCACTATGATGGTAAGCATGGGGCCCTAGTTTGAGTCCCTGTCTGGCTGAGTTTTCTGGGCCAGTTATACATGTTACACATTGATTAAACACAACTACAGAATAGGGCTGTCACGGTTCCAAAATTTTTCGGGTCGGGTCGGTTCTGTAAATTTTCGGTTCGGTTTCGGGTTTTTCGGTCCGGTTATTTACATCTATTTTAAACCTTAATTTCATGAATTTAACTTGAAAAATCTTTTATTTGTTACATTAAATTTACATTGAAAACAAGTCTTAACCATGCGAATGTCTAGACATCGTTGTGTAGAACTACTTGGCCTACTATTAGCCACAACCTGACCATTCCTGCTCGTTTTGATAATTATCTTATACTTCCGTGACAAGTGTTTTGTCATGGAATAAAGTAGATTTCAGTTGTGATGTTTATTTATCACTGTTATTGTCATCATTCCTTTGATTTCGACGCCATTTTTTGTATTGAACAGACTCTAATATATAAACCAGACCCGAACCGAAATCCGGAAAAATGGAACTGAAACCGAACCGAACAACTTGGACAGCGGTTCTCGGTTATTTCGGGTACTCATGACAGCCCTACTACAGAATCAAATCAAATGTTAAAATTATACAAACAAGACAGAAATTCACTTTACCTCTCGAGATAATTTTGTCTAATCAGCATCAGTTTTAATTTTCCTTCTATCAAATATCTCTTAAAATAAACGTTTATCTATAGATACGCAAATTAAAGTTAAAATTCATGCAAAATGACTGAAAGTGATCTGGACAACATTTATTGATACTGTAGTTTGAAAGACTATAGCAAGAACAAGCCACTTCGAGTTTACCTTTATTATTGCTAGGTCAAAATGCTTAAGAGTACTTGCACTGAGTTCCTTACTTCTAGAAAATTAAGATAAGGACTGAGAAATAAGATAATGATACGATAAGATACTGGACATGTCCAACAGGTCAGCACGTGCAAGGTTTCACACAAATATCCACATAAAAATGATTGTCTGTAATACTTACATGGCTTCTGTACATACTAAAACAAATGACAGCTCTTATTATATCGATTGCAACAGAAAATGATGCAGCAACAAAATAAAAACGAAAGTTGTTTACCTTTTACCGGAAGTAGATAAGTCGTGATCTGATTGGCTGATGTAACTTTTTGTTATATCGAACATAAAATGTTTCGAAATAATGTAAGTGCAATGCTATTGTAACCTCAGGTCCTCGGATAATTGTCCATGTGAAATTCCAGGTAGCGGTGCAGTTTTCATGAAAAAATGCTTATGATTTGAGTCGCCATTCAGGTCTGTAGCAACGGTTTAAAAAAAGGGGGGGGGGGACTTCCCAAAATAATCGGGAAACTAAACTAAAATAATGAGTGTTCATAGAAAATCATCTAATATCGCTTTTCTATATGATTTGGACAATTCCCATTATTTTATTTGTGTTATGAAAATATGTATAAATTTTATTCAAGATTGAAAAATTTAGAGTCAGAGAATGAGCATCATGATCAATTAGTGGTGTCTGCATTTAAGGAAGATAAAACACTGGGGTCTAGAGTATCTTGGCAAAGAAAACTTTTTACTCTAGATCTACATCAGAAATTGTCTTTATCCTCATTGGACATATCACATAAAACTTTAAGACATGAATTAGAGGAGCACTATGGGAATAAAATCTGTGAACAGTTAAAGAATATTTCTAAATCAGATTCTGGAAAATTAACTTTTTATAGTAATATCATTATAATATATGACCGATTAGCTAGGGGTGTCCACACTGTAGCTCGAACCTACAACCCTCAGATTTAAAATCCAATGCTCTACCGACTGAGCTAAAGGGTTAACCCACTAGCTAGTGCTAGTAGGAGCGTGGCCTTACTATATACAACGCATAGCCACTTTCAACTCTGTTACAAATAAATTTAAATGAATATAGATTACAGAACTACCTACAATTACCATTGGAATTAAGAAATCTGAAATTTTAAGAACAATCCTTACAAAACTAAGTATTGGTGCTCATACACTACATATTGAAATAATGGGAAGATATACTCAAGGCCACCTATTCCTAGAGAAAAACGTGTATGTCATTCTTGTAAATTTTTTTTATTGAAAATGAAAAACATTTTATACTTTATTGTCCTAGTAATGATCAGTATAGATTACAATATTGTGATATATTTAATGCTCAATGTTACATGAAGGAAAACCCTATTATAATGACATTATCAACCCTCCAAGTATCACAATTGCTAGAAGAGTATGTAACTTTCTGAAAAAGTGTTTTGATATTAGAAAAGAGAAACTTCAACATAACTGATATGCTTACTGTAATAATTGATTTTATGTATGTTATTGTTTGTTGTATTCATGACTAATTATGCCAATGTATGATGGTGTTGTCAAATATAGATGAATTGAATAATAACAAGAGGCCCAAGGGCCTTAACGGTCACCTGAGTATAATGTAATGATCCATAGATTAAAAAAAAATAAGCTGATAAATAAAGCTTTGTTGCCCAAATGCAAGAGAAATAGGATGGTCAGGGATCAGCAACTTATTACTCAGTAATTTAGTTCTCAACAAATCTTAAAGTTGGTCTAATTATTTGCCTGTACTTTTCCCATTTTTCACTGTCCTCATGTGGACTAAACAAAACAACACTTCTAGAGCACTATTAGTTAACACAATTCACCCCCCTCACAAATGGCCTCTCTTGATCTTTAAAGATTATTTATTGTACAAAGATATATGGTAATTTTGTCCCATTTACATCTATCTATTATTTAAAGGTTTACCTGACCATTAAAATCTATAAAAGTACTTTTGTATTAAATATTATAAAATTTATAGTATAATTCTGTTATTCGATTGACCTTTTAAGGTATTTCACTCGTGAAATTTGTTATATCAACCCGTACCAAACATTCTAGCAAATGCTCATGAGCAGCTCATGAGACTCACATGAGAATCTAGTAAGAAATGTATGTAAATTAGGTAGAATTGGATTTTGCTCATGTGCAGATTGTTAGTCTTTGTTAGGGAGGAAAATACTAACCAGAATGCACATGTGCAAAATAATGCTCACCTGGATGCTCATGAGCAAAAGTCTATTCATTTGCTCACGTATGAACAGGCCTTATTTAAAGATATAGCATTGGTAGTAATTTTTCTAAGTTCAGTTTTCTCACGTGAGCAAGAGGTTAGGAAATTGGACATAGTCAAAATTCAGTATTGCAGGTAGAACCAATTAAAACCAAAGAATTACAAGTCTCATTTCCTCATGTGAGCATTTCAAATGCTCACGTGAGGAAATACAATACTTTGTCACTCTATGTGGTCCAAGCTTTTACACGCCTTCATTACCATTGCCCATGTGTTAACTGTTAAGGCTTCCTGATGAATTGGGGGCCAGGCAGGAATTTCTTAACTTCTTGAGCTTCCAATCTTCATCCCATCATTTTGCAAATGCTTTCCTCTCCCTAAACAACCTGTTGTGTCCCCAACAGTTGCTTAAAACTAGGGCAGTGTCCAATGAGGGGAGCCAGTCATTTGTGCGCGCTTTCAGAGTAGTTTAAAATTTCAATCCAAAATGTTTGTGAGGGACTGAAAGTATACACCGGTAGATTTATACAGTTAAGAAGTGAAATATGCTTTGGGAAATACATGTCATCACCATATTGAACTGGATGTCAACATTTTAAAAGCTACAAATGTATCTTATGTCCAGGAGATGAGGAAATATTAAAGATCAATTACGAATGACCATGCAGCCACAATGAAAAAGAACTGTGATAATAGGAAAATTTCAAAGATTTGCTGGTACTAAAGAATGCTGAGAAAAGGGTGAGTGCACGGGCCTTATAATCCCCCTCTCATTTCAGATTGCACTAATTATAAAACATAATATGTTTGTGTGTTAATTATTAATTAATACTTAATTTAGATAGAAATGCAGTATGTTATCAATAATTACAGTTTAATATATGAACATGAATTTACATCATTACATAATGTAATTAATGTTTATATAGTTCTGAATATAGGACCAAACATAAAATCCTTAATGTATTGCAAATTCTCTATAGGGGATTCTTTTAAGAACTATAAATATGGTAACCCAGAAGTTAGATTAGGTCAAAGTGTACATAACAGCTCAGTGCAGTAATCTATAATTTATCTATGATAAGATAAGTTGCTTATAATATTGATGCATATGATTTATTACTGACTGGCATTGACCAATTGAACTATGAAAAATATAATAACTATAAAGGATGTATTCGTTATAACAAAAGATTTGACCTATAGGAGAGAACTAGCTATTTTCCGGAAAAAGTCACATTTAAAAATCAATCTTCTTTTAGTTGTTTTCTATTGTATATTTGTCTAAATTTTACAAATTTGCATTTTGAACCTAATTTTTTTAATTTGCAACTTTGAAATTAACCTTCAAAGTTGGTCCAAACAGTATTTTGTCCGTTAAAGCACTAATTTTTGCGTGAATTTTGGCATAGAAGTCCTTTTGGGCAGGCCTGCCCCTAACTTAAATTATGAAATTTTGATAGATTTTGATCTAAAGAATGATTTAAAACAAGATTATTTTAGGGGCACCCCTGCCTTACGGTCGAAATTCGTAAAAAACCTACAAAAAATGCGAAAAACCTAGTTCTATCATACTGGTTTACATTTATGGAGTGCATTTTCATAGTCAGTATAGCTCAGAGAGATGGACCGAAGACTCTTACCATGGACCTATTTTATGTCTTAGTTCGAATCCACCTGCTGGCACACTTTTATTTTTTTTTTCAAATTTTACACCTGTATAAACATGAACTTTAATTTTTTATACAGGCTTTTGCATTTTACTTCCATTTTCTTCTTTAAATGTATGTTTGCTGTTGATATAAAAGACATTTAATATATATTATATTTGTAATCTAAATTTTATTCTATTGTTGTTTGTTCAAGTGAGCAATTGTTGCACATGAGACTAACGAGCCTCATGTGAGCAATATTCTAGGTGAGCAAAATGATTCCTCACATGAGCAAAACATGTTCATGTGCAGAATCTTGCTCACGTGAGCATTTCACCTAATTTGCATGTTAAATTGCACATGAGACCTCACATGAGCGTCTCACGTGAGGAAATCTGGTTAGTCCTCACTTGAGCTGCTCATGAGCAAATTGTGAGAATGGTTTGGTATGGGAAGGATATACTAGAAGTATATTCTTGATAAGTACTCATTACAAGTACCCTGTAGTAAGACTCAAAATCGCAGAGAAAATGGGGTGTCAGTGTGCATCTAACTGAGCTACGGTACAATTAAGTTGACTTTTTGCACTTAAATTGTAACTCTTTGGTTAATCACTTTAACCGTTATCATATTTTATCAGATGTAACCATGGCGATAAACATAATCTTATTTAACGTAAAATTGTTTGAATAATATTTATCATTGAACAAATCATGCGAATTAATGCGCATAAATTATTGTGTGACCTTTTTGCACTATAAAAGTCTCATATTTGGGGTATTAAAAATCTAAATAGGCAATAGAATATTTTCTTGTATCAAACTTTTTACGACTTAATTACGACTTAAGTGCTGATCGGTCAAAAGTATCGAGTAGTTTAAAATAATGAAAGAAAAAGTTGGGGTCAGTGATGTAAATTTTGAAATATTGGTCAAAATATGCGATTTTCTGGCAGAAAAACTGTTGAAATTTGATCTTAGCTTCTTTAATATATCTTCATTTCTTGGCAAAATTTGTCTAGCGAAGGTGTAAATTTTGTTATAAAAATACAAATTGAGACCTATATTTAATATTCCAGGCATATCATAACGAAAAATATTCTCTAAGTAAAAGTATGTGAGGCTAAAGTTCCAAGATATTAAATTTAATAAATGTGTAGATTTGCAGAAATTTCTGCTAAATATCCTTCCACCACTAGAAATAGTTCCTTATAAATATTGCTTCTTTATGAATTTTTCAGCAGTTTTTTAATTGAATGTTGAACATTTTACATTGTTTAATTTAAATATGTCAGAAAGATTGAATTGTAATGAATAGTTTTTAAGTAAGAGGTTCAGACTGAAATTTTCTTAAAGGCTGACGAGTGACATACCTTAAGTTACATTATTTACAATGATTACATGTGAATAGCAAAGGGGAATAACTTCTTTAAGTAAAAATAAATAAATTGATCAAAGAGTACAGAATTTCAAAATTTGGTAAGAACATCCCTCCTTATTACAACTTAATATACTCTATTTGCCTCCTACATGCCCAGGAGCAGAGAAGATTTTCAAGGAAATAATAAATTTTCACTATAGATTCAATATAGCCCCACCCTAATACCAATGCCCCTGACCCAGGGGCCAAGATATTCACAATTTTGGAAGAGGCACTCTTGCTTATCATGTAACCATGTACTTAGTATGTTTCCTTAATAACAATAGGCAAAGACGAAGATTTCAAAGAAATAATGCATTTCTACTTTATATTCAAAAGAGCCTCACCCTAACACCAAAATCCCTGACCCCGGGGTTATGAATTTTAACTTTTTTGAAAAGATTTCCCTGCTTGTCATAACAATGCAATTAGTTTTTCTGTTAAATACCCTGTGGCAGAAAAGATTTCAACAAAAAAATGCATTACACCATACATTTAACAGAACCCCCCCCCCCCCCCAAACATGGGGCCACAAATTTCACAATTTTGGAAGAGACATCCTTAATCATCATACCCATGCACCTAGTTTATCTGCTACATGTATATACACAGGAGCAAAGAAGATTTTCAAAGAATTATTGCCATTTCAATATATATTTAATATATAGAGCCCTGCTCTAACGTTAACACCAGAACCGCTGACCATGCAGGGATCAAGATATATACATTATTTTGAAAGAGTTGTCCTTGCTCATCACTAGAGCCCCCCCCCCCTCCCCTTCACAGAACCCTTCACCCTGGGGCCACAAATTTCACAATTTTGGAAGAGGCACCCTTAATCATTATAACTACGTACCTAGTTTATCTTCTTTACATACGGTGGGAGAGAAGAAGAAAACCCAGGAGAAGAGGAGAAGATTTTCAAAGAATTAATGCATTTCACTATATCACTATTAGAACCCGCCCTAACACCAGAACCCCTAACCCAGGGGCCATGAAATTCACAATTTTAGAAGAGGTTCCCCTCCTCATCATAACTATGCATTTAGTTCATCGGCTTAATACCCAGGACCAGAGGAAAAGATTTTAAAAGAATTAATGCATTTTCACTATATTATCATTAGAGCTCCACCCTAAAACCAGAACCCCTGACCCAGGAGCCATGAAATTCACAATTTTACAATAGGCCCCCCTCATCATCGTAACTATGTACTTACATGTAGTTCATCAGCTTAATACCCAGGAGCAGAGGAAAAGATTTTTAAAGAAATAATGCATTTTCACTATATAATCATTAGAGCCCCGCCCTAGCGCCAGAACCCCCTCACACTGGGTCATGAATTTCACAATTTTGGTAGAGGACTCAATGTTTATTACAATCATGCCGAAAGTTTGACTGCTTAATGTCCAGGAGTAAAAAAGAAGATTTTCAAAGGTTGCATTAATTTTTAGTTATTTGACCCCACCCTTCAGCCCCCCCCGGGGGGGGGGGGGCAGGGACCATGAAATTCACAAATTTTGTCCCCCTATACCCATAAATACTACCTGCCAAAATTGGTTGAAATTGGTTGAGCGGTTACAGAGAAGAAGCTGAAAATGTTCAAATGTTAACGCACGACGCACGCCGACGGACGAAAATGGATAGCAATAGGTCACCTGAGTAAACTCTGGTGACCTAAAAAAATCTAAAGGAAAATTTACTATAGCTAAAAAGCCCCCCCCCCCCCTTCTGCGTTCTGGGATAATGTATTAGCTACATGGTACATGTATATGATGAAGGAGTTATTGAACAAGCACGTAGCATGGGGGGGGGGGCTGGGGGAGGGGCCTTCCCCCTATTTTTTTTCCAAACATAACTTGTTACTATTAAAAATGTTCATTGAACGGCCGGTTGCCCCCCCCCCCCCCACTTTTTGTTTCAGTATTGTCCTTTACAAAAAATTTGATATTTCTTATGCAAAATTTGTACATGACAATTGTCGTGTACAAATTTTGCATAAGAAATATCAAAATTTTTGTAAAGGACAGTATATTCAAATAAGAGTAATTTAGTAGTGTATGAATAAATATGAATAAAACTTGGTACTGAAAGAAGTCGGAAGCCCCCCTCCCCCCCCCCCCCCCTTCCCCAAAAAAGGATTTTCGTTTTTTTTTTTTTTGGTTCTTTTTTTGGTTGCTTGTCAAGTTTTTCCCATGCAGGTAAGTTGAATTTTATTTCTCTGGCTGCCCCCCTTCCCCTCTTTCAAAACCGATGCTACAATGTTCGTCCCTGTTCATCCCTGTTGAACTTTCATTGGTGAATATTGGCACTTGTTGGATGTACAAATGCACTGACAAGCTTATGCAAACATTTACCATTATAAGTTCAATGGATAACTCTATATTATTTTTAGTACATTCTCCGCAAAATATTGAACTATTGGACAACGTAACAATTTCATCAATTTAATTCATGTTACAAATTAAATTAATCTATGTCAAAGTCCAACATCTGTTGAAATATATGCAATATTTTAAAGGAGTTCAAACCTTCCTTCGAACATACTTTAATGTTATGATACAAAACATAGCAGACCAACAAAAACCTGTAAGACTTTGCATCCGCGTAAATTCAAATCCTAGCTAAATAGCTAAGGATATGTGCCTGTGTGTGTTTTAATTCTTTTTTTTTCAACAATTACCGGTAAGCCGAAATCAGTTCAATGCATGTATCAGCTACAAATCCCTAATAAATGAAAACACAAAAAATAAATTAAAATTGAAAGAAAATGTACTCTTTCATTTATTTTTTTACCAAAAATCTGAAAACTGCTACTAGTAAAATATTAATAAAATTATTTTGTATAAAGCAATCATAAAATTTTATACTACAATCCATTTACCACTGTCGTACAACATGTACAACGTAAAATTTTTATGTTACATGTATGGATGGACATTTTCTGTTCTTCTGGGCGTCGATCGAGAGTCTCTCCGTTTTAATAAGATTCTCAACAACACGTGCAGCAAGATTAAGATCAGAGAAATTAATCCGAGAGTGATTATGCTCACTAACATGACTTTAGCTTTCACTCCTAGAAAAGCCCAATAAGAGAAAGATGGACATTTCCTCTCTGCGATAAAAAGAACGTAAATACATGCATGTCCTTTTGAACAACTTTTCTTTGATAAACTCTCCATGAAATGAGACACTAAAAGGCTTATAATCGTTTTGATATTAATTCTTATTGAAGCAAAAATTTCAAAATGTACTTTCTTTCAAGAAAGTACTTAACAAATTGCAAACAGAGAAACAGCAAGAGAAAAAAAACCCATTGAAAATTGGTATACCCTCTTCCATATTTTTTTGAATGTGGTTCGTCTTTTGTAACAAGTCAGAATGTAAAGTAGATGTAAAGCTTTTCGATTCAGCTTTCCAAATCTCAAGGTTAAGGTTGGGATCTGACGTACCAAAATCTTTTGTTGTTGCATTTGAGAGATCTGAAACAATTAATCACACTCATGAAAAATAAATTTTGTGCTTGAAAATCATATTCCAGCTGCGAAAAAGAACGACGATTGCATGATTTGTTTACTTGAATATACTTAAAGCTTGAGATTTTCAAGACTTCCTTTTCCTTTTTTTCTTCATTTTTAATTCCATATTAAAATATACGTTTGTGATATATTTCATTAAGTCTTAAGTATGTTAAGAGGCAAGAGATAAGAATTTTAGTTTACAATTTTAGCAGATGAATATTCAAAAAAGAATTATCGATATCAATTTTTTTTTTCATTTAAGTAACTTATCGTGCTCATCTTTTTTCATTTGAGTAACTTATGCAGAATTGAATAATACTAGCACATCCTGTGGCTGGGTTACAGGCATCTTCAGTACAAAAGCACTCCATCTGACAATCCAGACCGTAGTTTGGAAACTTACACAAAAATTCGCAATGCCGTCCAAAAAATCCAACAGGACACTCTAAAGGTAATAATATTTAAATAATATCATCTTCATAAATTTTATTTTCTGAAGGATTATATATATATATATATATATATATATATATATATATATATATATATATATATATATATATATATATATATATATATGTGTGTGTGTGTGTGTGTGTGTGTGTGTGTGTGTGTATATATATGTGTGTGTGTATGTGTGTGAGGGAGTGTGTGTGTGTGTGTGTGTGTGTGTGTGTGTGTTTAAAGAATCTAATTTTCAAATAATCTGTTTTAATTCTAGTCATTTTTGCAACGTTTCTACCTGCATTATTTAATTAACACGTATGCAACTAATATCGAGATAAAAACCGACCAATTATTGTAAAAGACATGGAAGGTTTAGAAAAAGATTCTCCAGGTATTAAAATTTAGTTTCATTTTCTGATAAAGAAAACATTTACCAGCATTGAAAATAGGTTTTTGCACCCCACGCTGTACATGTCATAAACATGTGAACACGGTATGCAAATCTGGTAAGTGCTAATAATCATTGCATACCTATATATATTATAAATATTTTTATTTAAATTATTATGGAAAAATACATGATAATGAAGCATTTTAATCGTGATATGGATTTTGGCAACAAAACCGAAAATATCTATTTTAATTCAACAAATTCAGAAGTCGCAAAAGAAGATATTTACTAAAATAATTCAGATAATCGATGCTTTATGAATGGTTCATCCACAATAAACAGATGGAAATTTTAAATTATTTTTCAATAAAGAACAGGAGGGACAGACTTACAGAGAATACCTTACCGAAGGGTAGACATCCTCTACTGGGATCACATTCATATTCAGCACAGGTACATTCCGATTGACACAAGTCACCAAAGGAAGGATAAAGGCATTTCAAAGAACAATTTTTTCCCCAAAAGCCTTTATCACATGCTATAAAAATTTAAGATTTGTTAAATTATAACGTGTTGCTCTAATGTTCATTTTTTAAAAATAATTTATGTGTTATTAATACAATACATAAATATACAGATCTATTGCGCAGAAAATTTTCAGACACCCACCCACTTCCGCTCTTCACTCATACCAACATAAACAATATATAATATTTTAGCAATATTTACAAGCTATGTATGGGAAAACAAAGTGTATGCAGCCTTTGTCTCTTAATATTCATCACTTTCTTAGCAGTTAAATTTCCAACATAATTTTCTATTGTGTCCATACAGGCTCAATTGTATCAGCAGTTGAATTTGTAACAGATACATGTATACATTTTTCCTCATTTTATCACATTTTTAAATAGGCTACCAATCCATTTAAATATGGCATTTTAACATTTTTTAAACGATGAAAAATATACGTTTAACGTGAAAAATTTATAACATAGTTTGAATTTGAAAGAGGCAACTCTCCAAAAATTACGTTTTGAACGTTAAACCTACATGTTTTGATGTAGAGTTATAAATATGTAGATTAAGGTCATTTCATATATATGTACTACGTCTTATAACGTTCATTTTTATTTAATTATTATTAGCAATAGTACGTATTCCATTTTGTTGTTGATTGACATTTTTGTTTATAACGACTGAAGATGATGTTAAAATTTTTACAAGTGCTAGCATTTTTTAAACTTACGAACACATGATGTTCTTTCTTTATTCCATTTGTAACTGATGCAACAACTCCTATATAAACAAAATCATTCTATGAAAAATATAATCTTCATAATTTTATGTTCATTTTATCAGAAATATTAAGCTTGATTCAAAATGATCAGGCGTATATTATGTAAATGCACATCATTTTACAGTTAGTTAAGGAGGGATTCTTCTCATATTTCTTGTATTTAAAAAAAATGAAATTTTCATAGATTCTAGAAGACATTATCATTCAGTGATTTAGTATCAACTAGAGTAAATTTGACCGTTTTATTTTAAAGCAAGGTCTGGTCAAGACCATTATCTTTTTTCCTTGACCTAAAGAATAATATATACCGTTGCCAATCATGCAATGCCTACTTCTATTTCAAAATATTAATTTTTTTTTTTGCGTAAAAAGATATTATCATATAGGGTCTATCAGATGACACTACCAAATTGACATAGATAATTTACTAAAATAGATATTGGCTAATCCGAATTTCCTCTATTTTTTATTTTATTTATTATTTTTTTTTTTAGATTTTAGGATATATTAGTTGTTTTTATATGCTTCGTTTATCTAAATTTTTCTTATTTTCACATATGGTAAAGTAGTCATACAAAAATACAAATTGATACAAAAACAAAAAGTTTTGACCGCTTACTAAGAGAGAAAAACACTTTTTACGGATTTTTGGCTCAAATCTGTACTTAGACCGGAAGCTTTTAAAAGATTACAAAATTGTAGTTTGTTTCAAAAATCATATTTATTTGACATATTTTAAAACTTCAGTCCATTATTATTAATTTCATTTTCATTTGAAATTTTCTTTTATTTTTTTATTGTTTAAAAATTTTAACTAAATTCATTGTTTTGTATAGTAATTTTGAGAAGCAGTAAAGGAGATATTTTCATACGCCGCCGTTCGCAAAATGTAGTCCCTGCTAGATTTCAAACTCAATTTACCATTTCTATTTAAAGTTGTACAATTATGATGAGGAAAGAAAAATATGATCTTTTAAATCTCTAACATCTAAATATATAAGACATATACGCAAATATACTTTGAATTTTTCATCTAGTCAGAAACCACACAAGAATCCCTCCTTAATTTGCCTTTCCGTCAGATACCGTAACATAAGTTTGACTTACCCACCACAAAGAAAACTGTTAGTGCCACCGATTACCAGCATCCATAATTGCAACATAAAAATAACTAGATATAATGTCTTCATTTTCTCAAACTGCACAACCATCATTACTGTTATAATTGTAAAAAAAACATCCTGGTAACTAACATACTTCTATGTACCTGTCACATATATGTTTATATTTCCTTGAAATTCTAATTATGGCGTTTTAATTTCCTACATGTACTAGTATATTTATAAAAGGTATAGTTTCCGTAGTGGATATATTGTACATTATAGTCGGAAATAAATACAACACACGAATACAGCTGTTTATTTATTTATTTTTTTTATTACATTGTGTAAACTTTATGTTCAAATTTCGTAGAAATTGTTATATACATTACTGACAAATGGATGCAATTCTTGGTCATAATATTCCATTGTAGACTAGAAAGTTACAACCAGTAGTCATCTAGTAAATAAAACAATGTTAATTAATGCATTGACTTGGTTGTACATTTATAATGAATTGTTACATTGTATCATTAGTGTAAATGTAATTTTAATATTTTGTTTTATAAACACACATAAATAAATTTTAAGAAGTCGGACATTGAAAGCTTCCCAGCCACTGTGTAGACTAAATCCAAGGATAAAACCGACACGTTTCTCAGCGTGAGCAGTGCTAGCTTAATTTGCTTTGTTTCGGACATAAAATACCCTGACAGGAACCACATTGTTTCCAAGATATCGAGAAATGAAACCTCCGAGTTTCTTGTTGGTTGGTGCACAAATTGTACATTTACGAATTCGGAGTGTTTGATATTATATATCTTCTCTTAGATTGCGGTCATCTAAGACGACATATCCCATAAATCGTATTCCTGGGTCCAGAGTTTTAATTCCTTCTCCGCTTTTCCGTAGCCTTCAAAACATACCTACTTACTTTTCCAAGTCTTTTTTCAAAATGTTTGCTTAGGATAAAGACTCACTGCTTCCATTGATGTTGTTCTTCCCAAACCCAAGAAGACGTATTAAAATAAATAGATAGAATTTTGACATAGGAGAATGTAGAAAGACGTTCCACCTGCGAACATGTTGTAACACTGTTTCAACAGAGCTGACTTGATTGAAAAGTCTGTGTCTGATGGCAAAGATCTCTATCTAATACTGATTTGCTTTCAATCGTTTCTCTGAAGATATTTTCGTATAAGTGTACAATCGCTGTGATGTCTTCTTCTCTGTCAATTTTTTCAAGCATCATTAAGTTTGTTTCTCCACAGCTGTATTTCAGTTTCTTTGCAGCATTTTGAAGTTTGTATGCATGAATGTCGTCATCTTCTGCCAGATCTTCTAAATCAACAGCATATTTACTGAAAAGATGGTTAAACCAAAATATGACCTTCTGCACTGAATGATCTATGTCGTCATCCTCTAAAGTATGGAAACATTCCAAAAGCAAATTATCTATACAGTAAACACTTTTCTTTACAAATGTCCTCCCTTGGAATATTTGTCGTCGCTGTAAGAGGGATATGCCTTTATTCCTGATGACTCATCGTGTTCCTTAAAATTTCTCTCAATGAAGTCACATATTTGTAGACGAACTGTTATCTCACCAACAAAACTATAGCATGATTCGTGATCATCTGGTGTAAAGTTCTTACACTTCTTAAAGTATTCACAAGACAACTTAGCAAGTTGGATAAGTTCTTGTAACCTGTCATCAAATACCTCTTCTGTTGCTTCGATGTCTGGTTCATCTGTTGGAGATTGGCCAGTGTATCTAGGTATCCTCTTCTGCAGCACTGTGCCATATACATGTATATGATAAACGTGCATTAATGAATGTAATAGCCTTTCATCCAATTTTTCTTTTGTCTTGTTTCCTATTTGTCTTTCACAATTTTCTGTGGCTTTCTGAAGACATTTTTCAGCTTGATCGTCTTCATTTGGTCGACAGTAGGCATAAAAGCGTCCAAGATGTGCATGGAAATTTTGGTCATTTGGAAAAGCTTCCGTTAATTTTTTGAGAACATTTAAACCTTCCGAAAAAATGGACCTTTTGAACTAATATCTAACATAAGTCTTGAAAGAACAGGTTTTTTTCGTATTTGTTCAGCATTCTCACCCATATCCTTATTATCACGGAAAATAAAAATTCTTGTCAGAAGATAAACAATGTTTCCTGATTTTACCCCCTTTTCTGCTTGCATATTCGATAAACTCTTCTCAAGAATGCGCAAGGTTCTGCCTTGCTGTCAAACAAAGCTGTGTGTCCTCTGAACCATTACTAAGAACCTGTTCCAGAATTTCCTTAGCAATAAGGTTATGACAAACTCGAATACTGTTTGATTTGCATTCGTTTTTATCAAACACAACAAATTGTGATGCTGGTGGAGGCAAATCGTCCATTTCAATAAGGTAATTTGGGGGCTTGTGAAGCAATGCATAGAAAAATTGCAAAAGCAAAGCAGTTTGACCACAATAATAGGCTAAGGAAAGGTATGATAGCAGTTATCTCCCTTGAGAAAATGCCTCCGTGTCACTCTTCTTTGCTGGCCACAAATAGCCCTTCAAATACTTGCCAATACCTTTGTTAACATGCAAGTAGGCAGCAAGTCCAAACTCGTACACGCGATGATTCTTTCCATTTTCAACATCTTCGCAAAATTTGCTTAACTGCTCTTGTTTCTTTGTGTCATCCTTGCACTGATTTTTGAATTTAAGTGCCAATCGTTTTGCTTCCACTTTGGAAACAGTTCCCTGCAGGAAAAGCTTATTACCTTTCTGTTGTTTATATGGGCATCTCTTCACGTAAAGAATAATTATGTAACATCTGTAGTTGGTTTTAAGAATCTAATCAGTTGTTTATCTTTGACTTCGTCATCACCGTCAAGCAATAATAAGACGGGTCTGTGCGTTTTTGCATACATTTATATCATTTCAATACGCTCAACGAGATTCGTTACTGGCAATATGGACGTCTAGTTTACTTGGGCACATGGATTCTGTGTATGGAATTTCCAGAGTATTTTCTGGACCAAAGTAATTCCTCATATCCAGGGGCATTGCAAAGTGTCACTACTCTTGATCTGTTTTCATCAATGAACACCTTTCATTACAGCAGCTTTCATTACAGCAGTCATGAGGTCGCGCTGTGCGTCAAAATGACCGGCAACAAGCTCAAACTATAATCAGGAGCAGAGCAAACATGGACCTCTAAAACATCAGAGGTGGGATCAGGTGCCATGGAGGAGTGAGTATTCCCTGCCTATCGGTCACACCCGCCGTGTTCTCCTTGTCATGATCCGGAAATAACGGAAAATCCTCGACCATTCAGTGTGTAAATATATAATGGCCCAACAATTAGTATGGAAAAGTCAGCATTTGACTTAGTGATAGATTGTTAATGCTTACAAGATTATAGTTTCGACCATATAAAGTACAAAATGATGACTTTAAAAGAAACTGTTGAAATTCTTGTTTCATAAACTTGTTTGTCAATAACTTATCTTGTTTTAGAAATTGTCCACATGTAATGCATGCTCTTGCGTATCGAATCAACTGAGAGATATAAACCCCATATGCAGGTGCTGGGGGAATATTGCTGCATAAGTAAGGGAAGTTGACGATGAAAAATTTAAAATAATCACGTGTATCATAAAGCTTGGTTGTTAAATTACCATTAACGTCTTTTTCTAGTAAAATATCCAAATATGAAACAGTTGTGTCAGACTCTGTGGTATCTTTTATTTAAAGCTCACTAGGATACATCTTGTCTACATATGAATGGAAATAAATATTGTTAATTGTTAATGCGTCGTCGATATATCTAAATGTCGAGTTGAAGACCACAGGAAGAGTTTTCTTTTTCTCATCATAAGGTTTTGAATACATTCTGCTACATATAAAAATAGGTCTGCTAATAACAGGGCGCAGTTGGTTCCCATGGGGATTCCCACAGATTGTTGGAAGACCTCGTCTCCAAAAACCACACAGATATTGTCGATCAGAAGCTTAAGCATCTCTATAACTGATTCTTCTCACTTAAACAATTGTGCACCGTTAAATTCTCTCTTACTTTTCTCTCTCTCTCTCTCTCTCTCTCTCTCTCTCTCTCTCTCTTCAAAAAGACCTAGCTATAATGCATGTGTTTTGCTTAAAATAAATTCATTCCCATCGTTCAAGCCTACCTTTGAACATGCTATAATGTTACGATACAAAACATATCAAACCAACAAAAACCTGCAATACTTTGCATTCGCTTAAAATTTCCGAATCCTAGGTAAATAGCTAGATTATGAAGTTTGTCTGTGTGTGTTTTTATTTACTCTATTCTCCAACAATTAACCCGAAAACAGTTCAGTGCATGTACATGTATCAGTTACACATCCACAATTGATGAAAACACAAAAATAAATTAAAGTTAAAGGAAGATGTACTCTATCATTTATTTTTAAACTAATAATATGAGACTGCTACTAGTAAATTATGACAAATTATTTTGTATAAAGTAGCTTCAAAATTATCTCCCACTGTAATCCATTTATCACTGCGGCCATACAACGTACAAGTTATATATGTTATGGATGGAAACTTTCTTTTCTTCTGGGCGTCGATCGAGAGTCTCTTCGTTTTAATAGGATTTTTAACAACACGTGCAGTAAGATTAAAATTAGAGAAATTAATCCGAGAGTGATTATGCTCACTAACATGGCTTTAGCTTTTACTCCTAGGAAAGCCCAATAAGAGAAAGATGGACATGTTCTCTCTGCGAAAAAAGCAACGAAAATATGTCTTTTTAATATTTTTAAATAATCTCCATGAAATGTACTAAAAAGCTTTTTTTATCATATCGATATTACGGAGCAAAAATGTAAAAAATAGAAAAAAAATATATGTGCATTGTTAAATTAAAGAAAGAAAGTACTTACATTGCAAACGGATGCGTTTGCAAGTGTGTGTAAAAGCTTATTCTACTAACAGATGACAGGAAAAAATATTGAAATTTGGTATACTAGTACCCCTTTCCACATTTTTTGGTTTGTGGTTCGTCATTTGTAACAAGTCAGAGTGTGAAGTATATGTTGCAGAGCCCCTCAGTTCAGCTTTCAAAACCTCGGGGTTGGAATCTAATGTAATAATCTCTTGTGTGGTTTCATTTGACAGATCTGAAACATTAAATCACACGCATGATGAAAAATATAATTTTACTTGTAAATCATATTCTTCCTATAAAAAAGTGTATAATTTTTTTATTTGAATATAAGCTTGCAATCTTCGGGACTCTTATGCTTTTTTTTTCTAAATCTCTATTTTAATACCATAAAAATATGCTTGAAATATTTTACTTGGAGACTGAGAGGTAAGGGGAAAAAACTAGAGTTTATATTAAAAATTTTTAGCGTCTGAATGTTTATAAAAATATTTTAGATATCGTATTTTATTCTTCTCAGTAACATATTGTGCAGAATTGAACAATACTAGCACATCCTGTGGCATGGTTACAGGCATCTTCAGTACATAAGCACTCCATCTGACATCCCAGACCGTAACTTGGAAACTTACATGAAAGTTCGCAATATTTCCCGGAAAATCCAAGTGGACATCCTCAAGATAAAAAAAATTAAATAACATCATTCTCTTAAATTTTATTTCCTGGAGGAAAATAGGTATTGTATATATACTTTTATATGATAAAAAATCAAATTCATACCAGCTGTTTTAATTCTCGTCTTTATTGCAATGTTTCTAAGGCGTTTTTTAATCAAAACTACATGTTTGAAGCTAGTATTGAGATAAATCGGTCATTTACTTTTAATTAGACATGGATAGGTGAGAAAAACATTATCTCAGATATTAACAGGGGTTTTAAAATTTAGTTTCATTTATTTTATTATAGAAATTATTCCCGACCATTGAAGGAAAATTTTGCTTCCACGCTGTCATAAATCGCGTGTGGACACGGTGCATATATTTCCCTGTTATAGCCATTGATGCTTAATTATTAAAGGAAAAACAATAATTGTTGTGTATAATATATACAATAAAGAAAAAAATGATAAAATCTAGCTTATTTTACCAAATGCAAAAGTTTGAAAAATCGAAGATATTTAAAAAAATTTAAGATATCGATGCTAAATGACTGGCTCCTTCATAGTAAACAGATCAATCGAGAAGTTATACTAATTTTCAATAAAGAACAGGAGTGACAGACTTGGAGAGGATAACTTACCTAAGCGTGGACATCCTCTACTGTGATCACAGTCATATTTAGTACAGGTGCACTCTGATTGACACAATTTACCAAATGAAGGATAACGGCATATCAAAGAGCAATTTTCTCCCCAAAAGCCTATAGCACATGCTATAAAAATTTAAGATTTATTTAATTATTCCAATAAAAGGGTGCACTAACGTTCATTTTTATTTTCAATGGCACGTTTTCCAATTTGATGTGGATTTGACATGTATTTTCTTGTGTAAAGAATGAAGTTAACATATTAAGAATTTTACAAGCACTTATTTTTTTTTAACTTACGAACACATGATGTTCTATCTATATTCCATTTGTAACCGACACAGCAGTTCCTAAATAAACAAATCATTTTTTTTTTAGAAAACAGAATTTTCACAATTTTTCGTTCATAAAATCAGGCATTTAAGCTAAATTCAAAGCAATGGGGCAAATATTTTCTAAATGTTCATCATATTGTACACGTAGGTTATTTTGCCTTTTCGTTTAATATACGTAAATACATGTACCTACCCATCACAAAGGGAACGGTTTGTGTCACAGAGTATCAGCATGCATAATTGCAACATAAAAATAACTGAAAATAAAGTTTTCATTTTCGCAAACTGCACATACATAGTACTGTTATAATTGTAAAAGTCAGTCTGGTAAATAATTACTTGTACCTGTAACATATATGTTCATATTTCCTTGAAATTCTTATAATGGCATTCTGAATTTCCTACATTTATATTCATAAAAGGTGTAGTTTCCGTAGTGAATGTATTATATATTGTTGTCGGAAGTAAGTACAACACGGATACAGTTACTCAGTTTTCGATATGTTTTTTCTTAATTGTAATAAATCTACATTTTTTTTCAAATATTCATTTCGTAAATTTTCCAATTTTTCAAATATCATAGAATTGTTATATGCATTACTAATAAATGGTCAAAAATTCTTGTTCATAATATTCCATTTTAGACTAGAAATTAACAATAAAGACTTATCCATTTAAAAAAGTTCAGTAATGCACATACTTGCAAGTATAATTATTGGAAATTAACATTGATTTACTATTATTATAGATTTAATAATAATAATAATAATAATTAAAGATATAAACATGAATGGGAACATGTGCATCGCATTCTTCTTTACAGAACTTCTGTAAATTCATCTCTGTGCACAGTCTTTTGACATCCAGGACATTTTACATTATCGTCTGCAGTGGTTAGTTCTATGTGAGCGTTACACTGTGGCTTTGGGCACGGATACTTTTTAAGAAGGAATACATTGAAAGCTTCCCATCCATGATGAAGGCTAAACCCAAGAATAAATTCGACACGTTTCTCAGCGTGAGCAGTGCTAGCTAAATTTGCCTTGTTTGGGATATAAAATACCCTGACAGGAACCACATTGTTTCCAAGATCGAGAGAAATGAAACCTCCGAGTTTCTTGTTGTTTGGTGCACAAATTGTACCTTTACAAATTCGAAGTGTTTCATATATATCTTCTCTTAGATTGCGGTCATCTAAGACAACATATCCCATAAATCGTATTCCTGGCTCCAGAGTTTTAATTCCCTCTCCGTTTTTCCGTAGCCATTCTCTTGGGTATTTGGGCTTCAAAACATACCTGCTTACTTTTTCCATGTCTTTCTTTAGAATGTTTGCTTCGGATAAAGACTCACTGCTTCCATTTGTGTTGTTCTTTCCAAACCCAAGAAGACTTGTTAAAATAAATAGGTAGAACTTTGACATAGGAGAATGTAAAAAGTCATGCCACCTGCGAACATGTTGTAACACTGTTTCAACTGAGTAGACTTGATTGAATAGCCTGTGTCTGATGGCAAAGATCCATTCTGTGTAGTCTCTGTCTAATACTGATTTGCTTTCTACTGATATGGTTTCCCTAAAGATATTTTCGTACAAATGAACAATTGCAGTGATGTCTTCTTCTCTGTCAATTTTTTCAAGCATCATCAAGTTTGTTTCGCCACAGCTGTACTTCAGTTTCTTTGCAGCAATCTGAAGTCGGTATGCATGAATGTTGTCACCTTCTGCTAGATCTTCTAAATCAACAGCATGTTTACTGAAAAGATGGTTATACCAAAATATTACCTTCTGCACTGAATGATCGATGTCATCACCCTCTAAAGTGTAGTAACATTCCATGAGTAAATTATCGATACAATAAACACTTTTCTTTACAAATTTCCTTCCAGTGGAATAAGTGTCACCGCTGTAAGAGAGATATGCCTTTATTCCTGATGACTCATCATGTTCCTTAAAGTTTCTCTCAATAAAGTCACATATTTGTAGACGAACTGTTATCTCACCAACAAAACCATAGCATGATTCGTGACCATCTGGCGTGAAGTTCCTACACTTCTTAAAGTATTCACAAGACAACTTAGCAAGTTGGATAAGTTCTTGTAACCTCTCATCAAATACCTCTTCTGTTGTTTCGATGTCTGGTTCATCTGTTGGGGATTGGCCAGTGTATCTGGCTATCCTCTTCTGCAGCACCGTGCCATATATATGATAAACATGCATTAATGAATGCAATAGCCTTTCATCCAGTTCTTCTTTGGTTTTGTTTCCTATTTGTCTTTCACAGATTTCTGTAGCCTTCTGAAGACATTTTTCAGCTTCGTCGTCTTCATTTGGTCGACAGTAGGCATAAAAGCGTCCAAGATGTGCATGGAAATTTTGGTCATTTGGGAAGGCTTCCGTTAATTTTTTGAGAACGTTCAAACGTTCTGAAAAAAATGGACCTTTTGAACTAATATCTAACATAAGTCTAGAAAGAACAGGTTTCTTTCGTATTTGTTCAGCATTCTCACCCATATCCTTATTATCACGGAAAATAAAAATTCTTGTCAGAAGATAAACAATGTTTCCTGATTTTACCCCTTTTCTGCTTGCATATTCGATAAACTCTTCGCAAAAATGCGCAAGGTTCTGTCTCGCTGTCAAACAAAGTTGCGTGCTTCGTTCCTCTGAACCATTACCAAGAACCTGTTCCAGAATTTCCTTGGCAATTAGGTAATGACAAACTCGAATGCTGTTTGATTTGCATTCGTTTTTATCAAAAACTACAAATTGTGAGACTGGTTGCGGCAAATCATCCATTTCAATAAGGTAATTTTGGGGTTTGTGAAGTAATGCATAGAAAAATTGCAAAGGCAAAGCAGTTTGACCGTAGTAATAGGCTAGAGATAGGTATGATAGTAGTTTTCTCCCTAGAGAAAATGCCTCCGTGTCACTCTTTTTTGCTGGCCACAAATAGCCCTTCACATACTTGCCAATACCTATGTATTCATGCAAGTAGGCAGCAAGTCCAAACTCGTACACGAGATGCTGCTTTCCATTTTCAACATCTTCGCAAAATTTGCTTAACTGCTCTTGTTTCTTTGTGTCATCCTTGCACTGATTTTTGAATTTAAGTGCCAATCGTTTTGCTTCCACTTTGGAAACAGTTCCCTGCAGGAAAAGCTTATTACCTTTCTTTTGCATATATGGGTATCTTTTCACGTAAAGAATAATTATGTAACATCTGTAGTTGGTTTTAAGAATTCTAATCAGTTGTTTAACTTTGACTTCATCATCACCGTCAAGCAATAATAAGACTGGTCTGTGTGTTTTTGCATACATCATTTCAATACGCTCAACGAGATTTGCTACTGGCAATGTGGACCTCAACTTTACATGCGCACATGGAATCTGTGTATGGAATTCCCAGAGTATTCTCTGGGCCAAAGTAGTTCCTCCAGAACCAGGGGCATGGTAAAGTGTCACTACTCCTGATCTGTTTTCATCAATGAACACCTTGATAGCTTTCATTACAGCAGTCATGAGGTCACGCTGTGCGTCAAAATGACCGGCACCAACTTCGTACCATGCAAACCAATGTAGAGATCCTCCCCGGAAAAATGAATCACCCTCCTCTTCCAGAGCTTTCACATCTATTTTGCCTTTTGTATATGGATTCGAAAGGTACAGGACTTCAAGTTCTTCTTTAAGCCATGCTGCATCACAGTCCTCAATGGAGGGGTCACTGAAGTCATCAGCAGTGGGTAAGGTATATTTTACATGTGCTTGTATTTGGTGACTTTTAGTAATGTCAATGATACAACCACACACAAGTTTCAAATCACAGTCTATTATGATAAGGTTCTCACCCATTTCGTTTTTTAACACTGTCAGTATGGAATTGCCAATGTCAGTTACCGGTTTTCCAGGAATGCACAAAATTATCTTTGGCTTTGGATCAAGCCCTTCATCCAACCGTGTTAAAAATTTATGCATATGCTGAGCTAAGCTCTCATCTGAAGGCCAAAACATTATTACAGTAATGACTGTGTAATCTTCGATATATCTTTGAATGTGCTCAATGTGTAAATCAATGTTTCCCTTAACTCTATGAAGCCAGTCTCTCAAGTCATTAGTATTTTTGAAGACACTTTCAGGATTGTCTCTTCTACCACGCAGAAATGTCCATGATGTTCCATTTTCTGAAATTCCTGCTGGTGTTTGAAGCCAATTCGTTAGATGCAGAGACCGTCTTTTCTTTATAAAATTTTCATTTACACATAGAAGACCTGAATCTCTGCTTGTGAAGTCAAAATCAAATACATAAATCCAAGGGACTGTTGATATTGCTTCCATATTCTGCATCCCTTTTGGCATGTTTCCAGCGAGAAGAATGTATTGTCCCTTTACAAAACCTCTCACAGCGATTCGAAAAATCTCCAGGGAGCTCCTTTTTTTGTCAGTGATGAAGTCTTTGTTTTCTGTGGGAGTAGGAATTGAAGGTGCACTTTTTTCATCTTGTACTTTACCTGATTTCGGTTTTGTTAGAGAATCTGGAACACCAGCGAACCATTGATAAATCATAGCAAGTAATGGATCTGACAAGGAAAGGGCAGAGGGAGATGTAGTTTGCCTGATCCATAGCTGATCACGCTCCCAACAGGCTGCCTGATTTTCAGAATGTCTCATTTCGGTCTTTGTTATAACTGGCTGGCCTGCTCCGTGACTAGATGGAATTTCAAATACCCCATAAAGACTCTTCATAATTTCAACTCCAAAATATTGGTATTGAGGTAAAGATGTAAAATTATCTAATTTGAGAAAGTCGGAAATTAATGCCATATTCATATTTTGGTCAAGTCTTATAACAATATATGAAGTCGTACGTGCCGTGGTGTTCCATAGACTCACGAGATCTAAAACTAATTTACAAGGATGATTTAAATACTCTTTAACAGATTGTTTCAAAATAAAATCATGGGAATCCTTTCTTTGAAGAAGTCTACTTGTTAAATCTCTCTTCTCTTCTTCTGACATTGTTCTGTGAAACTGTCGTTGTAGCCCAGACTGATTTTCGGAAGAAGGAGGTGGGACTTGACTTTTATTTCTGCAAACTTGCTTCCACTCTGAAAACATTGGATCAGACTCTTTAACTGTTTTTGCATTATCATCACTATCAGATGTGTCACTTAACATTTTGCCCAGTCTTTCCTTGCATGATTCTAAATAAGCTTCATTTGGTGAACTCTCCTCAGAAGATTCCTCTGAGCACTGTCCTGATTCTGCAGTCATATATTCAGCTTCAGATATATCCTCAGTCAGGGATATGGGTTCTAAATGTGGATCTTCTCTTTTTGTTCTCTTTTTCTTCTTTGGATTTTTTCTCCTCCTTTGCTTTATCATCATTCTGAGTTTTTTGTCCTGAACTGTTTCAAAGAATTGACTATTTTTATCAACAAACTGAGGTACAGAAACTCCAGAAACTTTATCAAACTCTTCTTTGTATTCTTTTCTGAATTGTTCCTTAAAATCTTGGACCGACATGGTGGATGGCTTTGGGGCATTAGTTGGATTGAGGATGCTATTTACCATACCAATTAATATTTCGTTCCTATCAAAAGGATCCTCTGAAAAATAAGAAAAAGAAATATGTTTTCTGAATTTATTTCCTAATTCCTTATATATAAGGCCTTCCTTTAAAAGGACAAATAGTTGCACAAATTCACACACTCACTTACACAATGGCAATTGATAGTGTATTTTGTGAACATCTCTTTACAACAATGTTTATGGGCAACAAAAAGTGTTTGAGTAAAAGAAAATAAGAAAGGAATAGTTTTAGATTTTTGCTAAAATATCAGTTCTACATACTGTGAAATCACTAGTTTTCATTTGAGTTTAATTTCCTCGATATGAACAGACCAATGAATTCATGACCCCCATGAAATGTAAAATTTTCAAACTACAATATCATGTCTTTTCTCAAACCAAGAAATCAAATCCCCATGAATCAATAGTTATTACTTAAACCACAAGAATTTGGCCCCTGGAATATAAGTGATTTTACAGTAAAACAGAAAAATTGTTTTAAAAAAAACCTTCTTTATCCCCTCTTGAAGATGGAGAGTTCATTATAACGGTGTTATGACTGCCATGTTGTTCAGTATGGTAGATATTGATGGTTGTCTCACCAGTTGTAGGACTCTTACCTTAAATAAAAAAGCATATTAAATATATATTTACATGTTAAATATTTCCCTCATTGACGTATTAAATATTTGATATAAGTTTACCTAATTCGAACATCATAAAAGCCATTATGTAATTTGTCAATTAAAGAAAAAGGTACATTGAAAAATACGTGCATTTTCATACCAGTGTCTTTGTTCTTGCGATCACGACGTCCTCCACTTTTAAGGCGGCTTATCTCCGCCATACCTTTGTGTTTTGTATACTAACTATAACAAAAATAAAATTAAAGACTTTGTTAAATGAATATATTTTGTTAGTGCATGAATATTAGACCTTTGAAACACTTATATTTTATCTCTTAATTTTTTTTTGTTTTTTATAAATTTTGCATTAGTTTTAATATTTTGGTCGAAACGTTTATGCCCTCTGGGACCGCTTGATTAATAGTTTTTTCCTCTCCTTACCCATGGATGCTATTTACATCTACCTGTATTGTTCGTTTGTGGTTCAGCTGTTGACTTTATTCATTGTTACGCATTACTCACTATTCTTTTTAGAAATATTTATTTATGAGTACGTTTTTGGTGAAGATTAAATATTAAGTCACACTTAAGCCGTATTATTTCAAATTTAAAGAACACAGTATGCCAGTAACAATAACAAGCCAAGAGACTGCAAACTGTCCATAATTTCATATGAAAATTAAAATTCAAGGAATGAAATCATTCCTCTTTACTTTCCGAGGTTTGTATTTACAAAAATTAGTGACATCTTTATTGCGAAATATTCTTAGAAATTTTTGGTTTCAGGAAACTGATGGCAGGTCTGTATTGAGGAAATACAGTTTATTAAGGACATCATTTCTCCCTCGGCAAGATATTGATTGCTTGAGAAAATCCATCTATATGTTCTTTTGCAAGAATGCCAAATCTTGTATTTTATAAAATTATCCATTTCAACGTATTTCGATATGTACTTTTTAATATAATGAAGTTTTCCACCTACATATTTATACACATCCCCACGCCCCCTCTTGGTTTATCCGACATTGTTAAGGGCTTATTTCTCTCTGTTTTGATCAATGCTTTTGCGTACAAAACAATACAAGAAACCCTTTCTGTGTGCAAAACAATACCAAATTGAAGCACACTATATGCCATTCCTATACACGATTTTCACATCTGAGTTACCTTTCCTTAAGACACAACATGGCACAAATCAGTTTATGGTGATTAAATTATACCTATAGAATATACTAGTACTCTACTTGAAGAGTTTCACGTACCTATAAGTATATCCAAATTATTTAACCATAGATGCTAATTTAAAAAAAAATGAAAGGCCTAAACTTTTTGTCTGAATTTCTCACTTCCGTAGACTATGTTTTCGGAATTCGTCTAGACTGATTAAGTACTCCCAGTCTCTCTTTCCTGTACTCACTAAGCATAAAAAAATTTAAAGCTGGACGTAAGGTACACAAATGGCATATATCATATAATTAGTACTGGGATTTATCTGGATTTTGGGAAATGCCATTTTTGGGGAATTGGGAAAAACTTATCGGCTATTTGATGAAATTGGGAAAAATTTAAAATGTTGCTTAAATCATGTATTCAGGAGTAATTCATTTAACACTTCAGCATGAACTCTAACGTGGGCAAACAAACAGACAATTAAATATGATCCAACTTCATCATACAAGATCAATTATGAATAATAGTCTAATGAAAGTAAAATTGGCTTCAATGAGTATAAAGTATTTATACAACTTAGGAAAGTACAAGTGTGTATGAGATTCCAATTTAGGTCATTATAGAATCTGTTTCTGGAGATTACATGTAATTACAAACCTCCTGCAAAAAATTATACTAGTACACATTTTCTCATAGTCCTCTTTTAATATGTCTTAATGCATTGAAAATATATATTTTCTATCTGAAATAATGCATACAGTCCTTATCATTCGCTCGTAGATCAATTGAGTAGGTGTAAAGAACTTAATAAATTTATATAATTACACAAGATCACCATTTACAGAAAAACGGAGGAAATTCAGATTAAAAGTTGGCGATGTTTTACAGTGTTTTTAGCTCACCTGAGCTGAAAGCTCAAGTGAGCTTTTCTGATCACATTTTGTCCGGCGTCCGTCTGTCTGTCCGTCTGTCTGTCTCTGTCCGTCTGTCTGTCTGTAAACTTTTCACATTTTCGGCTTCTTCTCAAGAACCACTTGGCCAATTTCTACCAAACTTGCCACAAAGTATCCTTGGGTAAAGGGGATTCAAGTTTGTTCAAATGAAGGGCCACGCCCTCTTTCAAGGGGAGATAATTAGGGTTTAGTGAAAAAATAATGGCATCATTTAAAAATCTTCTCAAGAACCGTAGGGCCAAGAAAGATGAAACTCATGTGGAAGCATTCTCAGGTAGTGTAGATTCAAGTTTGTTCAAATCATGACCCCCGGGGGTAGGGCGGGGCCACAATGGAGGATCAAAGTTTTACATAGAAATATATAGGAAAAATCTTTAAAAATCTTCTTCTCAAGAACAGCAAAGCCATGATGAGCCATATTTATATGGAAGCATCCTCAGGTAGTGTAGATTCAAATTTGTTCAAACCATGACCCCTGGGGGTAGGGCAGGGCCACAATGGAGGATCAAAGTTTTACATAGAAATATATAGGAAAAATCCTTAAAAATCTTCTTCTCAAGAACAACAAAGTCATGATGAGTCATATTTATATGGAAGCATCCTCAGGTAGTGTAGATTCAAGTTTGTTCAAATCATGAACCCAGGGGGTAGGGCAGGGCCACAATGGAGGATCAAAGTTTTACATAGAAATATATAGGAAAAATCTTTAAAAATCTTCTTCTCAAGAACAACAAAGTCATGATGAGTCATATTCATATGAAAGCATCCTCAGGAAGTGTAGATTCAAGTTTGTTAAAATCATGACCCCCGGGGGTAGGGCGGGGCCACAATGGAGGATCAAAGTTTTACATAGAAATATATAGGAAAAATCTTTAAAAATCTTCTTGTCAAGAACAGCAAAGCCATGATGAGTCATATTTATATGGAAGCATCCTCAGGTAGTGTAGATTCAAGTTTATTCAAATCACGACCCCAGGGGGTAGGGCAGGGCCACAATGGAGGATCAAAGTTTTACATAGAAATATATAGGAAAAATCTTTAAGAATCTTCTTCTCAAGAACAGCAAAGCCATGATGAGCCATATTTATATGGAAGCATCCTCAGGTAGTGTAGATTCAAGTTTGTTCAAATCATGACCCCCGGGGGTAGGGCTGGGCTGCAATGGACTATCAAAGTTGTACATAGAAATATATAGGAAAAATCTTCTTCTCAGGAACAGCAAAGCCCAGATGGTATATATTTATATGGAAGCATCCACAGGTAGTGTAGATTCAAATTTATTCAAATCATGACCCCCGGGGGTAGGGTGGGGCCACAATGAAGGATCAAAGTTTTACATAGAAATATATAGGAAAAATTTTAAAAATCTTCTTCTCAGGAACAGCAAAGCCCTGATTGATGTATTATTATGTGGAAGCATCCTCAGGTAGTGTAGATTCTATTTTATTCAAATCATGGCCCCCATGGGTAGGATGGGGCCACAATGGAGGATCAAAGTTTTAAATAGAAATGTAAAGGAAAATATCTTCTGAAGAACTGCAAACCATGATTAGTCATTTTGATATGGAAACATATAGAAAAAATATTTTCTTCCCAAGAACAGGAAAGCTATGTTTAGTCATACTAATATGGAAGCATCCTCAGGTAGTGTAGATTCAAGTTCAAATGATGACCCCTGGGATAGGGAGGAGCCACAATGGGGGATCAAATTTTTACAAAGGAATATATGGGAATTTTTTTTTTAAAATGTTCTCAAGAACAACAAAGCCATTTGTTATATTGACATGGAAGCATCATCAGGTAGTTTAAAATTCAAGCCCCCCCCCCCCTTCCCGGTAATCTTTTCAATACTGAACTGATTTGTGCTTTTGCCCAGCCATTGTGCTCAGGTGAGCGATGTGGCCCATGGGCCTCTTGTTAAACATGTGTTATAACTGTAGCTTTGCTAAATGAGTTAAATAGATGAAAATAACAGACATTCTGATAGTTTTACTTCGTTTTTTCCAAGATAATTAAATATAAAAGCATTGTTCACCAATTGGGAAAAAATACTGCCAAATTGGGGGAAAACTGAACTCATTTTCAATTGGGAATGGAGCCGTATTTCGGCCCCTGAGAAGGTGCTGATAAATCCCTGTAGTATCTTGCATTTTAGCATTAAAACATGTGTTCTTCAAGGTATCACACCGGTAATTGACCAATCAAAATGAACTTAGTCAATTGTAGTTCCATACATAATAAAGAAATATTTTTTTATTGTGAGAAATTTTTTTAATTTCCCTTATTCTATTTTTACATTTTTGGTATCTGTGCTTAGGATATTTTATGTACTTTGTAAAATATTAAAGGTTTTTGACAGGAACTATTTCTTTCGGGGCATAGGAGGCCACTTCCTGGGGTGCACACAGGATGTTTATAAACACATTGAATACACGTGGTTTTGAGGGTATTCCTGTTTGCGGATGGAAAAAATCAGAAAATGCCGTGTAGGTACCCTATTTTTTGGTGTCAGCTGATGTGACTGGTAACGTTTAACACTTCCTGCTAAATATTTTTTCATGAATTCGAATACCTGATTTTTAATGATTTTTTATTCTATATAGAGTTACATAGTGAAAACAATTACCGGTGTGATACCTTGAAGGTGATTGTGTAAAATCATCTACACCCATATTAAAGGCAGTTTTAATTTTATAAAGGCATATTTCAACAAAATATGTCATTTTATGAACTTTCTGTGTGAAAGCACATATTTCTAAATTTAGAAGCAGGGTTGACATTAATTTATACAGGTTTCTATGTAAAATACTAATGATATGTCATGTTTTAACCTCAAAACTCCAAATTATGACTTTCAAAGGAGGATTATGCATCTGACATGTAGAAAGAAGTTAGAAAATGTTGGTTTTTTATTTTATATGACTTTAAACTCTGTGCACCACCTGACCGCAGTCAATTATAGTGTCTACAGACTTTGCCGTAAAAGCACTTTAGGCTGATTTTTTCAAGAATAGACTAATTCTGGGTTTGCGAATGAGTTTTCAACAAAAGCAACAACTGCGATAAAATGTGAAGAAGTAAAACATGTTTTTAAAAAGTGTTAAACATGTTTTTAAAAAGTGTTAAATTTTACAGGGACTGGGTTTACTTTCATTTTATTCACCTTAAGTGATTCATTTATTACTGGAGTGGAGGAATAGAAATAATGAAATGAGTTAAATTTGTCTAACAAAAGTAATGCACAAATAAAATTTATTAAGAATTTTTCAAAAATAAGAAGCTTATGACCAAAAATGCATAAATACTGTCAGGGCATGAGAGTGAATACTTATTCTGAGTCCCAACCATGCATCACACATATAGTACAGAATGTCACTTAGCACCATGGTATGCCTGTTATGGTTCTCTAGACTTTTTCCATGCTTTCGCAGCTGACATTCAAGATTTTTCAGTTTGCCGGAGAATGTTTTTTGTCATTTTACCACTTTTATGTAGGTGTTGACCCTCTCTTTTAAATTAAGTCTCAGTCAGGATGTTTATTTAGCATGATTTGTTAAACACATTAATGTACTGAAATATTAATAAATTACAAATTAAAGTGATGAAGAAATTTGACATATTTACACAATCAAAATATCAGAATAACCATAATTCAGCTAATAAAGTGCCATGTTCTTCTTTTGTCACTTCCTGTAAATTTTATCAGCATTTTTTGTACACCCACCCACCTCCAAGAATCATGGAGGATGGCCTGATATTAGTTTCTTTGTTGCATTTATTCACATTTAAAAGTGTTAAGACCCATAAAAATGTTTAAGATTTATATTTTTAAATTTAAATGTTGAATTTTTATGTAAATTTGGTGAAACAAAAAGCTGTAATCTTGAATTAATCATGCAAATTCATCAAACACCTTTGAAATTCCTGAGTAATTCAATGAAAAGAGGATAATTATGTATGTTCAATTGGAATTTCATGGCTAATTTGTGTCTGCAGAGAAAGCCAGTTACATAAATCACAACAATAAATTACATCTGAATTGTTTTCTCCATTTTCTTATCATCAAAGCAAGTTTAATGGAGTGTCAGAGCTGTCTAGAACCTCCCCAGATGCTGATATCATTTGGACTGCCCTGTGTTACAACACAGCTTTTAGATAAACTTCTGCATAGCAGGTTGTAGACAAGTACCTAGGCTTTCTTTGGAACATAAATTGACCAGATGCAGATTTTATTATCAGCCTAATATTTAACAATTTCTGTAAATTTTGTCATTCTTAGGAGGGTAGAATGCAATTTTGTTATGTAATAATTGCATAATGGTCTCAGACTTGTGAATTATTTTTTGTTTGTTGTGAAGAACAATGCATATACTCTCCAGGGATACAAAATTGGTTGCCAGGCTTAGTCTATTAAGGATGAAATTCTGCTTCAAAATATGCACAAAAAACTTCTGTCAGAGTGCTCAGTGTGTATTCTTGACTGCTCTGGAGTAAGGGAGATAAATGCATCATATCTCCAGCAATAATGGGAATTAGATCCCCAGACTTCAGGATGTTAGTGACAGTTATTTAAGAAATCTCAGGTGCAAAAAAGAAAAAAATCTGACAACTTCAAAGGTCCTTCAAGGTATCACACCGGTAATTGACCAATCAAAATGAACTTAGTCAATTGTAGTTCCATACATAATAAAGAAATATTTTTTTATTGTGAGAAATTTTTTTAATTTCCCTTATTCTATTTTTACATTTTTGGTATCTGTGCTTAGGATATTTTATGTACTTTGTAAAATATTAAAGGTTTTTGACAGGAACTATTTCTTTCGGGGCATAGGAGGCCACTTCCTGGGGTGCACACAGGATGTTTATAAACACATTGAATACACGTGGTTTTGAGGGTATTCCTGTTTGCGGATGGAAAAAATCAGAAAATGCCATGTAGGTACCCTATTTTTTGGTGTCAGCTGATGTGACTGGTAACGTTTAACACTTCCTGCTAAATATTTTTTCATGAATTCGAATACCTGATTTTTAATGATTTTTTATTCTATATAGAGTTACATAGTGAAAACAATTACCGGTGTGATACCTTTAATCAACATCTTCTTTCGTTTCTTGAAATCAAAACCGAAAGTAACGGGAAAGATTGCGATTCATTCCCATAGTGACATTTCAGTGAAACTGAATAACCAAGCAGTAAGAAACCTACCTTCCGTAGTACATTTTCTTCTTGGAAAAATATACGAAAAGTTCTCTCAAAATCGCCAGGGTCTTGAAAACCACATATTCATAATTAAGTAGATTGACCTCGCGCAAGCGCACATTCATGCTAGGTGTTTAAATCGTACATAAACACACCCGTACAGTAGGCATGTGCAGGGGTTGATATATGTGAAGCAATACAAGTGAGACAATCCTTTGTAAGAAAGAAAACCCTTTTTTCTATATATCCAAAGCATAATTGTTAACTAAGCAGTACCTTATATGTGTACATGTACAACATTATCATATGTCTGTACTTACTTGTGAGTAACCACATTTTCATATAAAGGATGCACTTTTCAAAATATGAGTATTCATGGACTTTTTCACATGCTTTGTTATTACTTTGCTAAGAAAGAAAGTTAACGAAATGTAATTTGTAAAATCTTCAATTGACTTGTTCATTACTGCTTCTTTTATTTATTTGAAAGGAGCCAGTTATTCGGAAATTCGGAACAGCACTCTTTCATAATGATTGTCAGTTGTCATCTGTAAGCATTCTCTCATTTAATCAAATAAAGACATTTCCTGCATCACCTGCATCTAGAGAAAATTGAAAATGTATACTTGAAATCAAATGTCAGTTTGTATAATTAAAATACAAGATACTTACATTTTGCGAATAAAAATATGATTTGTAAATGTGTAGAAAATTAAAAAAAAAAAAAACTTCCTACCAAAACAGAAACGACGGGGGAAATATTTGGTAACCAAATAATTCTACTGCAAATGTTACAACATCCTCACAATGTCAAGGTTTTGTGATTTCGGAACTCCACACAAACCCTTGACATAAGTCGCTATATAAAAGTTGGGCTAGAAAGCTACTATTTCACTTGTTCCTGGTCTAGGACTGGAACCAATCAGAAAACAGCTGTTATTGTAGGTAAATTTTGTAAACAGATATGACTCGTCTTTAAAATGGAAAGTGTCGATATTGTAGGATTTGTGACTAGTTACGTTAAATGAAACATCGGGGATTAATTTTTTGGAAGATCGTCATCCTAACAGTAACAAAAGATATGCTCTGGAGTTGGGTCATTTGAAAACGACGGATTTGAAAATTACATTCTCATTGGTTAGTTTAATTATAATTACCCATTAAGTCATGCGTAACCACAAACCCAACTTTTAAATAACGACTTATGTCAAGGGTTTGTGTGGAGTTCCGAAATCACAAAACCTTGACATTGTGATGATGATGTTACAATAAGTATAAAATGTTTGATTTTCCATCTATCTATCATCTATCATGCATGGTTATGAAGCACTTACTTATAGACTTTACTGTGATTCAGTCACATGGTGTTCGAGTCTGCTCTATCCAAGATCTACGAAATTCAGACCTTTAAATCACGTCACAGTCTGTTAAATGTTGTAAATTGAGTGCTTGCAGTATATCTCCACAAAAATACAGGTACTTAATATAGGATCAATTAATTAAAAAATATAGCAGTTGTTTTCTAGTATTATTTTGCTACGTATTTTTTTTCTTTCGGAAATTCTCATATTTTAACAAAAGAATATTGAATAAAAAATTTCAAAAGATGAGAACATTTTAACGGAATATTAAAAGTGACTTGTAATTAAAAGCAATACTTAACAATTTAATTGTGTCTGAAATACACATTAACGCGGAAGGAAATGCTTCAAAAGTATCAAGGCAAAATATCTTGCTGTCAGAAATGTCTGTTTTTCACTAGGAATGTCTCCTTTTATTAAACAATTCACCTAGATTCCTAGTTCTGTATCCTCGACCGAGCTACAAAAGCGTTTGGTACAAAGAGTTTGCACGACTTAAAAGAGGATTGGAAGTCGGTTATAGGAAAACTAACTTACCTGCACTCAGAGTGAACGAATACAAACGGGGTATCAGGATTGGTATGTTATCACGCGCAAGCTCTGTAATATCAATTAATGGTATCTGGTATCTTAATTTTCTTTTTGAGTGACCAGCTACTGTATATTGACAATTACATAGGCGAAGTGAAATACTCTAGACTACAAATATATGTTGGTAATATTTTCCCGAGTACCATCAGATTTGGTGACAAGAGAGCAAGGGACCAAATCGGATGGCTTGAGAAAAGATTATCAACGCTTAGTAGATGTTTTGAATAAAACTCTTTGTTTCTGTCTATATGTATTTCGTTACAATTCTGGTGTGTTTCTTATTATTCTAATCAAGATAATGATGATTAATTCTTTCTGTTGCAATTTTGTACAGGCCCTGATAATTATACCTTCGAGTAGAGGGTGGGGGATATTTCCCAATCTGCAACAAGTGAGATGACGGTCCAAAGTGAGTAGTTTTCAAACATAGATTAACGGTCATGTTTTTTCTATTGAATTTGTCAGGAACGTATGTGTCTATCGGTCATTATTGTTGACTTGTTTTTGGATGTAGATAAAGATTCGAAACATGGACTCTCAAATTGCTAAGAATTTCATAGAAAACGCGTCAAAAAATGATCACCTATGAATATTCTATATTAATGATCAGGAATTGTGGTGCTCTTTGATTGGTTGAGAGAGAGGGAGAAAGATCTACTTATTTTGTATATTTTAATGATTTATGATACATGTAGCACCTCAAGCCCAGTTTAACATTTATTGTTTAGTGAGCTCGACCCTTTGCCCGTGATGTTTTATTAATTATGCACACAACTACATAGTCACCGAGCTATGAGGTTTGGGCTTAAAAGTGTCCCATTTATTTTTTTCATTTTGAGTTTTCCATTGAACAAAAATTGGTATCATTCATTGGTTCCTAATTCTTAACATAACCTAAAAAGCATACATTGTTTTGTAGAAATTTGTCCTTGTTTCATATTTAAGAACTAACTTATCAAAATTCTTTTAACCTAGCAGAAATCATGAAAAATATGGTTAGTGAGTACGTCTCGCACCTATTACATTTTTAATGACAGACAAAAGCGGTTGCCTTCAACTGACATTTTATTTCCGGCTAACAGCAGGCTTAGTATTATTTTGTTGATTCTGGTCTTATTTCTAGGGAAACATATTCCAATCCTATTTGCCCCTTAAAGTCCAATCAGCTTCATATATATATATATATATATATATATATATATATATATATATATATATATATATATATATATATATATATATATATATATATATATATATATAAGAGGGTTGTCCAAAAAGTTCGTGGACAATGGCGTTTTTGTCAAAATGAATGGTTCGAGATATACTTATTGTATCCGAAATATTAGTTATGAAAATCCAAGTCAGAATAGATTGATTTTAATTGTTTGAACTTAATATTTTTGTAAAAATTGTGGTCATTAAAGGTCGCCGATAGTGAGCACGGACCAGGGTTAAAATGCCATAAACTTTTAAATAAAGTATTCTGATTAAAATGATTATTTTCTTTATAAAACGAGTCAAAGCTGAATAAAAATTCAATGTGTCGCAAATAAAGCAGCTGTCTTCATTTTCTGATATGTTTAGTACCGCTTACTAAATAGATAGTGAGAATATTGAGCGAAAACCGCAAGAAGTATGTTTCAAAAATTGACAGAAAAAGCGACGTCAGCAATCCGAACGGGACAGCGTCCATTCATACAATTATGTTTAAATATGGTTGAAACGAAGTCAGACACAAAATATTTATTCAAACAACTTGAAATTATTGGAATATATTTAGTTTATTGATTTGTAATTGGTGTATATGATTTTTCAACGGTGTGTTAAATTTCTGAGACCCTGTAAGAAGTGGAAAATCACTGTTATTTGATGAAAAATAGGATATCCCTATTCATTACGTAGTTATAAATCTAGCGCCATCGGACTGGGCTATGGAGTCTGTGTATACGAAGTGTTAATATTGATGACGCTTGTAAATTATCGTGTATTGTTTTGAATTTTAAAAATTAAATCAATTATGGTCTATACATAAATAATATTGCACACACTTGGCAGTTTGGCATAATAAAGAAATTAGCGTGTGTCCTTGAACATGTGATAAAAATTCAAAATCCGTATATATTCGTGGCGTTATCGTGAAATTAGCGTTACGTCAGACTGGGCTGTGCGGCTTCCATATACAAAGTATTTACACCTATAATGCTCATAAAATAGTGTGTTTTGTTTTAATTTTTTATATAATTACTAAGTCATGGTCTATTTTAAAATATTATTGTACACGTTTGCCTTTGTGGACTTTATTAAGAAAATTAAGCATTTGTCAACGAACTATTTGGACAACTCTCGTATATATATATATATATATATATATATATATATATATATATATATATATATATATATATATATATATATATATATATATATATATATATATATATATATATATATATATTTAAAACAATTCGTGTATAGCTGTAAAAATTATATACTGTAATAATTGCATAATATGCATTAACCCTTTTGGGGAAATTTTCTAAATAAATAAATGGGTGTCCGTGTACATGTAGTTATAACATAGCCTACTTGATATTCTTAAAAAAAATTGTGAAATTTATTAATACCTTATCGTACAAAATTGTTTTAGTTTTTTCTTTTTTAGTGATTTATGTTTAGTAGTATATTATAGTATATAGTATAGTATATAGGTATATTATTACAACTATGAGTATGTCCCCACTATGCACTCTATGCAAACACATTTGTTTTATCTATTGATTGAAGAAGTAGACAAATATGAAATGAAAATGAAATGAAAAATACGTGTGTTTACAAGATAAAAAACAAAAACAAAAACAAAAAAATGTTATTTTATTTTGTGATACTGCATTACATATTTACCTTCTTTCATTTGCGTTTTTTTTTTTCTAAAATGTGACTATACATTCCTTTCGGCGGCATGTATTGAGCCTTGCAGTCATACATTTATTTCATGTTCTCAAGAGAGTTGTGGTTCTTTGATTGTAAAAATACCAAAGATCTAAGTGAAAGATCTAAAACCTGCTTGTTATGCAAGAAAGGTCTAGTGATAAACAGTTTCCAAGCAAGTCCTCTTTTGAAACGGAAACTGTATGGGCATGGCCATATTCTGTGTGAAAATGTTTAATAACTCTTTTTTTTTTTTTTTTTTTTTTTTTTTTTTTTTTTACTTTTGCAATCACATGGTTTTGAGTTCTTTTGGATTTCTTTAAAATGGCACAACTGCTTAATAGTTTTATTACAGTTTGAACTCTTCTACATGAAAAGATAAGTGTCTTGTTGTGGCCTTCAATTCAACATTTAGATATGTCAACGACGTTTTATAAATTACGTGAAACAATATTCATTTTCATTTTTATTTGATTCGATATATCCCTTTGAACTCGAAATAAAAGAAATCACAGAGTATGACACATCTGTTTCATATTTTTGATTTTTGAAACAATATAGAAAAGACGTTAATGGTAACCTAACAAAAATACTTTATGATAAACTTTGACGATCGACTTTAACTTTTCTATCATCAACCTCTCTTCAATGTAGCAATATACCATTATCACCTGCATATGCATATGGAATTTATGTTTTCAAGTTGATTGGATACGAAAGAGCATGTTCTACGTACGAACAATTTCTCAATCGAGGCAAGCTATTGACAAATAAGTTGATGAAACATGAATATCAACATTCTCGTTTGAAGTCATCATTTGCAAGTTTTATGGTCGATACAATGATCTTGTCATCAAATACTATCTATCATTAAGTCGAATGTTGACTGACGTTTTTTCATACAAATTGTCAAACCATTATATTTAAACTGAATTGTCTACGGATTTTTACTTTTGCATGATCATGACACGGAGCACACGGCACATGGGGGATGCTTACTCATCTAGGGTTCCTGATCCCACCTCTGTTTTAAGTCGTTCGTGTTTGCTCTGCTTCAAATTTGTATTGTTTCAATGGAATTTTGAGCTTGATTAATGTGTTATCCTTTGGCTCTCTGGCTACAAATATATATTTTTTTCATCATGTTTTAAATAGTTTGAGGTGTTTGTATGATTTAATGAATGATAGATTTTTAGAATGTTTCTAAATTAACTTTCACAACAACCAGTTGCTTTCCAATCGTCACAGACAATCAATTATCAGCATATCAGTCTTATGACGTCATAATTAAGGCTTAATTAATGAAGGTAACCAACCACTAAGTACTGCTTAATTTAAGACCGAAATTTTTGTTAACTGGAGGTCCCCAGAACGTTTTAATAACGTGAAAAAATTTAAGAGTACGTGATACATAAAACGAAATCTACAGAATTCTGTAACGTGTATATATGTTATTGTTTCCTCCTAAAACATATAGTTTACTCCTAATCCTTAGTACATGTTTCACACCTCGAACAAAGGGTTTTTTACTGATACAAAATAAATTGGTGCACTCCAAAGTCCAAGCTTCTTGGTTGAGTGACTATGCAATTGGGTGCATAATTATTAAGACTATCATTATCAATGATAGGTTAAAATCATCGACACAGCATCAATTAAGGTAACTAAACAATAAATGTTGGGCCATGGTGCTAAACAGTTGTCGTTTATTGATTTTTATTTGAAAATTAAAATAAGTACACTTTTAATTTTCAAATAAAAATCAGTAAACGACACAGTCAATAAAATCTACAGTATTAGTAAAAAAAAATCTCTCTATTTCCCTCTCTCTTTCTTTCTGACACAATTATCAACTTTGGATAAAATTGATGCAGAAATTTAAGCAATGTTTAATTGATTGACTTAATGTTCTGTCACTGATACTTCAGCCAAAATGATATACACTGTATATCCTGTATATCCAATTGGATAATGCAAAAAAAAAAAAAAAAAAATACTCACGATCTAGTGTTCGATTTCAATAGGACACAGCAGGAAATTTTTCCCTCGCCATTCGATTTGGTCCCTAGCTTCGCTCGGCACAAAATCTCATGATACTCGGAAAAAGTTTATTATGAATTTAAAACATAAAAACATAATGTAAGTTGATCTGGTTATCGAATTTAAAAAAGGACTATACATGCATATACACACTTTTGGTATACTATTAGAATTATGAATATACAGTTGTATAAATCGTATGACTGGAATTCTGGTTTTATTTGTGACAAATGAGAAATCTAGTTTAAATAAAGGATGTCCTAGGCTTCGTGGTTGGATATGATTTTATCAAACGAGTGTGCTTTTTTTGAATCCAAGAGCATTGACGAGGGGATAAAACCGCACAGAGGGTTTAATAAAAATTATATGCAACCGCATATATTAAGAAACTTTCTTTTTATCACATATTTCATACATCACTATCACTTTCACGCAAAAACCATTGTGACTTCACGGTACTGGTATATGAAAAAAATATCCAGTGAGTGATATCTTCGGAACAAAGGGGTAAAAATGTGTTAAAATGATTTATTTAATGGGGATATTTATTTAACAAATGGTTCAAAATTAAGTTTTTACATCGTTGATTGGGTAGAACAAATTACTGAACATAAACGTGCTCAATTGATGTACTATACAGTGCAGAATGTGTCCATACCAGACAGTGAATTGCGCTGGAAGTAATCGATGATTTGTCCTCCAGGTTCCTCTTTGAACGACCCTGCACCAGTGCACAATTAATTTACTCATTTCATTGACTAATGGTTTGATTTTGTTCCTTGATGACAGATATGTTCTTACTACCGGTCTCTCTGCTCGATCTGTGCTTCTGAATTCTCCAATTCTACCAAAAGGATGGTCTTTGTTGAAAAAAAATTTAAACTCTTTTAAAAGTACGTTGCAAAATTTGATATACTTTTTACTAAAAAAAATTGTAATGGTGCTATGAAAAAAATTTACTATTACAACTGTTCAATGGTATGTAAGTTTAAACCAAAAATGTAAAAAAAAAAAATGAGAAGAAAGTCTGTTAAAATTGAACAAATGTTTAGGTTAAAGAAAAAAAAACACGTTATGAATAATCAAGCTTTAGTTTCATGGTGAATTTTCATTGGTACATATTACCTAAAACAATAATAATTAAAACATTTGACTTATTTTTGTAATATTTAAAAAAGACATTGGGGTAGAAAAACATCAGACAAGTAGTACAAAGTAACATTTAAATTAAAAAAAAAAGACCAACTGACTAGTAGTGCATTGTAACATATACGTATATCTCTTTTCAAATGACATCGATCTTTCTCAACAGACGTAATTTTGTGTTTATCTAATATTAGGTTGATTTTATTCCAGTAGTATTTAGATGGCACAAAAGTATGATATAAGTATCTAAAAATGTTTTAAACTATATTTTATATCAACGAAATACTTTCTTGATCACAAATTAAAGTTGTTTTTTTTTAATTTTTGTCAATAATTAATCGGAATACAATAAAACGTACATTTTAACAACAGATATAAACCTGTTTTAAATACTACATAACTATATTTTGTATCAGATATATACTTTTTCCCACAACACAATATATATTTGTATTATTTGTATCAACAATTTTAATTTCCCGTATTAAATTACTTACGTTATGTCATAATTAACTTTGCTAATATTATTATACGTAAATAAATATTAGCGTTTTTTTGACGTCACAATAAGAATGTTAATTTTGTATTTATGTGAAACAAAGCAATAATTGTATTTTCAAACTCCTGAAGATTGAAAATGAAACCGGTAGAGTTTATTTCGGTGTTGTGATATATATATATATATATATATATATATATATATATATATATATATATATATATATATATATATATATATATATATATATATATATAATTTAAAATTATTAGCAATGTTATAATTTGCATCTTGCTAATAATTGAATCAGTAAAATTTTCATTGAAAAAGAAAATAATTATTCAAAAAATTGCTAAAAAATTGAAAACACTAAAAGTAAAAACCGCATATAGCAAGCATTCCCCCATTCATAGGAAATCACGATCATTCCTCAGAGGTTTTGCTCGTGGAAGAAAATTGGATGAAAATACTTGAGAAAAATGGAAAGGGAGAATAAACAGATATCAATGGAATTTTGAGAAATAAAGTTTATTTATTATCACTATCATGGTTAATCTGATTGAGTAGATGAATGAAGTATGTTTAACCAAAAACTGCACCAATAAACCACCAGCATACACCGATCCTACACAGAACTACGTGCCAGTGAGCCACGGATTCCTCGTCATGTAAACAACTAGTGAGCCTATTTATTTGTTTGTCTCCAATATTGATATCACTATCAATAAGATAACGTTGTTTATCCGTTTTAGGCAATAATGAAAATTTAGTGTTTAGCTGATTATATTTCCTGTTAATTTCGAGGATGGAGAAAATTAAAGGCTGCAATAAATTTATAAGTTGATATCAAATAAAAGCAACAAAAATTCTAAGCACCATTATCAATAACTTATTAACATTCACTACTAAGTAAATTTAACATTCACTAATAAGTGTACACTGAGAAAATGTCAAATATAATCTGGTTGTAGTTAGTATTGAAATGTTTCAAATATTCAACATGAATAAATCAAAACTGACCAAGATATGTTACAAATATTCGACATTGATATACATGTATTAAAAATGACCAAAATACGTAAAGAATATTCTACGTTGATATAAAACCCATTGTAATGTTTTTCAACAGCTTCCATTAAAAAAACAAATCCAGTAACATGTATTCGTCTTGCCGGGGTTGAATAAAAGAAAATGGGCGAACAAGACGTGTAAAATGCTTATAGCTTATATGTATTAAAACAAATTCAATATGTGAATAAAGTATATTTACAAGAGCAAATTTGTAACTTTTGTAAAGTGTGAAATTATAACAACAAAACTTCAACAATTATTAAATTTCTTGGGATTTGAGCCCAAACAATAAAAATCCTTAGTACCAGTTTTTTTTTTTTTTTTTGGAAGACTGATGAGCTAACCAATAAAACACACAACTCACAACAAGTTGCATTGAAATATTGTTTGTGAAATGGCCTTTAAATAACTGAACTTATATATAATTCTCGGAAAAACAAATTCTAAAATTTTCAATTAATTTGGCATCACGATTATTTAAAAAAATTACTGATGACATATCATAAACTCTCTAGATCTTGAGTAAAAAATGGTACGCAAAGGTGGATATTATTGCACTTTAAGAGTACATTAATTGATTCATAAATTTGCTAGAAAAATATACCTACAGGCTTTTATTTTAAAGGTACATTGTCACACTATCAGAGCAATGTGTTATTGATAAAATGTACCACTTTCTATTTTGGATAATGATGGTTGCAATTAGAGAGATATTTTGTCTGACATACAGTGGCGGCGAATCTCGAAGGGGAAACTTTCTAATCTATCAGTTATAACCATTATTGTAAACTGATGGACTGTATTGCCCAAAGTTCTATTCTGAATAAACTTGACCAAATAATGTTTAGTGTTGTTTTCCTATTAAATTTTTCTTTTTATAGATATTGAAAGTGAGTATTAAACTCTCTTTAACAAAACGCTATATCATTATGTTTTCAAGCTTTATTAATCACAGCATTTCATACAATGTCTAAATTATTTACCCAATTTTCATCAGCGTGTTGTACACAGAAAACAGATCAGAGTCAATACCTCCCTTGGGATGTAAGTGTACTTTACCGGAAACAGCATTCGATCCGTCTCAACTGTTAATCAGTATCCACGGAGCTACATGGCAAAGGAGCGGATATATGCCATATGGTTTACTTATGTATTGGACAGAAATGACACCTACACTGTCTAAATCCAATGTCTTCAGGTGAAGTGTGTCACTTGACAAATCTTACTCACAAATGATCTTTTTTGAGGCTTGGTTTATTAAACTTTTAGTACAGGGACTAAACACAATGAACTGTGTTTTATTAATTCTAATAATTATTCAGTGAGACAACATGAATTTCTTTGCAATATTTTGTCTGTCCTTTTTTTATTTGATTTGATATATTTAGCAATGCTGCAAGAATGCAAACATAAATTAGGGACACATTAACAAACTTAGGTAATTATAACCTACATGTAAATAAACAATGAATCAATTTTTCATTCTATTTTATTTAAAAAAAAGATTTATTTTATGGAAAAGTTGTTGTTTTTATTTAAGATCTAAATATTCACACTTGCTCGTGATGTTTTTTCCCCACAAAGTATTCGGCCATTTCCTTTTAGTATCAGTACAAAATGCAAAACTAAAGACCACAACTATTCATTTGTGATGAATGGATGGATAGTGTTGGACCATAAGTAATATAATAATAAGTTTTATTAAGAGTTCTTTATCGTACTATTTATTTCAAACTACTGAAGAGAAAGATCTAACAAAAAAGATTATTAAGGAATGTGTGTATGTATGTTTAATTTGTATTGATCTTTCTTTTATCAGTAGTTTATTATGTATAAAATATTTAACAAACATATACATGTAAAATAAAAGTAACCCAATTTCTTTAATTTTTGTTCCGATTACTTTACATTTTCGAGATGAATTCCACGATTGCTTTTCTCCAACATCGTTTCAATTTGCGTAATTTCACAAAAGTGCATTTTACTTACATTTAATAACTGACACAAATAATTAGCTAGTGATTGTCACATTTACAGTATGTCATAAATTAGCAATCATTAACAAGCCATTTCAAATGAAATAATTCTTAAGCATTACTGTATCATCAAGTTATATTTTCAATTCAATTGCAAAGATTAACAAATTTAAACAGTTGCAACATTTATAATTTTAACATTATTAGCATTGTTCCTTTTGAGTATTTTTTTACGTACTACATTTTAATAGCCCTTCAAAACTTGTCACCTTGGAATTGAAAAAGCCAAAAGAACTTTTCTTATTATGTAGCATATTAATTGTTTACCTTTATCAATCATCACAATTCAGGATAACGATCAAGAGAAAAATTTCTTTCATAATATAAAATTCTGCAAACACGTCATAATCTAGAAAATTTTAGAAAAAATGTCCACTTTGCGTACAGGTACATATATGTGACGTATAAGAAGACAAAGAACGCAATAATTCGAGAAAAATCTTTGCGTTTAATTACCATATTAGAGGGATTTGTTTGACGATGCGTAACGTTTATGTAATATTAAACACTACTTTAATTCATTTGCTTTTGATTTTTTAAATCTTATACTTGAAATGTACACAGATATAAAAAGCTTACACGGTACTAACATCGCATTGCACTATATATATCATAGTGCTACTTTTGTGTACATTTTACACTTGATCGTATTTCACATCACCTTTCTTCGGAGATTTTGACATATTCAGAATACTTTTTTCTATAACAAGAAAAAGATTTATCAACTTGACATATTGTCGTTGATTATTTGCAGTGGCAATGATTTCTAATAGAAATCGTACCCGTAAATCGTTGTACATGTTTATTTGCCTTTTAACTTCTTATAGATATGTGTGATTTATATGTTAGTCCTATATCAGTATACTAAAAAGAAAAAGGGAACATTCAGTGAAAGCAAAAATCGAAAATCTATCTAAAACCATCATACATGTATATAGATAGGAATTTGTGATAATTAAAAGTATTCTGGTTTTCCTTTCAACAAATTGATTTTAATTTGTACGTGAACTTATTTTAAAAAAATTACTTATTTGTTACAAGGAATTACGCAATTGTATTCATGCTGTTGATGAATTTAGTAACTATACCGTAAAGTCACATATTTTTGTGGGTTCGAATTTTCGTGGTTTGAGAGAAAAAAATCAGTTCATGGGATTTAATTTAAAGATGATAAAGTTATGGGTAGTCATATAATTGAAATTTACTTTAATTTCCTGGTGGACATAAATTCGTGGGTCGTTCATCTCTCAAAAACAACGAAAATTACCCCCCTCCCCCCGAAATTTTGTGATGCTGCAGTTTTGTAATATATGCATGCCCCACTCCTACGTTACATTTTTTATTGAAAAGGGCATAAAACACGGAACCCTGGAAATTCCAGGGGTGGGATCAGATGAACAGGATGAGTAAGTATTCCCTGCTGTTGTCCGGTCACATCCGCTTACCAGCTGCGCCCCCTCCCCTAAAATTGTCAAAATTAACGTAAGTCATAGTTTTCCGCTTACCAGCTGCGCCCCCTCCCCTGAAATTTTTCGAAATTAACGTAAATCATAGTTTTGTCGAGAAAACTGTCTACTCGGTAGATCTCATTTTACCGAGCAGAATCTCTTGAATCAAGGAGCTTCCGGGGACTTGGCTCAAGGCGGCCCCCAGACCACTGCCTACTTCCCCAACTTCAATTCTTGAATTCGCGCCTGCTTATATAATTTCTTTTTTTCTCTCTCTCCAAAATAGCAATATATAGCTAGAATTATGTCTTATATAATGACAGTACCGAAAACAATACTCGTAGCCTAAAAAATGTCTGTTGGACTCAAAACTCAAAAAAATATTTTCTCATGCTGTTTAAAAATAATATTGGTACAAATTATACTGGCATATTCCTCCTTTTCAAGTCGGTAGGTTTCTTCCCCAATATCGATGTAGGCAGTTATGACAAACAAATAACAATATATACCCGCCAACAAATACTGACTCAGAACACCAAAAGCATACATGTTGTAGGCGTTGTATCCAGACAAACTGTCAACTATCAAATAAACGCCTCGAGGCATTAATTTAAACTTGTCTTTAAAATTGATATTGATGATCAATGGTGAACGATAGAAGGTTCGTTTAGTGTTCTTGTCGTGGTTTTGAATGATATCAGATTTAGAAAAATGATAATCATTTGTTTAGTTATATTCCTTTCTTAGCCCTTTGGGGTAAAAATTCATTCTTCAATGGACGACAAGAGACATATAGCACATAAATGATATTCAGAATCGTCTTACTTATTGTCACTGAGTAAGTTTGAATTCTGACATCTAAGAAGAGATGCCGTGTTTTCAGTTATCTTGACCTTGGCTATTTTTGTTAAACTATACATTGTATTAAGTACAAAATTTTAATGTATGGTGACATGAGCTGCAGTTTTTTCAATATAAGATCTAGAGTATGTATCGTAAAGAGATGGTGCATTTTACTTCAAACTACATCACAGGCTACGCGTACTAATTTAACAATTATTCTTTTCAAGAAAATAATATAAATAACTAAAACGAAAAATTTTTGATTATGCTATTGTTATCCTTGTTTCATTTTCCATTAGTACTAGTATTTCTTTCGTTTATTTTAAAATTTGGGACTCTTATATTCATGTCTCTGTAAGAAGAAACACTATGTTTTTGAAAATTTTGATTATGTTATTTTAAAAACATGACTTATATTAAAAAATAAAACTTAACAAGAATTTAAACTACACTGACATTAATTACTTTAAATCAAACTTGCATCCATTTTCACTCTTTATTATTTCACAAGCAATTAATTACTAGTAGCCACTTCTGATAATTTTTTTTTAAAGTTGTTTTTAAGATTATGACTTCGTCTTGTCTATATTTCTTTTCATGTAATTCACGTATTTAAAAGATAAGACAAAATGGTTTAGAAGATTTTCACAATATAAATTCAGTTAATGAAAATACCTTGATGTATCCGTAGATATTGAATCACATCGACGTGGAATTAGGAAATTTTACATTGAATGATGTGAATTACAAACTCTTTGTTAAAAATTAATTTAATTTTTTTTTTTTATATAAATCTACATATACGTCTTTTTTCATTGATGTACATTTGTTTCAATTGCCCAAATAAGGAGAAAATGATTGTTTTGTTTACCAATGACATCAAGAACAAAAATGATGATGGGTTTGTTTTCATGGCTTACATAAATTAGAATAACAATCTTCTTGAACGATATGCAGTGACACCATACTTTATCTATATTTATGTAGGCCTTATTTACATAGACACGTGGTTATGTGTTCACCTGAGAAGTGTGACGAGACCTTTGACGATTTGGAACTCCCAAAAAGCTTATTTTTATGTCAGACATTCTCAATTACGTAAACAAAGAAATCCCAAAAAGACAGGTAAAAATAGATCACCAGTTGCTATCTCTATGCATTTTATTGATAAGGCTTATCTCTTTAGACTACCTTTAGACACACTTGGTTTATTTTATTTTATTTAAGTATCTTTAGAGTTATATTTTTCGTGCTCTTCTAAGAATAAAATATCGAAGAAAATGAAAAGTCATTTTTATAAGTTTGCAAAATTTACATGTACCATAATATAAACATTCTATTACTGAATAATTTGATTGTTGTGGTAGGAAAAGAATCACATACTCGGTTGTTAATAGCGATTCTCTGTAACCACTTAAACTTCTTTGCCACGCATGGTCACCGATTTTGATGAAACTTTGCCCATTATTACAACTTGACACCAGAAACATATATCAAATAAAATTTCGTTGCTATGTGTCTTGGTTGCCATGGTAACAGCCAGAAAAGTTGAAAAAATTGAGATTTTCAGCTACTTTAAATCTTTATTAAGCCTTAATAAAGACTTAGAAAAACAAACACACTATTCTCCCAAAAACATGACACCTTGTTGCCACTTATGCTATAAAGAAACTATTTAGAATTTATCTCTAAGTAAGTGGTAACCATGGGTACATTTGGAATACATTTTAGATGCTGAAAAATGCTGAAAAACGCTCAATATTCACAAATGATAGATGTTACATGATCAAACTCAATCAAAAACCTAAGAAAAACAATGAAAAATATTTACCTTATGTAATTAGGTATTGCCAATATTATTCTAAAAATAACTTTCATGGTTGCCATGGTAACACAGTGTCACCATGCAAAATCTGTTGCTATGATTGGATTAATGCTACTATCTTGAGGAAAAACAATAAAATTCATGACTGGCACATATACATCCTTAGGACCTTGCAACACCGACAACGTAAGAAAAATTGAGATTAATTGTTACTTTGCAGTGTAACCATGGAAACAACGTACTAGTTGTTTAAAGTGATATTTTTTTGCTGCCTTAGGAATTTACCAACCTTTTAATCAAGAAACATATTATTTGAATCACCTTGAATAGTACTTATCTCGTAGAACTAAAGTTGAATATCATATATTGATAAAGGTTGTGGAAAAATACAACACTGTTACTATGGTTACCAAGAAGAGAAAATGTTTGATTTTGGTAATTTTATGTCAATATTAGACCCTATGTGCCAGCTTTTTGCATCCAGTTAGAGATTGGGTGGTAGTCAAAATTGAAAGTCAGGTTAGTTGTTCACATATATCAATCATAAAAGTTTTGGGAATCTACATACAAGGGTACGTATCCAAGGAAACAAAGTATTTTTCAGATTTTTATGCATGTTTTTTCGCCTTATTTCCATAGCAACGCACTATTTAAAGAATTGAAATTGATTTTTTTGAAATGTGAAAATTAGGGTCACACCAAGGCCTTTAAAAATTGATCATCAGTTATATAGAAATATACTTTTTAAATAGATAGGATAAGATTAAAATACTAAGAGAGTAAATTTAAAATCCCTTCGTGGTATTAAAACCATGGCAACCATTGCCAACCTATAAGAAATATCATATTTTGTCCTTGGTATATGTTACAAGGATCTCTTGTCTATTATTTGCTTGCATTTCAACCTGTAATTGTTTTTATTCCTAAGTGTATGACTTTATAAAATTAAATGAACAAAATTATTACATTTGAATACTTTGTTTCCATAGTAACGTATGTTATAGTTGATTTACCAAACATGTTTATCATGCATTTAAGACATCAGGCCTTCAACTTTCAGAAACAGTCATTGCTACTTGTTTGCTTTGCTGCAAACGTTAACTGTGGGACTCTGAACATGTTGAAAAATGCCATTTTTCAAACTTTAGGACATGTTGCTATGGTAACCATGACACGTGGCAACCAATTTTTGCCTGATTTGAATTTAAGGTACCAAAGACTTTTATCATAGAGAGTTTGGAGAAATTCTGAGACTATGCGTGCCACAGTTCCTATATAAAAGTTCAAGTCATTACAGAGAATGGCTCTTTAAAAAATGTAAGAAAAAATTAAATTCATGGAGCTGCCTCATTACTTCTCTGTTTCTATAAAAACGATGGCACGATTAAGACTCCTAATTTATCATAATGCAAATTTTAACCCACAATGAAAATGATGAAAACGAAAACACATTGTGTCAATATGCCCCAAAGCTAAAAAAAAATTGTGAAAAGTAAAATAAATCCGCATTTGTTAAAATAAAATAAATCTAAAAATCATAAAGTCATACACATGGCTAATAATTCTTCTTTTCATATGAAACTACAATGTGTAAACTTCCAATTGTTAAAATATAGTGGTATATGAAACAATCCGGAGTCCCAGCAGTGCAGACTCATAGTCTTACAAAAGAAGGTTAAAAAGCAAGTAGGAAGGGAGCAAAACATGCACATGGCATAAAAAAAGAAAAATGGGGACGGAACGTCCCACTGTATAGTATACCTTCACCCATCGTACCCCGCTTACAGAATACTAAAACATGTACGTATTGCATCATAAGAACTGCACTATATGTAGAGAGATTGCAAAATGATTCCAGATACTATGGAAGTACAAAGATTTGCAAAATAATTTGTGTGACCACAAGAAAAATGTATGAGCTGGTTTGATATGAAGGATTAGTTTTGGCAGATTTAGGACAGAAATGTTTTATATTAAATATGCGTATTAAAATAGAAGTATGCAGCATTCTCTTAGCTGATAATTAATTCATTTTCGTCAAAAGATGTTAAAAACTTGAAAAATAATGTGTACATTTAATGAGATATCTTCATTAAATATTCAGCCTTAAGATAATGGTGTTACGTGGGGTGTAAGGATTGTACGATTTCTTTTCTGGCATGTCATATTAATGTCACAAAAAATATTTTCACACACACTCTCATATCATACACACAGGTAATATTCATTTTACAAGACGTGGCACACGTACGATTGAATGAGACAAATGTCAATGTTATGCAAGATAAGCGAACATTTCCAAAGACTTACATCGTCATAAATATAATATTTAATTTTTTTTTTAACATGTTTTAAGTACATATTTTCAGGTTCTGAAAAAGGTGAATATAACGAACAGTGATCAAATTAATCCAATCCTGTAAATACGAATCGTTAACAGGGCAAAAACATGAACCACAGGAATCACTATAGGTGGGATCAGGTGCCTAGGAGGAGTCAGCATCCCTTTTTTTGGTCGACCAAGAATATCCGCCGCAAGCCCTCTGCAATACTCAGGTAAACGGAGTGATGCGTTGTCGAAATTAAAAAAAAAATAATTGCCTAACAAATGGAACAAAACACAGTCTACTACAATGGGTTGATTATAAAGACCATAGAATTTGTTTACAGCCCTGTAACATCATCTCATTTGTAAATGCATGTATTCTGCGTTTAAATTCAAATTCATTGTACTCATCAGAATATGCTGTTGACTTTTTACGCCCTGTCTTTGTATAAAGTCTGAATGATTATTATAAAGTCCCCGTCAAACTATAGTCTCATATGCAAAATACAAATGCTTGAATAAAATTTGTATCTGTTCATTCAATACATCAATTTTAGGACACTGAAAAATAATCATTTTAAACAGTTTTACTCATATTTTACTCATAGTATTTTTTAAAGCACTTGCATTATGTTTTGTTGTTTTGGCGGTCCTGTCTGTTTTGCTTAAATAAACGACTAAATGCCTCCTTTTCTTTTGTGTCCTACGAGATATCAAAATTTAAAATTGCAGAAAAATTTAATCAGTATAAGCAGGCAATGTAGTTTTTTTCTGCTTTGGTTGCAACCATTTAACAGTGTTTCACAATAAGTGCAGATACATTTATTGTTTTTATTTATATCTTTCGTAAAGTTGGGAGAATACGTAAAATATCTTACATATGTCATTTTACATGTTTCGAAATTTAGAGTCACAAATGGCCATATCTAACACGTTAAGAAGATTTTTTTGTTGTTGATGATCAAGATAAATAGTAATGTAGTTTTCGAAAGAATTATAAATAAAACTTAAGTACAATGGTTGTAAATATTAAACTTTATGATCAATAACCATAAATATGTTTGTGTATATGTATAAATTGTAAAGTTTTACAAGTTTTAGTTCTATCGAGTCAAAAATAAAGCACATCCCGTGCGTTTAAAAATATTGATAATGATTGTATACGTAATGAGAGCATTGTTCATAGCGAATAATTTGTATAAAATATATGTAACGCCATGGTGTGCAATGATCAATGCTATTGTGCTTATTGTCCATCTACATATGTACCCAATATACTGTGTGAACTTAGTTGAATTCAGTTCAAATGTGCACGTGATTATTTTAAGGTATAATGCATATTTACTGCTTATACTGATGATGAACTCTCTTGCTGTGCTACTTAGTCAGTCATCCAAGGAAATTGTGTAAAGTCTAAAATCAGCTTTGAAAGGAATAAATTGTTATATGTTGAATAATGTTCGGTGTTGAATTTTTTAAAAACGAATTTTAATGATTTGTTAAATTTTTGTCTTCTCATCTGTGAACTGCACCTCTCTGTCTCCAATTTCAGAATAAAGTCAGATATGTTTATCAGAACTTGGAAGTCATTTTAAGCTAGAATGATTGGCTTACTGTGAATGATTAAAAATAATACATCTAGTGTATTCTATAATAGTAAAGGACATGTAGGTCTGTTTTGTAATGAAAAAAAAAATCTTGGAAAGACAGCTCAAAGAAAATTTACCTATTACATTTACAACAAAATTCACGAAGTAAATTAACTTAACACAATTTAAGGGTACACCTATGTATTATTATCTTGCCAATAGGTGCCATCACATTCTTTATAATCTTTCTAAAGAGATTAAGAGTATTTTAATTCAAGGACTATAAGCTCATAAAATAAAGTGCGAATGTTCAAGTAGAATTCTTTTAAAATTCATATTTCTCTCGGCATTTCTGGTAATTTAAAGATGAAATATTATGGTTTTTAAGGGATTTTATATTATTTACATATTTTTTGGACAATTGACTGAATTAAAATGAAGGCTTTACACCACTTTTAGTTTATTTAATTGAACTATTAAAAAGGTTAAGGTAAATATTTCAATGTCAAGACAAAGAAATATACCTTTTGACAAGTTGAATGCTTCCCCCAAGTGACGTATAAAAATTGCTATTCTCTTCTGTTGAAATTCCACAAACCTTGAGAGTAAAGTTCAATGGCCCTTACATTATCTTTTTTTTCTTTTGAAGTATTCTTATTATATTCTTATTCTTATGTCGACACGATATATCCCGGTGAGCTTGAGATAAAAGATACCATAGAGTCTGACAAATCTGTTTCATATTTGGATATTTTATTAGAAAAAGACGTTAATGGTAATCTAACAACCAAGCTTTATGATAAACGTGATGACTTTAACTTTTCAATCGTCAACTTCCCAGACCTATGCAGCAATATACCCTCATCACCTGCATACGGGGTTTATATCTTTCATTTGATTCGATACGCCAGAGCATGCTCTACGTATGAACAATTTCTAAAACGAGGTAAGTTATTTACAAACAAGTTGATGAAACAAGAATATCAGCAGTCTCGTTTAAAGTCATCATTTCGTAAGTTCTATGGTCGATATAATGACCTTGTCAGCAAATACAATCTATCATTAAGTCGAATGCTGACTGACTTTTCATACTAATTGTTGGGCCGTTATTTACACCCTCAAAAATATCTATATTGTATTATCTACTTTGTTTACAGGTTTGATGTCATAAAATAAATATTGTTAATCAGATTCAAAGAGCGAATGGGGGGGGGGGGCTGAATTGTCGACGGATTTTCCCGTTATTTCCCGATCATGACAAAGAGCACACGGCGGGTGTGACCGGTCGGCAGGGGATGCTCACTCCTCCATGGCACCTGATCCCACCTCTGATCTTTTAGAGGTCCGTGTTTGCTCTGCTCCAAAATTTGTATTGTTTAATGGACTTTTGAGCTCGAATACTGTTCATTATCTCCACATATTTCATTTTAAGTCTTATTCTCTTTTTCTTGATTGAAACGAGCATCTCTCATTTTCTTTCTTCCATAATTTTTAGAAAAAGAAACCAAAAGGAACTTTCATGAAAACAATAACAGATATACAAAACTTTACTCAGTATGTTCTATTTGAGGGTGTTATCATGCAAACTTTAAAAGTACGGAGAGAGAGAGAGAGAGAGAAAGAGAGAGAGAGAGTCGTCTTTATCATGTTTGGATTTTGATTATTTCATAATAAAAATTGAAACCTGTTCTTTCAAATTGTTCTTAGTCTGTTCTGTTTGTATGTTGTTTAGTCGCCATATTTTCTTTTATGTACTGAATATATAATACGTACTTTTTTAACATAGCGAAAACTTTGATATTTGGACTTGTGTTCATCTGTTTGTCCGTAGTTAAAATATTTAAATTACCTGATCGTTATCTTGCATTATGTACTAAGTGTGGGTCTTTAATTTTACTTTGTGTTATACTTGGTGATTTTTGAAGAAGACTAAGATTGACGGGCAAAATGAACAGACAAACCGTAAAATCCTAGAAAAATATTGTTATGATAAAAGAACACATACGTGTATGTCAAAAATTACGATCAATTATAAGTACGTTTCATGCTGATGTTGAAACTAAATTTTAAGTTCATATTTAGTCATTATTGTGAATTATAAATTACTTTCTTACCAATAACAGCTGAGGAACTATATTTAAATAAAAAGTGTAAAAGTAGGCCATCATTGAAGGGATTGACCAATAATATTAAATTGCAAATTCAAATGCCAACAACTGAAAACATCTTTCTGTTCATAATGACATATATGTCAAGAAAGTAGTGCAAGTTTGCATCACAACTTAGGGGGCATTTTTTGTTGAACAAACACATTGTTGAATATTTTCTTCTGAATAATTCGTGACAGCAGCTTTCGTCAAAATTAAAAAAAAAGTTGTTTATGTTTCCGCTGATCAATTGTAACACAATTTCCGTGCTTCTTAGCTAGTATTTGAATTTTAACAAAAAATAATAACTTCCTCTCCCATTTAATTTCTTTGTTTTGATACAGATTAGCAAACATTTTTTGAATTTTAGCAAAAAATAATAACTTCCTCTCCCATTTAATTTCTTTGTTTTGATACAGATTAGCAAACAACGATATCTTTTAACAGAAAAAAAAAACACTTAAAAGAACATATTTCATAATTGTTCACATTGTTTTTTTAACATTCAAGGGATTTTTTTCTGCAGAAAATATTTTTATTAGGATGAAAAATATTGGAAGATTCGCACTGCGTACTGGAAGATTCGATCTATTATTGACTCAAGACAAACAAAGCATCATCATGATTTTTCATGAGGTCAAAAGCTTCTTGTTAATTTGAATTTTAAATAATGCCATCTTTTAAAAAAGAAGTTTGATTTTCCTCTCCTAACTCACGATAAAAAAAAATTGGTTGGCAGTTGGCAGTACTTTTTTCCCAGAAATTATTAGGATCAGTGCTGAATTTTCTTAAGTCATTGAAATTGAAGGTAAAACCAAAATAATTGTTGACTGGGTGAAAATATCGGAATGAATAAATAAAATCGTTTCCTGGAGGTTTAAATTTTTTTTGAGTCAGACTGTTTTAGTAGGGGGAGGGTAAACAGATAATTATTTAAAGATGGCCAAATGATTTTTTTTCATTAATAATTAAACTTTATTTTTAAAAAAAATCACTAGCTTATTTTTTTTTTTTTTTTGCCTGTCTAAATTCCATATTTATCCAGACCGCGACCTAAACGCAACTTTTTAGTATTACACTGTAATTATAGATGAATATAGATAACTTTATCATTTTGGGTCAGTTTAACTAGGGATGCTTACTCCTTCTAGGCAACTGATCCCACCTCTGGAATTTTCAAGGGTCCTTTTTTAATGTCCTGTTCATAGAGTTCTATGTTTTTGAGGTTTTTTCTTTTTTTTTAGATCGATCACTGTTCGTTCTTTTCATCTTTTTCATTTTATCATAGTGGAAATTTGCGGTGGCATAAACTTTGTTTTCATAACATAGCGACTTAACATATTATTGAATTATGGAACACTTGTGATAACATCAATTTTGAATTGGTAAGAGACTTAGAAACTTAAAACTACGTGAAAAATATGTTATGTTTACAGCTGACAAAATAGTATTTGTTTGTAAGTCTCATTATTACAACTGCATTCAAGAACTTTACCATATATGGTAATTCAATTATTAGTTCCCTTTCAAAAGATGAATTTTTCAAAATCACGTTGATTTTAAAAATTCTAGATGAGAAGAAGAAATCTCTTGCTGTGGCTTTCAATTCATTTCGATATATGTACGACGTTTATCAATTAATAAAACTAATTGTCATTTATATGTCAACTGGATATATCTTAGTGAAACAGTCTGCTACATCTGCTTCGTACTTGGATATTTTACTGACAATAGATGTTAAAGATATCCGCTTCTCGGCCAGTAACGATAACTCATAAAATCATTATTTAATTTAAAAAAAAGTCTGAAATTGAGGCTTGAAATTGAAATCTTTTTGTGCAACAATTTTCATTCCATCTCAATATGATTCAATGTTCTTTGAAGTCTTAGAAATGGTCTTTTAAAGAATTGACATTTGTACCCCATAAAAAGTACAGAAATAAAATAGATACATTTTTTAGAAAATTCAAATTTCTTTTTATCTAGCCTTACATTTCAATGTTTATAAGAATGATATGAAATTAGAAGTAATTTGTGATGTCTTGCAATGACCGATTAAGATTTTTACACTATGTATTAAATTACAATTGAAGTGAACAGAACATCTAAAGCATGGTGTAAGTCTGAAAAAAAAAAAAATTTTCTCCAAATGCCTGGATACCGATATTTTTGTCTATCCTTAAATATACTGTTTGATTATTTTCAATTAGAAAATGCATATCGGGGCCTTTTTTCGCGTTTTCTGAAATTATAGTCGAGATTTAATAATTTTCCCTATATAATATGATTAACTATACACATAATTTTGAGAATTCAGAGACATTTTTGTGAGCATTTTCAACACCTGATTTTCGAAACCTGAGGATTGGACTACCTTGATGATCAATTAAGAACTGAACTTTATTACAAACGGGATGACCTCAGCTTTTCAATCGTCAACTTTCCCTATCTGTAAAGTTATATTGCATAATCACCTGGATTGGTACTCTAGAATATGTTATGTGTAGTATCAAATTTTAATCAGATTCAGACTAATAAATTGATGCTATAGGGTTTTCAACTATCTCATTGAAGGTCAGGATTTTGAAATTCTATGGTGGTTATACACGTAATGATATGTTTGCAATCTAACTTTAGGTAGTATTTTGACTGACATGTTTCCCACCAATTGTTATACCAGTTTAACTACGGATTAATTCGTTTACCTGATCAGTACAGGGGGTTCACAGCGGGTGTGACCGGTCTACAGGGGTGATTTTTTTCCTTTTAGACATCTGATCCCATCTCTGGTGTTTCCAGGGGTTCGTGTTTTTGCCCTGTTCACGATTAGTATTCTTTACTGGAATATGAATTGGTAACTGTTGGTTACCTTCGCCTTTTATATAGTATCTAATTCAAAGTCATTTCAGCAAATACCTTGTCATCCTTTATGGATTATTAAACATTAAATATAGTTTTTAGTACTTACACTGTTCCATTGTATATCCAAAAATTATTCAAATATACAATGAGGTAATAAGCAAGCGAAAAAAAGTTGCAGATATGTACTGTATCTGGGACTTGAGTTCACAAAGCCTCGTTAAATATATTTGATTTGACGTTATGCTCATTGTACTCCATTTCACTGTAAATATCAATTTGGAGATATTTTTATGGTTAATATTGATAGGACATGTTACTAATTAATGTATTTTGATCCTTTTGGGACAGATTTCGATAAATACTTGATAAATACTACTCTTTATGCAACCGATAAATGTATCCTTTTCCATCATCATTATTGATGATAATTTTAGAAAAACTAGAGAGAGAGAGAGAGAGAGAGATTCATCAAATTTTCAAAATACTTTTTTTTAAATATATTATAAAATTACACCATTAATATGAAAAAAAGCACATGACCTTTATTAAGTTTATTCTCTGTGGGATAAAGAAAAAAACCCTTAAAAGTACAACGTATAATGTGTACAACATATATGTGCCAGAGGTTAAATTAATTTTAGATCAATGTTTGACACATTACATCTGTACATGATTACTTCAAGATTCCTTTCGTACCCTAGTCTACTTTTTTTAGGAAATTAGCTCTTAAATAATGATATTATTACTCCTGATAACTAGAGATGCATGTATGTCATAAAGGGGAACGTATTTGATAACATTGTAAACAGAATGTCTTATCGACATAAAATGTACTTCGTGGCACTCTCTAAATTTTGATTTGGATTTATTTAATTTTATTTTTTTTACTTGGTGTTGATACTCTAAGGGTTTGCAGTTTTAAATCTGCATATATATCAGAAAGAGAGATAAAATTTTCTTGCTTGGTCGGAATTGACTTTGCAACAGCGTGGCTGTATTCTAATGATGATCTGAGCTGATACCAAATTAGTGTTAGAGCACATAGAAATTAAGAGAAACGTCTTTTGTGCTACAAAATAATATATTCTGAAAGATTTAATTTTGACAATCATAAGAATTGGCCAAAAATATATTTTAAATAGAAACTAAAAGTGACTTGACTTTGCATCAGCGTGGCTGTATTCTAATGATTATTTGAGCTGATACCAGATTAGTGTTAGAGCACATAGAAATTAAGAGAAACGTCTATTGTGATACAAAATAATATATTCTGAAAGATTTAATTTTGACAATTATAAGAATTGGCCAAAAATATATTTTAAATAAAAACTGAAAGTGTTTACTATATGTTATCAGAATCTAAATCATTACCGGTGGGGTAAAGTAACGTTCAATTTCATTAACAAAAAATGGCTTGAAATTAAAAAAAAAAAAAAGCAACAAAACTTCCTGAAATACTAGCAAAATTTGCAAAAATGGCATATGGACTGCCATTTTATTCCCTTATAGGGTATCTTTCCCTTAGATTCTAAAATCAGCAGTTAAGTTACTGAAAATGTTTCATTTAATATCACTGATTTACAAAGAAATGTGTATTTAACAAATTGCAATTTTCTTCAAAGTTCATCATTATACGGAGATAATAACTACACGTATGTAGTTAATATATCAGATAGGGAAAATTACATAATATCAAATTGTTTAAGGAATGTGAATTAAAATATCAATAATGCACTTTCTCATTGAAAATTGATCAACAAATATATTTCAGGATAAAAATGAATGAGATATCCAGGTATCTTTAATAAAATGCGTAGTGTTGTCACTTACACTGTACTTTAGTTCTTCCATTAACATCAATTCATGTGTACATTTGTAATAAATATGTTTTGTAAAAAGCAATTTATATCATTGCAAGATATCACAGAACATTCCCACTTTAATTCCATGCTATTGAAGCATATTGATATATCAGGCGAGTTGAAAGAAAATTTTGATTTTTTTTTTCAAGATGTTTTTTTTAATCTTTGATAGGAAACACTATCAGGGAAGATCTTTTCGAATTCCTCAAATTACCTAGAATCATATTAAATCATATGCATATTAAAAAGCAAGAGAATGAAAATATTGCACGATCATATTTCAATTTCAAACTTCATTTTGAGACTTATACATAATTGTTCCTGGTGAAGGGATCCAGTCTTATGGAGGTCCTTGTCAGACACCAGGCCATGTTTTATGTATTGCCACTTATCCACCCCATTCAAAACTTTGCAGGAGACCAAACCGACAGGAAATCCCCTTTGTGGATCAATTGCTTGTAAAGGATTTAGGTATTGGCCTACCTTAACGTGTAATTAAATGACGGATAATCAATACCAGTCAGTCATGATAGCTTTTGATCTTTGTATTAGCTGCTATCTACCAAAAGCATGTTTTGACTATTAATATACATATATGCATAGTGTTATTTCAGATCTTCACTAAGTTGACTGAATGCAATACTTTGGTCTACCTATCATGTCCTTAATGAATGAATGCTTTTTCATGAATTGTTAATAATGTTTCACATTATGGTAGATTTCTTTTCCAATATTATGTACATTGTTGAAAGATGGGTGTGACTTAAATATCTATAGATTGTCTTTGTCGTATCGATATATCATCTATAATAGAGCACACTTCACTTAGAGGACGAGATAAAGGGAATTGTTTTATTTAACATAACACAGGGCTTGTACCCAGAGAATAAGAAATATTGATGAAAAAAAAATTTACATACTAAAAACAAAAACAAAAAAAATATTAAAAACATACATAGGCCTACTTACATCTTAGTTGTTATAATATATAAATTATTTCAATAAAATGATTTTACAATCCTGGAGCAGAATCCTGTAATTATATCGTCATGTTGTATATGAGAGAGAGAGAGAGAGAGAGAGAGAGAGAGAGAGAGAGAGAGAGGGAGGGATTAAATACAAAATTTATTTTGTATTGTTATTTTTGCCCACGCTGGTTTTTCCGTAACCCACTCTATCTTGACACACTAACACAGACATACACATTGCGTAATCTTCATTTTATTGACTCATGGCGTATTGAAACTGAAAATAGGACATTAGTTGTTAGGGAAGATTACATGTTAATTTGTTGATCGAATTTTAGACCTAACCTATCGTTCAATCAACTCCGTACATTTTCCGATCTCCAAAACAAAAGCGGATTAGATATTGACAGTGTTATGTCATTCTATTGATATCACGTGTATTTTTCTTTTACAAAATGTTTATCAAACATCGAATTTTTATACAATAAACTTAAGACTGGTACATGATTAATTTTTCCCTTCCTTTGTTTATGGCAGCCAAATGGAATTTTTTTATATACTATGTACACCGAATTATAGATTTTTTTTCTGTTGTAGAATATCTGATTTAATTAACAAAAAGAGAGGGGAAAATGAAAATTTCCAAATATTAATTCCAATATTGTCTATAGAGTTGTTGGTGACGTAGCAAATAATGGCAGAAACGAAGGATCCAAATATAACAAAGGTACCACCTTTCTACCTGATGAAAAGTTTATTCACCATTGGTCTTAATTAATCAATAACTCAGAAGTTGCTATAAGTACAAGGTCTTAATGGACACACTTTTAAAGATGAAATTTTAAGAGTATTTACTTCAAGATATTCGGGATTTCACTTTTAAGACAGAAGATACAAACAATCTTTTATCAAAAATCATGAAAATAACAACTAAAGTTATGTTTATATAGGTTAAATGAATAAGTTTAACCGCACAGATTTTCATATTTCATTCAAAGTTTTACAATAATGCAATTTAAAGTGACAAAATTGTGTATAGAGTAATAAGAATGGTAACAGAAAGGCAGAATTTTGAACATCATAGTAAGTGTTTACAACATCTTGATATTTTAGAAATTTATTATTCACATCATTTACAACCAAAATAGGTCCAAAAATATATACCAATCCAGGCATCCATCTTTTTTTTGTATCATCTGTCCTTAAGAATAAATATGTGGGGCACTTAAACTTCTAACTCTATTTAACAGTTGTCTTACATCGCTGTCACAGATTGCTTGACGGTACATTTAATAAAATCTAGTACATTTGAACTGAGACAGTTCGTATCATGCATATGCAATTACATGTATGTCTTTAAGTAATTTTATTTTAAGTATGATGTTAATTGTACGTTTTAATAAAGTAAATAAACTCAATAGATTGAGTAAGTAAAGAAAAATTTATTAAAAGAATATAGACATGTTTTTTTTATATATACATTAATTTTTATTTTACTTTCTTTTTCTTTCTATCACCCCACACACCAAACTCTCTCTCTCTCTCTCTCTCTCAGAAGTCTTTCCAGATGAAAACAGTATGATATTTCATTATTTTGTTGAAAATCCTCTGAACTCAACCTAAGTCTAAAAATTAGGACACTCCATAGCGACCTCTCTGTAAAAGAATTCCATATGTCTGAAAACGCCATCAATCGCCTTTTCTAATAATGATGCAACACGTTGAAATGAAAAAGACAAGTCATTCATCTGCCTTTATAATTCCGATAGTGAATATCTGCCACAAATACAAAAGACATTTAAAACTCTTTTATTGTAAGAATTCTGCCTTGTCAGTAATATTGTGTCCAAATAGACTCACGTGACCACATATAATCTTGACCCTTTACAAAACCAACTGCTTTTACAACCCAGTTAGAAAAATAATACTTTATTATAAAAAGATTTTGGGTCTTTTCCAACCTAATCTGGATAAGTTGAGATCCATTGAACTGCTAGAATGAATGGAAGTTTTCATGACGTCGACACAGTAGGGGACATATATGTGTTGTGTAGTCCCTACACCTAACAAAAGGCTCTACTTATCGAGGGTCACAATCTCTCACTGAACATATTATGTTACATTTTGGATGAAGTCCAAAACCTCAAAAAGAACCTTCGTAATTTTTAGAGTCTAGGTAAAGTTTAAATCTTACGTAGGTAGATATGGATTGGGATAGGTACGCGAATGAAACCCTGGCCAAACCTCAAGTAGAATGTGTACATAATATTAATAGTAAAGGCGAATCGCATTATAACCCGCCTTTGTCTTATTTGAAGTCTTTTATTTCTGTGCTTAATGAAAGATTCTTATTATAAATGTGGATTTTAGTTTCGTGGGGGGGGGGGGGGCTTACAAAATCTGCCAAATGTCTGTCACTCTTCTAAAACGTGAATTATGCTGATATAGAATACATTAATTATGATATTTTACGAAAATGAAGGATTATAATTTTAAATATCAATATATATCTTTGATTTTTTAATAAAAGACAAGTTAAATTAAATATAAAGTGATATTTTTGTGTGTTTTTTTCTTAATGATATCACAGAGATTGTTAATCAATGTTTATAATACCTCATCAGATCAATTTGAAGGACAAACATTATTTCAAATGAAGATAAATAATGCTGGAGTGTCAAAATCTATTGTTTGATTAAAATCAAAGTTTACACAACCATGAAAAACAAAATGCAATCCATAATTTCATACATCACCAAATATATGTTTTTTAATTACCATGTAATTACATGTACTTGAATTTTTTTTCTCTTTTTTCAGTTTTCTTTCTCTTGTGTCTTTTTATCCTTTGTCTAATATGAATTTGTGTTCTGCATTTATGTTTATTACATTTTTTATCCGCACGAGGTAATAATTGAATTATTGAATGGTTTTCTATCGATCATTCATTTTCTCTCAGGGAAAAAAAATATTTAGGAGTGTTCTTGAGAAGATTGTGTTTATCTGTTTCCAAAGCAATTATATAACTGAACTTCTTGTTCTTTTCCTTGAATGATCTAACTTTCTTTCCTGTCAATGATCTTAATATTCCTTAAGACTTCAACAAAAATAGTTTGAGTGAAAAACATTTTGCTTTCATTTAACCGATTATTATTTTTTTATTTAAAAAAAAAAATGAAAACTGCGACAAAAATCAGCAGGATACAGACGTTGTGATATGAAATATTTATGTCGTAAACACCGGGTCTAAATCGGGTTCAATGTTCTTGAGATGTTATGGGAGTGAAGAACACTCGCTTGATGAATGACATGAAGATTACAACAGATAGGTATTGTTGTGACGTCACATACTGTATCACATTTCTACTGAATTCCGATAATTGAAAAAAAAATGAATTAAAAAGGCCTTCATCATCTCACATTTTTTCAAAACATGCTATTAGTTCTTTATTTTTTTTTTAATCGCATAATTATTGCAATGGCGAAGGTATTGTTACTGTTTCTGACCCATGCCTCAAGTGAAGCCTTTCTTTTTTTTTAAAGAAAAATTGCCGTATTTATTGATTAATATATCTTTTCAAAAAAAAAAAACTTCCGGTTTTAAATATATTTATAAATCGAGAAAAATATTGGCTCTGTATTTCCTGAGACAATATATTACATTGTACTGCGATTCAGTTTCTTCCAAACGCTAAAAATAGAAATCATGTAAGATTTAAAGTTAACTACTGATCATGAAATATCCCTCATGTACATGTATACCCATACTCCATGTTTTATTTGGTTTAAAGCTTTATTTCAAATATTCTCAATAAATCAATCATCTCTTCCTCATTGGCGGGTCATAAAAGTTGTACGAGTCCAATATTCGGGATAACATCCGATCGATCAGTCTGCCAAACCAAGAAGGAATATAGCACTATTCCGAACTATATTCTAGAACCATCCCAGTAAATAATTTCCTCATCACAAGGGAATACTTTTGTTTCCTTTTTTAAGCCTTGCATGCACTTCCTGTTTAGGCCACAATGTAACATTGTTGTTAGTATGTAGACTGTGGTTAAATCTCTATAGTCATTATCATAATATTTTATGACACGTCACCATCCCTGGGGAAAGTCTTGAATGGACTTAACACTTTCTCCTTTTTCATAACAACGGAAATAAGTGGGCATTTAAAAACCTCAATAAAACAATTAATACTCTCTTAGATAAATCGATATTAATGTGTACATAGCTATAGCAAAGTTCAGTTGACATACGTACACATTAAACCATTTCATAACGTATATACGTATTGAAAACTTATTTTGATACAATGACACAAAGGTTTAAACTTAAGGAAATTTATGCTGCTGATATTTTGTTAATGTGATATATTAAGGTCCTTTTGAAGGAATTTCATTCATGTATCTGATGAAAATGCTCATGTAAATAACCGTCATAATGTATAGCGTCTACTTTCCTGACAATTCTGTAAATAGTATATTTTGAAAAAAAAGTGAAAATTAAGATATTATAACTAGAAAAATCTTTTAATACATGACAAAAATGTTAACAGTTTTCTTTAAATGTGTCATTTAATTTTGGTTCCATACATCGAAATCAAACAGCTTTGCTAAAAAAAAAATGTGATAATCTAATTTTAAATAAATTGAATGATGATCCAAACTTCGAGGTATTGAGTGCATTCCAGGAAATAAAACCTCTTGAAATCCAGGATGTTTTTAATTGACTAATGAAGTACATACATAAAACCTCTACTCAGACATATAATCAATTTCCTGCATGACAAAAATTCACTTTTCCAAGGTCAAAATGCCAACTATTATAAAATATTTTCCTCAAAAGCTTTAAAAAATAAAAAAAAAGTTAAAAATTAAAAAAAATTGGCGCCATCTTTTGTATATATTTTTTTCAAATATATCCACTGAATGAGTGTAATTCAAGATATTCAAATTTCAACATATTTGAAAGTTTTCAGTTCATTTAAATAAATACATAATAGCTCGGAATAGTCTACATTTTTTTCGCTTTGTATGTGTGCATAATTTTCGACTTCAGAATATCGTAAAATGTGTTTTATGTAATGCTATAAAATACACAAACAATGGCTTACTTTGATATCCCGAATATGTTCCTTTTATTTTCCTTAAACTCACAAGAATAACTTGAAGAATGTTATACTTTTCCCCTCGGAACATTCTAGAATGGCTGCGATTGTATTATTCATAAATAAAATACCTACTGTACAATATTAATTTTATCTATTTTGATCAATCTTCAAAAAACGTTATAGGAACTCTACACTGAAACACTCACGGTATTTTACAAAACTCGAAAGGTCGCCCGCGTGGCGCAGTGGTTAGAGCGTCTGCTCTAGAGTCGCGGAGTAAGGAGTTGATCCTTACGTCGCGGGTTCGAATCCCACTGTGGGACGTGGAGATTGGTCCTTCGGATGAGACCGTATAAACCGAGGTCCCGTGTCGCAGTAGGTGCTGGCACGAAAAAGATCCCTCACTGCTCAATGGTTCTAAGTGCCGAGTATAGGTCAAAATTTGTAGCCCTCCACCGGCAAGTGGTGGCATCTCCATATGAGTGAAAAATTCTCGAGGGGGGCGTTAAACAACAAACAAACAAACAAAACTCGAAAAGAAATGCTTTGGATTAAGTGTCAGGTATGAAAACAGTTTTCTTGAGAAGATTAGAAACTTCTAGAAAATACTATAATATCGATCAGGTCTCTATCTGAGATTTATAACAATTATATTTAGAATTATGATGAATTTTTTTATGCTATGAAACCAACTTGGGTTGCACAACAGTATCAAATTATGTTAAATCAATAAACAGGCTTGTGTTGTAAAGTACAATTGGTTGTACAGTGCATTACCATAAAACACTCTCACAGCATCATGGTTTGATGGCTGGCCTAGTAACATTAGCGACTGAAGCCTTTCCCTTGATCTTCTGATTACAACTTTTATTCCTTCCTTCTATGCAATCATGGCATAGCACACTAATGGTTTATGGCTCTGGTTGTTTGATTCTTGAAGTAATTGACATTTGGAACTGACTATTTGCAATTTCATGCATTGTAAATCTGATACCATACGTATTCTAATCTATTGTGATCTATGTACAAGCTGACTCAAATTAAAAAAATGTATTTCTTTTCTTTTTGTTTTCTGAAGAATGTGTAACATATTCCTCAGAAAGAAAGCTAAGGTTAACAACTCGGGTTGAGGAGTAATGTAATATCATGCCATTACCATTTCACTGATACTCATTTTATAAATTTTATATTGTAGTAAAGTCCCTTGTCTTCGACCATTTTAGTGCAATTAAACCAGCTGGGATGTAAGCCGTGATGATGGTAGTATTCAGTAATAACAACCGTAGCTTGACATTTTCTCGATTAATCTCAGATGTACTGCTGGTAGACATATTCAGAGAAGTTAGTTTGACACATGAATAAAACCGAGATTAGTTCTAAACTTGGTTGACCTAGAGCTGTGAGAAGAAGAAAATATTTTTCAGATGTCTTTACATCATATTTCTGCATGGAGCAGAAAATCATTTTTAACCCGACTCCATGTGAATCTTTGAATGTGAGTTTTTAATGCGACGTAGCAAAGCTTCCTCTTTTGAGGCCTGAATCTCGATCCCCTTACAATAGCAATTAAGAGCATATACGTTAATGCTATTCCATGTATTGTTATCTTTTTTAACACTTTTTGAAAGAATTTGCCATTCATCTCTCGTTAAAAAAAATACTGTATCATACAAATGATTGAAAGTCAAAAGACTAAACTGATGTTTAACGATTATATACATGAAAGAAACTAAATTTCGTTTTGTTCGCATATGAAAGAAAGAGAAGCAAAATTTAATAAGAGCCAAAAGGTGAGCAAAAATAAAGCAAAATGATGCGTCTCTCTTCTTACAGTGTCTTTTATTAAGATGTTGCAAAAGAAATGAATTTGATCCAGAATCAATATTATATTAACTGTGTACCTGTTTTTATATTCTAGTAAAGAAGAATTTATGCAAGAACTTCTACATGAGAAGATGTTATCTTTTTATGTGAATCCTGAATAAATGACACCAATGAGTCTACATGTTTGACATTTGGATATTTAACTTACTATTAATGTTAATGTCGAACTAACTAAACCATATTACAAAGAGGATGACTTCAGCTTTTCCATCGTCAACTTCCCGTATTTATGTAATAATATTTTACTATCACCTGCATATGGTGTTTGCCACCCAATTAATTTTATAAGAAATAATAAAATAATGTTCTGAGTACAATCAATTTTTACACCTAGACAGGCTATTGTCAAGTAATTTAATGTTACAGGGTTTTCAACACTCTTTTTTTTAGAGTAAGCATTTCCCAATTTAATTATATAGCCTTGATAATATTCTTGTTTGCAAAAATAACCTATAGTTTGGTTGTATTAATGTTTCATACTAATTGTTAGGCCATTCTTTTTCAATAATTTTGACAGTGGATTATCCAATTTTCCAGTTCAAAACAGAAGGCAAACGTTAGACGTGACCTAAATTTATTCCATCTAGTTGCATGAATCCATTTCTTGTCTTTTCAGTGATCTGTGTTTTGCCATGTTGACGATTCGTATAGTTTACAGGATTTATGAGATTAGATCATTCTTCTATCTTCATTTCTGTCAATATATGTTTTCTTTAACGGAAGCAGTATCTTTTTGTGTTTCTTTTACAATTTATAAATCATTACATGGATTTTAGATGAGGTTTTGTTATATTTCTTAACCATGTGCACGGTATAAAATGATATTTGTGTGCTCTATAGCTTTGCATAATCCTAGAAGATATATACTATTACATTATTTTAATTTACACTTTTAAATAGGTCTTAACATTTTCTGATATAAATCTGCAATTTTTATTTTAATGCTCAGGTTCATACAAGATTAATGATTAATTAAAAATTGTGTTATAGAAAAGGGTACGGTAATTCTCTGTTTAAGCTCTGTATCAAAAAGAACTACTTTTTCCACTTTAATATGTTAGGAATCCCCTGCACTATTTTTGTTGATGACCAATAATTCAGCTAGTGCTTTCACCTTTCCAATTAAGTATCCTGACATTATTTCGAAGTTCGTAAACATTTTTCTATTTCCATATTTACAATTAAATCAGCCTTATTTTCACTGCATTTTACAACTTGCTAAAGGTTGACGTTCAGTTTTCGTACTAACTGTTGTGAAATTGCTTCTTTTCCCTTGACGCCTTTGGAACAATATAGATGTTTTCGCGTACGCAGAGTAGCACCCTGACCATCTTAATTGTTCCTCAAGATTTTGTCAATATTTGTGTACTTCCATACCCTCTGTGGTAAAAAAATAAAATTTTGGGTTTGTTTTTTGTTAGGAAGCTTCATTTAGAAGATTTTATGGTTTTGGTTGTTCTGCATTGCCTGATTTATCACAATTACTCTGAAGGTATCGAAAGAGTCACGCAACATCCACGTCCCATATTAAACAAAAAGTCAATTAGCGGTACAAGAATTCTCTTTCCACATTTGAGCAATAATAAACTGGTTATAAATCCCACGGGGATTGGCAACTGTGCCTTTAATATAAATTTAATGTCTTGCTTCTAAAAACTATATAATAAACTCAATTTTATTTAACAATGAATGCAATAAATAGAAATCTTAAGTTTTTTTTTCATAAAATAAAATTGAGAAAGTTCATTGTCCTTCTGGTTGTGTAGATTCCTAAATATACGCGAGGAATTAATTATGGTGTAATTTCGCGAGGAACACTACTCGTGAAATAAAATTACTAGCTTTTATTTTTGTGGTGCAAAAATCCATGTAAATTCTCATGATCAACCGTCTACTCGCAAATTATTGTTCTCGCGATTTGACGTTAAAGAGCAATTTTGCAGTAATAAGTTCTCACGATAAATAAGGAATCTACAGTAGTTGCCTCTTATTTTAGAACTACATGTATTTCTGTTCAACTTACATGTATGTTTTTATATACATGTTTATGATGAAGACAAACATAAATTGCATTTGACACAAATCTTTGGTTTTTTAGAGTGTAAACGTGAATATTGTCATAATTTTTTAATGAAATGACTAACTTCACCCCGAGAGGAAGGAAACCTAGAACAGAGATAGATAACTTTGTTGATAGGAAGTACTTTTGATATCAACAAACACAGACTAAAACACTGTATTTCCGCTATTTCAAGTTCTATTTCATTTTTATATCCTTGCTTAAAATTTTCATAAATATGTTTTCTTCTCAGATACCTTTAGAATTAAATTAATCACAAATCTTGCTCCTAAAAGTAGAGGAATGGCACACAGTTCCAAAGAAAACATTTTAGGAGTTATGACACGAAAGGTACTTTTGAGTATATTATTGTAAATAGATGTTTGTAGGTGCAACTAGTACGTTATATAAACATGAGTAAAAGATCAATTTAAAGCTGTTTATATCTGAATTATTTTCCCATAGTGAGAATTTACATATCATCATAATGATATTTTACATATCATTAGCATCCTTTTATTCCAAAAGCGTACAACGATCAAATATTCATGAGCGATTATCACACATAACCTAAATAATATATAGGGTGTTGATCCCTCATCCTACGTAATTTATGCAATCGACCAATGGGTGATTTTTTACCTATGTATTCTAACGTACCGAATCCCTTAGGATCTTTAAAATTTTTCTGTATTTTTTAAATTCTATAGTGGACATTTTTATCATTGTACGTTATGGCTTTGATGTTTGTTTTATCTTTTCTTCAAATGCATAATGCTTTGTTACTCAGCGTATAATATTTCAAAATTTTTGCGAGTTTATCTGATTTTGTCAGGACTTATGTTCGTTTGAGACAATAAAAACATCACGTGATTCTTCATTTTATGTCTTATTTCACACAGTGACAAGAATATACCGTAAGCGTTGACAGGTTAAATGAACTGTATATAATCTTATAAACCTTGTCTATTTATCTCATTTCGATATCTAAGCAGCTCTGGTCTTTTATATTTAGTTTCTGGAGTCAAACAAGCAATTGGAGGTGTAAATTTAATGCCCTCTCCCATAAAGGATAAATGCATGTAAATAGTGCAGATAAGTATGTACCTCTTCCTTCTTGTATTAAAATAAAATCAAACGAGAGAGAGAGAGAGACAAAATTATATATTAGATATGATGACATGAAGTATGTTGCCGTGTTTTTTTTCTCCATCAGGGGTATTAATCAGGTATGAAGGCAATAGAAATCTCCTATTGCTTATCATACTTCAGCTTTACAGCATATATTCTTCAGGAACACCTTCAATACATAAACCAAAGCCACTACGACGATTTCTCCATCCTTTAATTTAATCTACACGGATTTCTTCACTTCCTTATAGCATATTCTCTTTGATGCGGATAGATAAATTTTTGGATCGATGCACACCTTTAGATAGTATTTCAAATCTTTGGTAATTTTCAAACAAGTCTGCGATTAAATTTGTCTAAACCTTCATTCATTTCAGCTTTTTGGCTTACATGTAGTCTTATTTCCCCAACGCATTTCTGTCATTTTTGTATGAATCGTCTTATGCTATCTTAAAATTTCTACTATTAGTTAGATTCAATTCTGTTGAATGGCATCTTAACATTGATTGATATTGGAAAGTCTTGTGCTGGTTAGTACAATTCTCTGGTACAAGTGTTGATTCAAAGTAATGTCACAACTGCTATAAAATCTTAAATTATCAAAAGTTTTCAATGAAACCTTTATATTTATACTTTTATGTATTTTGACGTTTGCCCTAAAATTTTATTCAGATATATACGAAACGTCATAAAATATCAAAATACATGCAAACATAAAATTGGTTCTTGCCTATCGCTGCACGGCAAGAATGTAATGACGTTTTTATGACGTTTTTTCTTCGACATTCATTTTCAATCTGATACATAAAATTTACGCAAAAAGGAATCAAGTAGGAAATACTATTTGGAGAAAGTTCAAATAATTTTAATACTACTTAGTACTACTCAAAACAAGATGGATAAAGCAAAATGTCAGTAAAGATTATTAAAAAGAAGCACGTGCGAGGATGAATTGAAAATGAGTGTCGAAAAGTAACGTCATAGCGACGTCGGTCGCATTTTTGCCATGCGGCGACAGACAAAACCTTACGTGTTTATCCTAATATTTAAAAAAGTATTGTATATAATGGAGTGAATTTTAAGTCAAAAATTCAAATAGATACGGGTATTAGTTTGTCAAATTTTGTTGATATCATATGTTGTGACATTACTTTTGATTACAGTACCATAAGTATTATAATTAGGGTAAAACACAAGGTGTTACAATATACTTATGGCACTTTAACGGTAACAAAAAATGTCAGTATAAATCTTTTAGTTGATAGGCTGTGCAGTATATAGCAATCTGAACAATTCTACTCTCCACTCTAGATTATTTCCACTTTTTTCTTTTTATGCCCCCGTATCTAAGATTCGGGGGTATATAGTTTTTTGCCCTGTCCGTCCGTCTGTGTGTCTGTTTGTTTATCTGTTTGTCCGCAAAAACTTTAACATCAATCATAAGTTTTGATTGTTTGGAGCTATAGCTTTCATATGTGTATTCCTTGTGACAAGACCTTCTTTTGGTACCATCATATTTGACCTTTTGACCTTGACATCGGAGTTTGACTCAGATTTACAAATTTTACCCAACTTTAACCTTGGCCATAACTTCTGAACAGTTGGTGCTAGGGCTTTCATACTGCACATGTATAATCCTTTTGACCTTCCTTTGGACACCAACAACTTTGACCCTTTGACCTTGACCTAGGACTTTGACTTACTTTTTTAAAAAATTAACCTGCTTGGCCATAACTTTTAAATGGTTGGTACTAGGAATTTTATACTTCACGTGTAATCCTTGTGACAAGACTTTCCTTTGGATACCAACATCGTTGACCCTTTGACCTTGACCCAGGAGTTTGACCTACTTTTGAAAAACTTTAACCTTTTCCATATCTTTCCAATGGTTTCTGCTAGGACTTTCTTATTTCACAGGTATATTCCTCGGGACAAGACCTTATTTGGGTACCAACATACATGTACTTGATTTGCATCTGAGAAAGTTTAACCTTCGCCAGAAATTGCCATACGAGGACTAAGTGATTCACAAACACATCTTGTTTCATTTGAAATAAATGTACAATTTTTGTCAAGAATGAGTTCTTTGACATTGATATTACCCCATCATTTATCAAAGTTATAGACTTTTATAGAATATTTTGTCATGATATTTGCAGAGTATTAATGTTGTGGTCTTTGGTTATGAAATATATGTATAAAAGAGTGTGTATATAACAATTTGTAAATTAAACCTTTCATCTACTTTTAATATCTATATCTTATAGTACATAATTTACTTATGGCTAACCTAAGCTGCATGAAATCTAAGAATTCTTTATATCAGGGCACTAGTATTTGTCTGAGCTAGGATCCTGTGTCTGTTTGATTCAATCTTAATCATTTAGCGATGCCAAAAAAGAACACCTATTCCTAGCTATAACTGAAATTTTAATTTACTACAATTAACTTAAGTTCATCATAGTATCAAAGTTTTTACTTTAGCAAATCAAATGATTCAGGGCGCGCGCCCCCTCTAAAACTACCCAAAGATATTTGAGATCGTTTTCAATGGCATTCATCAATATGATACAGGTAAAATTAGTTATTTTGTGTCAAAATAATATCTTTTTAATTGCCTATTCTCAGGGTCTTAAGGGGGCATCGTCCTTGGACCAGCCTCCGGGCCAATATCGGACTCTGTATATATATATATATATATAGGATGCATATATTTGTCTCTCAATCTCAAATCAAATCTATAATTCAAATTGTAGAAGACAGCATTATTGAACAATTAGTCTCTAGTTCAAATACTGTCAATGATAAGGCGCATTTTAGTCAATTACACTAGCTAAACTTTCTGATTCCGATTACTTTTAGAATTTTCTTCGCATCAGCGAGACGAAATTAGACTGTACTTCCATAATTGACGACTTCTTCCCTCCATCAGGACACTTTAACATACTGTTACCACCATCAATTACATTTAAACTCTTCATAAAGCATCATTTGGGAACTACCGTTGTAATAATGAACTCCTTCAACATCGGCAATCGACTTTCATTAATTCGTCATTAGGGTTTTTGAATTTTTTGTTTCAACCAGTTTCGCATTTTATCTTATTTATCTGCAGGGAAAAATCATATATGTATTTTACTACATTGTTTTTTAGGAATTCCTTTTTGCATTTTAAACTTCCTTAAGTTTTTCAGTATCCATGTATAGATAATACGACACCTGATTAATGAAGAAAACTTTCTCTTTAGTACAAATCTAAGATAGAGGATTTTTGTGTTTCAAAAATCGTGATCTTTGAACAAATGTGTTTCTATATTCTCGATCAGTTTTTTGATAACTTAAAGCGAAAATCACATTCAAAATTGAGTCTAATCCACAAGATAGAGAACACGTGTCAAGATGAATCTAATGCACGATAGAAAGAAAACACGCGTCAATATGCACGTCTAAGCAGTTGATTATCTCTAGGACAGATTCTACATGCATGACCTTGATCTGGAGAATTATCTCATTCTACACTCATGCATTTATTCATGTATGCAAGTGATAAGGAATCCACATAACCTTCTGAAAAAAAGAAAAACGTAGGAGTCAAAGAGCTTAGCCTCGGTGGTTTAAAGCATGTGCCATTATTTATTTATTGACTATGTGTGTCGAGGCATAATCCAATATGTCTTAAAGGAACCTATTTAGCATTGCGCAATATGGGAATTATAGCTAGTTTGTTTTCTTTTCTTTGATTTCTGTTTTGGAAGAAAAACAGTCAGTTTTAATAGAAAAAAGTCAACTTGGGTACGTTTTATCACAAGGCAGTAAGAAATTTCATATCCTATCAATGAAACAGTAATTTACTATTCATTTGAAAAGTTTTTTCATCGACAGATCACTACAATTTGCGTGTTTTAGCATATATTCTCGACACAACAATTAGAGTACACTTTTCTCTTTAAATAACAAACAGAATAATTTGTTGTTTTCTGATACATGTAAAATATCTAAATGAAATGAATATTAGTATTTAAATGTACTATGCGTTGAAACGTCTAGTATGTGATATAATTACAGAATGATATATGATACATCTGGACGATAAAGTGTACTCTGTGATTTATCTTGTCTGGGTAAACACTGGTTTATCTAACTTTTATCAGTCTGAATGTGTATCTATTTATAAAATAACAAAAACTGGACTTTCAGCTACATCAGACCATATAGTGTAATATTTGTTTAGTCACATCATCACACCAACACAGCATATTGTAACGTCACTGATACGAGAAGCACTGTTGACAACTGATATGACATTTAGGGGTTAACTTTCTGGGACAGTGCTCAAGTTCATGAGTAAAAACGAATGATAAAGCTCTTAATCTGCAAAACCAGTTTATTAAGTTTCTTTTTTCCTTACCGGCAATTTGACAATACTATTTTGATCATATGTTTACAGCATATAACGTCTATTCCTCACTTTGAAAAAAATCACGTTTGTGTAGTACAGCAGTACCATTCAGATAATATCGTCAAAGGCTTTTGAAATCTAGCATTTTTTCTTTTTCTAATATATGATATATGATCCCCTCTGATTTGTTATTATTGTTAAAATATGCCTTGTCAGCAATGGAAACCTGACTTTTAAAGTAAACAGAGTTTAAGGCTGTTATATATCATAGTTTACATAATTCACTAATTAACCTGAGCAGAAAAATTATAACAAAGTAAAATAAACCTGATTATAATATATTGAAATATGGAGATAACGAGCAGTTATCTAGAGATGCCATTGAAACAATACAAATCGAGAAAAGGGCAAACATGGACCTCTAAAAAATATCAAAAGTGGGATCAGGTGCCATGGAGGCGTAACCATCCCCTGTCGATTAATCACACCCTCCGTGTGCTCATTGTCATGATCGGGAAAACGAAAAAAAACGTAGACAATTCAATGTTTAAATAATGGCCCAAGAATTAGTATGAAAACGTCAGTCAGCATTCGACTTAATGATAGAATGCTGACAAGTTCTTTGTATCGACCACAGAACTTGCAAAGTGATGACTTAAATCGAGACTGTTTATATCCTTGTTTCATCAACTTGTTTGTCAATAGCTTGCCTCGTTTTATAAATTGTTCGAACATGGAGCATGCTCTTGCGTATCGATTCAACTGTGAGATATAAACCCCATATGCAGGTGATAAGGGTCTACTGGTACATAAGTAAGGGACGTTAACGGTAGAAAAGCTGAAGTCATCACGTTTATCATAAAGTTTTGTTGTTAGGTTACAAATAAAGTCTTTTCCTAGTAAAATATCCAAAGATCCAAAGATGAAACAGATGTGTCAGACTCTGTGGTATCTTTTATTTCACGTTCACTCGGATATATCGAGTCGACATTTTAATGGAAGTAGCTATTGTTAATGATCATTACATTGTTGATGTAACTAAATGTCGAACTGAAGGCCATAGCCTGCATATATTTTGACAAAGTAGATCATTTTTTTTATTTGCGAAGGGAAAATGAGGATATCTGATATGTTATTTCGTTTCTTATTTCACTTTCCACTCATATTTATTGCAGAACAGATACTATCTACCTGTTTATCATTAGCTGATGAGCTTGACATTAACCGTTGCTTCAATCATCAGACTGTTCAATTATTAAGTATGCATCATTTGTTGTTTCTCATCAACTGCAAGTTATTGTTTGCCCTACATTATTGTACTGCGCAGTTGTGATGGTTTTCAGGACCCTCCAAAGTCGATGTTCTGTGTTCAACGTTTCCCAGAAGACTGAATAGGCTTACATTGAAACTATAATACTTTCTGTCGAATCTATTTTTCCCTAGCTAATCTAGATCTTCTACCAGGAAGTTTTTTTACGAAGGAAATGTAGATCACTCCTATTGGATATAATGCTTATTGTTATGTTATGTCTCCCATTCCGATCCATCGCTCTTTTCGATAACTTAAGTGCTGAGGGATCACAGAATAGTAACATTCCTTTCCATCTTCTCTGGACCTAATGGTTTACTTTTTTCTTCCTGATCACAACTATTACATATCTGCCAAATGAAACCAAATTATCGCATCATGGCCGTTGCATAAAAAATATGTGGATTTGATTTTCTCTTGAAATCATATATCTAATTCAATGTATCAATGTGTCGAGATGCCTTTCATTATCAATAATGCTGTCATGCATTCAAAACATTTCGATGGTGCATATCAAGGCAGAAACAAAGTTTATTTTTCTTGCACATGCTTATACATGTAGATTGTAGTTTTTTGTATACCTTTGCCTATAATATTAAATTGCAAAAGACAACATTGAAAGTTTACTAATCAATATATATACTTCTTTAAAAAAGAAATTAAATAGAAGTCTGGTAAATTGTACAAATTGTACATGTAACAATGTACTTTGGTAACTCAATTTTAAATCTAGAGGACATTAAAGGATTCATTTATATTACATGTACAACTCCATTTCAGGTTGGTTTTTGAATGAGCATTAAAAGTACTGTATTTTTTATTTATATAGTGTTACCAAGAACTATTGAGAATTTTTCAGTGATATAGTGTTTTTTTAAAAAAAAAAAAAAAAAATAAATAAAATATTTTTTGTTTGAATTCATTTTTGTTATAAGACAATACTTGCTAATTTCTTATGCTACGTGCCGTTTTTATGAATACTTCCTGTCGATTACCATGTCAGCCAAGATACTGAATATGGTCTTTATTTTAACAACAGTTGAATTTACACGAATTTCAATGATTGTAATAAAGTCCTGAAACATCATTTTATTTGTCAGTAGTCTGCCTCTTTAAAACTGATCGTACCAATTATTGCTTATCAATTTTGGAAATGTAAACATCATATGCAGGACAAACGATATATTCTAGTAAATTCGAAATAAAAGACGTTCTACATGTAGGTCCGCACATCTGCTTTATATTTGGATGTTTAATTGAAAAAATAACAATTGATTTGAACAAACGTAACAAGTAAACTAGATGACTTCAACTTTTTAATCGTGAACTTCCCCTATTTATGTAGTAATGTAACATTTATGTTTTGAAAGTAACTATTCTCAATTGATAAAATATCGTGAATATACATGTATCTAAATGTCCCTATCTAGGTCACAGAAAGAGTTTTCCACTTGTTATCTAGAAGTTTTTGAAATTAATTCTGCTTCATAAGAATAGAAATATGACTATATAAATATAGTATGGCTTTTAAAGGAGCACAATTAGTATATCCATCGGAATTCCAATAGATTCTTGGGAAACCCGGTCTCCACAGATTTAAAAGATATTGTCAAAGGTGAATTCTAGCATCTTTTTTAATATCAACTTCTTTAAAAAATAAAGTGCATGCAACTTATGAAACAGTATAATCTTTTTATCAAGATGATTTTTTAATCAAACCAACCCCTTTTCCGTGCAAATTTTAAATAACAATTACATTATCACTTCCCGATTCTAAACTTACATAATTTGAATTGATCTCCTTGGAAGCTTTAGCTATGTTTGTTGATGGTAGAGCACATATAACAAGGTCACAGTGTCCAAACAGTTACTCCTTAACGTCAGGTTCTGTCTTCAAGACAAAATTACTCATTACTCTGAATTCAAACTGAAGTGAAGGAATTTGAAGGCAAGGTCGATTTACATGAAGAGTTAAACAAAAAAGTGATGCATAAGTCCTTTCCCCCAAAACAAGAATAGCATCTGTGTCACTAAATAATATAATATCTTGAGGTACTACAGGATAAACATAAACACCGAATTATAAATCTATTAGACCAAATGTGTTACGAGTCCTCATATTTTTTGCATATTTTTTTTTCATGAAATACAGAAAGTCCAACAATATCAAATTAGATATACATGTAGCCTTCCAAACAAGATGTATTTACAAAATTTAACAACTTTTCTGCTTCATTTCAAGCATGTAGCTATATAAAAACAGATACTATTTCATTCTGTCTCAAATGATAAGGAGAATGAGATGGGCATGGATTGGACATGTTTGCAGAATGAACCCAGATGCTCTACAAGTAGTTGCAATGAAATGGGCACCACGGTGAAAGGGAAGAAGAATGGGACCAATAGACACTTAAAAGCATTTTTGAAGGGCAAAAAAATCTGATATGGGGACAACCTTTAGGGTTGTCCAAAACAAGGCCACTGAAAGACTCTGGTGACGGGCTTTAGTGTTTATTTCATTTTAATTTGAATTCTTTTAAACTTAGTGTTGTAACACTATGGAAATCCTGAAAAATTCTGACGTTTATGAAATCATGAACTTTTTTAAATGGACCTCGTACATGTATGTGACGTCATTAAAAATGGAGAGAAAGAAATATTTTGTGATGTCACAAACAAAATTAGTCCCCCGGGTTTTACAGTGCGGCCCGAGGTGGCTCTGTAAATGCCCGCTTTCTTTTGCGAAATATATCAAAATATATAATAATTCGTGATAATGATGTGATAAAAAGATCAGAATGCCATCATTATATTTGTTATCCCTTCTAAATACCACATCCACGTCCTTAACAAAAATCTTGGACTTATCACCCACACATATAATTATTGTATTTATGTTCTTTTTATAAGAATATTTCACGCACCTAAGCCGTGTACATGTACATGATACACTTGCCATCTCCCGTTTTGGGGCTAAAATGAGCGATGACGTTTAATCATCTTTCAGCACATGATAATGTCTTATAGTAATTTCGTGATTCGTATTTGCAGAGAATTGGGCTACCCACTAAATATATTTTTCATATGAATGATCATTGTGTCTAGTTGTCGATGACCAGCGTTTGTTACTTCTATTTGTTGTATACAGGTCATTGTTGCCATTTCTTGGGAGATCAACTGTAGAAGTTACATGCAGTTGTGCAGGTCGTTAGTGGGGAAAGGGAGGGGCAGCTTGTTACAAGCAATAAGTTATGCTTGCGCTCACGTACAGGTCAGTTCAGTTAGACACAAGTTGTAATTCTGGATCATTGATATTTGTATCTAATCACATTTATCTTTCTTTAATATATTCCCTTTTTTCGTGTAAATCTTACAGTACGATAAATCAATATTCAACGTCTAATCTTTCTACTGGATTAATAAATGTGTGTCAGTTGAATCCCAAAACTTGTTGTTTTGGAAAGCTTGGATCAGAAAAGGATTATCGTCACACTGTGATTACACCAATCCCGATCTGATAAGTCTGCTAGGTGTTTTGGCAAGGACTTCCTTCTCGCTGGCTGGATTTTGGCAGCTGAGACAATTATCGATTCTTTAAGTGACGACTACTGTGAATGAAGAATGGGTCAAATTATCGAATTCTTATCGATAAATTATCGATTCTTTAAGTGATGAGTACTGTGAATGAAGAATGGGTCAATTTTGAACATCACAGAAAGTTTACAATTTCTAAATATTTTAGAAATTTACTATTCGCATCATTTGCAACCAAATTAGGTCGAAAAATATATACCAATATATATATATATATATATATAAACCAATCCAGGCATCCATTTTTTGTTTATAAATATCATTTGCCTTTAAACTACATATTGAACTTCTATGACAACATTCCATTAATTTCTATCAGTGGACCCCCTTTCATGTTCAACCCTCTCAGGAGATCCCAGGTTTATGCCACGAATCCTTCTCTGTCCTTGGGTATATCAGACCTGACGAAGTTTTCTCTTTATCTGAAGCACTTATGTCGGGTTTGATAAACGTAGGAGATAACCACGATTTATACAGCAACACACATACACTTTTAACATATTTACTTAAAAAGTCACGTGATACAAGCATGAAGGTTTTGAATTACCAGGTAAAATTGAAGTGAGATTGTCGTTATTCTGATAGATGTTTTGCACGATACTTAAATTTGTCCTTGTAGTATTTGAAAATAAATCAATTGCCATGTGATCATTATTTTCTATCATATTTCACATAAGATGTATATTCCTGGTCGTACGTTCTATTTCGATCATGACATAAATTTTATCTTACACAGCATACGCTCCCTTATGATACATAAAAATGACAATGCTCTCCGGGTACAAAGAAGATTAATTACCCCAAGAACAACCTTCAACGGGTATAGAACATAGGTAATCAAAGATTACGAAGCTCACCTCGACGAATGTTATCTACATGTAAGGCAAATTTCACATCATATTTTTTTCTAGTTAGGGTACATCCCCAGGTCAATGTCCATGCAAGTTTGATTTAATTATAGACCTGCTCAAAAAACTTTTGACCTGTTTAGTAATCAAGAAAATTTTGGTCACTTCCAACATCCAAAGCAAGTCTGGAAGTTTTCATTCTTAGATGCACCATCTATGCAAGTTTAATCATAACAGGCCATAATATTATATAGCTACTCCAAAAAATTACCCTGGTCACTCATCTGGAAAATGTACATCAGATTCAGAATCCAAGGCAAATCTGGAAGTGTCCATCCCTAGATACATCATCCATGCTAATTTGGTTAAAATATGGCTAAAATTCACTCATGTGGAAAATCTAGGTCAGATCCAGCATTCGAAGCAGGTTGGTTAGTGTACATCCCTAGATGCATCATCCATGAAAGTTTGGTCCAGGTAGGGCTTATAGTTACTTAGAAACGAGACTACTCCTAAATCTAAACCTGGTCTCACATGTGAAAAATCTAGGTCAGATCCAGCATCCGAAGCAAGTGTGGTAGTGTCCATCCCTGGATGCATCATCCATGCAAGTTTGGTCCGGGTAGGGCTTATAGTTACTTGGGAATGGACCTGCTCCTAAAACTTTAACCTGGTCACTCATCTGGAAAATCTAGATCAGATCCAGCATCCGAAGCAAGTGTGGTAGTGTCCATCCCTAGATGCATCATCCATGCAAGTTTGGTCCAGGTAGGGCTTATAGTTACTTGGGAATGGACCTGCCCCTTAAACTTTAACCTGGTCACTCATCCGGAAAATCTAGGTCAGATCCAGCATCCGAAGTAAGTGTGGCCATGTCCATCCCTAGATGCATCATCCATGCAAGTTTAGTCCAGGTAGGGCTTATAGTTACTTGGGAATGGACCTGCTCCTAAAACTTTAACCTGGTCACTCATCTGGAAAATCTAGATCAGATCCAGCATCCGCATCAAGTGTGGTAATGTCCATCCCTAGATGCATCATCCATGCAAGTTTGGTCCAGGTAGGGCTTATAGTTACTTGGGAATGGACCTGCTCCTAAAACTTTAACCTGGTCACTCATCAGGAAAATCTAGGTCAGATCCAGCAGATGCATCATCCATGCAAGTTTGGTCAAGGTAGGGCTTATAGTTACTTGAGAATGGGCCTGCTCCTAAAACTTTAACCTGGTCACTCATCTGGAAAATCTAGGTCAGATCCAGCATCCGAAGCAAGTGTGGTAGTGTCCATCCCTAGATGCATCATCCATGCAAGTTTGGTCCAGGTAGGGCTTGTAGTTACTTGGGAATGGACCTGCTCCTAAAACTTTAGCCTGGTCACTCATCCGGAAAATCTAGGTCAGATCCAGCATCCGAAGCAAGTGTGGTAGTGTCCATCCCTAGATGCATCATCCATGCAAGTTTGGTCAAGGTAGGGCTTATAGTTACTTGGGAATGGACCTGCTCCTAAAACTTTAACCTGGTCACTCATCTGGAAAATCTAGATCAGATCCAGCATCCGAAGCAAGTGTGGTAGTGTCCATCCCTAGATGCATCATCCATGCAAGTTTGGTCCAGGTAGGGCTTATAGTTACTTGGGAATGGGACTTGCTCCTAAAACTTTAACCTGGGACGCCGACGCTAACGCCGACGCCGACACCGACGCCGACGCCGGAGGTATAGCATAAGCTCATCTCGACTTCGTCGAGGTGAGCTAAAAAGCGTTCTCTAAAAAATGTAGTTCTTTTGAAATCCTTCTTCCGCCAGTTTGATTTGAAAGTGGGCAAGTCTTAATTAGTCTTGGCACTGAAGTACATGAATGGCACGATAACAAAAACTGGACTTATCAGAGTACAAACTGGAATAAAATAACGAACACAATAAATTTGTTGACAATTCTATATACGCCTTTTGTCAGGGTGCATGCTAGCTACAAAAACTGCAAAGTTTTCTTGTTTATTTTTTTTCCTACTCATAAATGTCGCTCTGTACATTTAATGTTTATAATCGAGGACAAGGGCTGTGTCAAAAGTAGAAAAGTATGTCAAGTTCATTGTGTTTTAAAACGTCTGGCATTCGTCCAAATAAAACCTCATGGTCTCATATAGATGTTTCTTCAATTTTCGTTAAAAAAAGCTCACTGGAGCATGAACAATTCATATGCATCTCATCCCTAATGTTCACTCATAATATTCCAGTTACACAACGAATTTCAAAAGCAACTCTCCGTAATCTGATATGGCGTGACACTTGGCGTTTAATTCAGTTTGATAAAAAAAAGTTGTTTACATCGTGTGCAACCGTCGAGGATAAAAAGCCAGGGAGGAAATAAAATAAGTAGGGAAAATCGATATGATAATGATGAATTATGATACTCGCCAGTATGATTTATCTCAAAACCCTGATCGTCAAAAGTTTTGATTAACAAAAATTAATTCTTTCTGTTGTAAAGCAAGTGATCTATGTAATAAATACTCTATAAATCTAACTTTCGGTACAAAATTAAATTTCCCCCTTTGGGCACTCACAGACAACGTGTGTGTAAAAAATATATAGAATTGCTACACTAGTTTCACATGAGTTGTGCAATTTGGAATTGAATATTGTACTTTCATGATCAATTTTGTATATGATGGATAAAATCGCTTTGTGAACGTGAGAAATTAAAAATTATTTCACATTAAAAGATTTGAATTTCAACTTTATTTGGCAATATGTGTGGTTTATTTTTAGATCACACACACGACAACCTTGAGCTGTAAGGTCACAGAAGATTTACTGTGTTGAATTAGGAACGTTCACTGAGAGAAGGGGGCGGAGTTATATCAGAAAACAGTGGTTTTCCATTGGTTGATATTTTTGTATCGTTACGAACTCATTGAGAGTTGATAGTATATATACGGCGCTAATGCTTCATTCATTTTAGCTGAACATTTGGCTACACATAAGATAGACCGTGTGAAGTAAACTACAAACTCTTAAACCTACCCCCTTTTTCCTTGTTTTGTTTATAGACTAAAATATTCCCGTGAATATGTCGTTATAGCTTGCTTATATCGACCTATCCTGTTCTCTTACCGCACTCACGTGATTTCATCTAAAGCGCCGCTGTGTAGGGTGAACCAGCGGAAAATAAACACAATTTTAGCTCTCAGTGGTATGCCGTGTATTGAGCGTGTAATGAAAATGTCGGGGGAATTTTGCAGTCCGGAATGGCTTAGGGAGAGTCTCCGGGCTGGTGAAAAAGTGCTTCTTATGGACTGTCGTCCCCAAAACGACTATGTAAGATCTCATATTAAGGGTGCAATCAACGTCACACTGCCAAACCTCATGTTGAGGCGACTCAAGAAGGGAAATCTGAAAATATCCTGTCTCATACAGAATAACGAAGCTAAGGAAACTTTTAACAGACTATGGAAGACACACAAAATTGTGATTTATGATGAGTGTACAACGGATTCTAACTCCAACCCATCCAGTGTGGTGGATCTACTTATGAAGAAGTTACGCCAGGATGGGGCGAATGTCTCGTGTTTGACGGGTATGTGTCTCTTTATCTTTTAATTAAACTCCATAAAGGACAAGTTTATTAATATGAATGAAATGAATGATAAAATCATGTATTTCCTTCATCAGAATAAAATGTGTTGCTTCTGTTCGGGAAGTAAAGTTCCCATTTAATTTTTTCGTGTATTTTAAAGGTGTAATTTTGCCGTGAAAAGTCGGGTTTTTCGTATAAACAACTTTCTGTTTTTGTGTTGCGAACTTGTACAGTATAACCGCGGGCTGATTAGTGAAGCATAATATTGAATGCGGTCAGTTTGTTTACAGTAAGGCGAATACACATCATAATGTCTTTCAGACCATCCATCAAAATGCCCGCCTTACTGACCACAAAAGCAATCCCACTGACTACAAACCACCAAACTTAATGTATTTTCCCCCGACTTATCAAGATATTATACCTTATCTTTTCCCCTTTACTGTGCCTCATTACAATTGACAGGAAATGGGATAAATTTCAATATTGACACAAGGATTACATATTCAATTGTAAATAATGAGAGTTCCCCTCTAAGGGGTAAAATAAATACAATTTTAGAGCATTATGTTTGCCTACCTGCAAGATGTTTGATTAGGCATAAATTAAACGTTTGATTTCTTGGTTGAATTGAAACAGCTCTTGCACTTTTTTAATGTCAAACACCTTTTAATTAGAAATTAATTATTTGTAGTGTTTAGATTACTTTCTACACTCATCTTATGTATCCATTCATAGATAGATAAAAGGAATTCTACATTTTCATACTTATATTTTCAGGAGGTTTTCCACAGTTTGAAAAAATAGCCAAAGATCTGTGTCGGAGAACTGAAAATACAGATGAATCAATTTTCGGATTGTGCAATTTAAAAATTTCGGACGATTCCGGAAACGGAACCTCTGAATCGGACAGTGAAAATCTGAATTCTCCAGGATGTATGTCCCCATATCCAGTGGAAGTACTTAACCATCTTTATCTTGGAAACGCTAAAAATTCCGCGGATATTAACTTGCTGAAGAAGTTTGGAATTAAATACATTTTGAACGTTACTCCCAATGTGCCAAATAAATTTGCAGAGGACAATGACTTTAAATACATGCAAATCCCAGTCTCGGACCAGCTCTCCCAGAATTTGTCTGCCTTTTTCCCAGAAGCAATAGCTTTCATCGGTAGGTATTTTTACATGTCCCCCTTTTGTTGCCTCTATAAGCTATTTTCTATTTAGGTCACTTGCGATAAGGCCTTTATCTTTTATTGGGGCAGCGACTTGAAATACACTATTGTCGGTAGATTAATGACAAACGCATTGTGTAAGATACACCAAAAATCGATGTAATTACATCATGAAATGCACAATTTGCGGTGTGTTTTGATGAATAAAAAAAATCTTCCTCTTCTGCGAAGCTTTTAAAGGGGCAGAGTAATCATATTCACTCCGTGAGGTAAACAGTCGCTGTCAGCGGAACCACGCTCTGATAGCCAAGTCTGTCAGTTCAACTATCGAGCAGTGAAATACGTCGTACAAGTTGCATTGAGAATCTCAATTAATCACAATCATCGCGTGTCATATTCTACACGTTCTATCAAAAAAGTTTTTATCTTCAGATAGAAAATATTTTTTGCTGCGATGTTGAGTACATGTGTATTGTTATAAGCAGATTAAAGTAATATGCGTATTTCTCTTTTTCTTGTAGACGAAGCCCGCGAAAACGGTTGTGGAGTCTTGGTACACTGCCTTGCCGGCATTAGTCGGTCCGTCACCGTAACCGTAGCCTACCTCATGCAGAAGGAACACATGAGTCTAAACCAAGCCTATGACCACGTCAAAGGATGTAAACCCAACATTTCCCCAAATTTCAACTTCATGGGGCAGCTCTTAGACTTTGAAAAAACTCTCTCAGGAGATAACACACAAGGCCACACGAGTTTCTTTTGCCAAAGATCAAACACTATTGAAACAGACACCAGTGTGCGGCAGACGTGAAAAGAAGAGTGAAATAAACAATGTTTACAGTATGACGGGAACTGTTTTTTGTCTCCCGCTACAAAAAACGAAGAAAATGCCCGCAGAACACCGTGAGAAAAAGATTCGAGGCTTAAACGCTAGCACATGTGGATACCAAATACCAGAACGACGGTTTAATGAATTGGAAGACTTTAAGTGCCAACACGATGATCTCAAAATAAAAACTCAGTTCATGAACGGTTGCAAACGCACAGGATAGCTTAGACTCTGACGTCACAATTCTTGAGAATATGAAGAGCGGGCGACTCGCCAAAATACCAGCTACTTTTTTTATCTTTGGCCTCTCAAATTAGCGACCAAGCATTTAGTGGGGGTCCCAAAAGGGGCAAACCAGTATATTTAGTAAGAAAAACAAATTAGCCAGGAAGTTCAACGAGAAAAAACACTACTTTTTCAAAATGTTAGAATTTTTTTTTTCAATTTCTGTACTAGCTATTAAAACATGTTTACAACACGTTCTAAAGGATGCCAAGTATGAAAATGTGTCACAAGGCAGCTAAATAATTCATTTAATTCATATCTTGACTTCATTCTTCAGTCTATTGTGTTGAATATGTCCCCATTAGTTGTAAAACGAAGTGGTCATTGCACAGAAATTATTTGGAAAGCTTGTAATGAGAAATAAAATTGACATTCTTTTTTGACAAAAGGAAAGAAATGTTCCAAGCTAAGACAATTCTTGATACGAAAGTTTTCCCATCTCTGTTGTTGTTCCATTGTTAGCTTTTTTGTAAAGTGATGTAGTCACTCTAAAAAATGACGGTTGCCATAGCAACAGAAGGGTTTCAAAATATTTTTGACTTTCTGATTTTATGAAGTTTTAAATTGTTTGTTATATGCTGTACAGATTATTTTAATTGACCTTGGAAACATAGTGCTAAAGTCTTAAATGTACATTCAATATTTTATATTGTTTTTTTTTTCTGACTGTGATGTTGTATGATCACTATTGTTACAACTGATGTTAAATGTTTTTCTGTAAATCCAATACATCCTTAGGAACAATAGTCCCAGAAGCTAGACATGACAACTACTATATAAACGTAAACTGATATTTCTGCAGAGTCGTAAAGAGGAAATTATTGTTGATTTAGTGTTTCAAAAGTTTTATAGATCAATTTCTTTTTATGAAGTACTGAAAAAAGGCCTCAGAATATACTGATAATGATCCTGTTTTGATCCGATTGAAAGAAAATAGTTGTCCAACTAGGGACTATTGTTTGGCTTGCATTTGGACTTGAGAAACATGAGATATATTTTATCCACTGGACATACATTTACCCAAGGGTGTTCTCATTTGTTATAGATCAGCGATCCAAGCATCATGTTCATTAACGTTTTATATAGCATTTTTTTCTGTTGTCAATGTTGAAACAGTTGGAGATAAACAAAAAATAATAAAAAAATGTCTCAAATTTAAAGAACTCTTCAGATTTATTTCTTATGTTAAGAGCATTCTGACTCCAAGTTGAACTAAAGATAAGGAATTACAGAAAGAAAAAAATTAAGGCAAGTGATAAGGCTGTTCAAGATGGCGTGCTTACACGTGTGCATTAGAGGATTCTATTTTTATAGAGCTTCAACAAGTTTAAGTACATGTACGTGGAATTTGAAAACAGGGATGAGTTTCATGTATGTGAATTGCTCTTTTCAAGTACAGTACTTCATATCTGTGTTCACTTTAACTGTACGTTTGTAACCGGATGTTAATCATAAACATTTTAAACATAGACCTATTCGCTTCCCGTTTTATAAGACAATGTAACACTTACTAAATCCATTAGTTACAAAAGTTACAAGATTAGGGGAGTTTGCGAGAAGGATATGCACAATGTCATGGATGTATACATATAAAGAAAAAAAAAACCCAAATCCAGTCAAACCCTAAACTCATTTATATATATATATATATATATATATATATATATATATATATATATATATATATATATATATAAAATCGTGAATATTTTAATTTGGTTAATTAGATAACTAACACAGATTTAAAGCTTCCTGTTGGCCCGCCGAACCTTTAACCCTTTGAAGCAAACATTCTGTAAATGAGGTAAAACAGCCCATTTAACCATAAATGTCTTCTATTGTAGACATTTACAACGTCAATGAACGAAAAAAGCCATTAAGTTTTCACCATTATACAAGCATACACAGGCGGTCTCGCGAAAGTCAATTTATTCTGGTGGCACTAATTGTGTTTCGCATGGAAGGATTTGACTGATGTTTTTTGAATTGTGAATGCAGGAGAATTTCAATTTAGAAAACTGAATATACAATCTCTCCCTCTTTCTTTCTCTCTCTCAAACACATTCTTAATTGTTTACATCTTTACTGTTCATAATTGAACATCCGCTTCTAAGCGGCCAATGTAGAAAGAATTTCTCCATTAACCACGAGTCCTGATTACATAACTAGCTCGTAAATTGATGAATCACGTGATGACAGATATGTGAATACTTTATGCTGTATCAGAGAATTTTCTCAGATAATCTTTGCAAGCAGTGAGAATGCAGTGTGGGACTTTAATTAAACTGATCAAACCTTAAAGTATCTAAAAGTTACTGTGCGATAAACAAAACCATGATCATTGGGAGGATCGATTAATGTTTACCTGACCGTGCACGACTGTACTACACGTGTACAAACTAAGTACAGGTGATTTGAAGCTCGTGATTACGATCAAGAAAACAAACTTACTAATTATACAATCCCATTTAAAAAAAATGAATTAACTGCTTTAGAAATTAAAAAAATTCTGTGGTGATATTTCTGGTGTAAATATAGAGAATCTTTCACAGATAACGAAAACTGTTTTGATGATTTATGTCCTAACAGCTGACCCCCAAGGAACAGGGGTAACCGAAGGAAACCTCTTTTTAAGCGGTTAACCGCAAGCAGGCTCTCAGAATATTGTTTAAATGTTCCTTAATAGTCAGTTGCTGTGTCAGGTTTATTTTCGGTCAGGAATGGGTGTGGAGACATAATATTACAATGAGTGATCGATTTCAGTTCAATAAATGATCAATTGAACATCAGAAACTGATTGAGAGAGTTCAGATATTTAAGGATCTTATTTCATATTCCGCTGCGTAATGATTGATAAAATGGGCGTATGTCATTCTTTCTATCTCATCTTTTAAATCTAACGCAGTGAAGCACACGGAAGATATATTTAAGTAATGCGTTTACGAGTAATTCAAGTACATTTTCTTAATGTGTCTCTCCCTTTAGGGGCCCCTCGCCCGTAGACATGGAGGCACCAAAAAGTTGTTTAACGGCAGTGTGGTACACATCGCATAGTTTTGACACATGCAAAACCTGTTGAAACTTTTTTTAAAGCACTACATGTGCATCAAGATGGGAAGATCGGTCTGCATTAATTGTATATCCATTTACATCGGATCCACAGTAAGAGCTTGTGTTAACATACAACACACACACATTCCTTTTGTAGCTGTTACGTATTGAAGTTTGAAAATATTTAATTATTCCAGACCTTACCAATCCCCTTCTTGTTAAGGTTCATCGATACTCTGATGAGAGATAACTCTTAATGACATAAATGTCTGTTATTCCTTTACAAAGTATCTTTCTTGTTCAATTTTGCCCCGCAAGCTTTGCTATAATTGTTTGTATTTTACTTAACAAATTCATTTCTTTTGGAAAATCATAAGAATTAAAGAAACATATGATATGAGTGAGCAGAAGGTTTATGAACCTTGTCAACAAAGAAAATAATTATCAACATATGAAATAGAATTATCAACAAAACGTTTCACACATCGTCGTCATGGGCGGACCTAGGAATTTTTCCTCCATACCGCGGCGGGGGTTAGATAGATATTTCTCATCGACAGACCGCTTTCCGTATTAAGTTTTTAGAACTTTTTACCCGATCCCAATTCTAAAGTTTATAGACAATAAAATATGTTCAAACCAAATCGCCTTTCCTTCATATATTATCAAATTACAAGGTATAAGGGAGAGGGAGAGATCAATAATTGGTTATACATTATTCCACAAATTTAATAACCCTGAAATCCTTGCATGATCATAAAATTGTAGGCAAAATAGGTGCAAGTATAGAATTCGTCAGATTCTGACTTTGATATTTGATTCTTTAAAAAGGAAAATTTTCTACCCACACTACAAAATTGAAAAATATATTTCCAAGACTTGATTCGTGGTTGATTTTAAACTTTTGAAGTCATCTGAAACATTAGGGACTTGTGACCTGCATCAGTCATTGAGTGCATTAAATGTTTTTGTAAAAAAAACTTCCTTATTATGTTTAAATATTTTTGTTTTGTTTATTTCGTCTGTTATCCTATATGCAATCATGGTACTGTCAATACACACTTAGACTTTAAAAATGTGCTGTTTGCACTCAGCTGATCAAGGTTATATCACAACTTGCATTTGCCGAATCCATGGTTTTTTAAACACTGAATTCAACCATACCGAAATAAATATAATTTCTTATATCAACAACATTTTTATTTATAATATCTAACATTTGGTCAAGTGTATTCAAAGCTTTGCTTTATATTACAGTTTAATAACCCCTCTGGCAAACATTGTGGCGTGATTTACGATTGCCTAAGGCATATGAACTTGAAAACTCTGTACGATCTTTTGAACCATTTCCTTAATGAAATTTACAAGTTCGTTCTAGAAAGAGCACCTGCCATACTTCTCCCGCCAAAACTTTGATACATGAATAATAAATGTGTTTTTATGGAGATACCAAGATAATTATACAATTGTATATAACGTTTTTGCATGTTAAATCGTGAAAATATGTATGAAGGAAGCAGATGTTTAAAAAATAATCAAATAGAATTAATTATCACCGTCAAATGTATGATTTATGAGCTTTCTATTTTCTCATTAATAAATATAATCATACATTCACTAATTATTTGTCAAAATATTTTCTCATAAATAAATAATTACACATTCGCTAATTATTTTTCAAAATATTGTTATAAGCCAAAAGAGTTTCAATGATTATTCATTTCTGATATATCATTGAAACATAGGATCACCAACCATATTGTAACAACAAATGATATGATTGTTCCAAATACTCTATAAAAAGAAAACAATTATTTCTACTTTCTAAATCAGTAGGTCTTTCTGATCTAGGCCAGAATTAAAATCACGACCCCCTTAAATCACCTAAATATCACAAATGTGAGACTGCGCGACACTGTATCATCCCCATAGAGTCACATACTCTGAATGTATTTTAGATTCTCTGAAGTTGCCTGTCCTATTCGTAGCAATGTCTGTAAATTAACTTTCTCTGATGTTGTGATCATGTATTTGGTGACAACAAATTCGACATGTTCTCAGACAGGTGGCAAAATATTGACGCCTACTTGACGAGTCTTATCTAAAGGTGGTATAAAACAAAATGTGGGAGTAATAGCAACGACCTAGCTTTTGATCTGAAGATATACCGATTTACTATAGCATACACTCTCAGAACTGGACACAGTTTGGTATATCTTAATATATATTGCTTTTTATGTACTAACAAGCAAATTCAAAGAATTGTGGTCCCCAAAATGGATGGGATGCCATTATTTATGGCATAATGGAACTGTCTTGTTTGTGTGTCTTGTCTTCATACAAAAAAAAAAAGACATAAATTATTGAATTAAAAGCAGTTATGGTAAAGATTATAGCTTCCCAAAACGACATCAAACTCAAGACCAAGGTCATGAAGTCAAATATCATAATACAATCCGAAAGGTCTTGTCACAAGTAATTCACATGTGAAAAAAATATGGAAGCCATGTCTCTTATGTAGCATAAAGGTTATGGTCAAGGTTAAACATTTTTATAAGTAGGCCAAACTTCTAGATCAAGGCTATGAAGTCAAAAAGAATATACTTTTCTTAAAGGTGTTGTCATAGGTAACGTACATGTAGAAATATGAAAGCCCTATCTTCTCTCTTTCAAAAGTTATTACAAATGTAAAATTTGAAAAAAAAACTCTAGGTTAGACTTTAAGGTCAGGGTCAGGGTCACAAGGTCAAAAACCAGAGTATACAATCGCAAAAGTCTTGAAACAGGTAATACACACGACAAATGTGAATGCCATACATACTCTCAATCAAAAGTTATCAGCAATGTTGAAAGGTTTGAAAATTATGTCAAACTTTAAGGTCAAGGTCATAGGGTAAAAAATCATAGAACATTTGGAAAATGCTTGTTGCAGGTAATGCATATACCCATGTCAACTATGAATGCTCTATCTTTTCTCAATCAAAAGTTATAAACAAAGATAAAATTTTTGAAAGGTAGGTCAAACTTCAAGATCTAGGTCGCGGGGTCAAAAACCAATAGTATATTTGGAAAGGTCTTGTCACAGGTAATGTACAAGTACATGTGTTATATGAAAGCCCTATCTTTTCTCGTTCAAATTTTATGGCCAATTTAAAGAAATGTTAAAAATTTTGAAAAGTACGTCAAACTTCAAGGTCAAGGGGTAAAAATTCATAGTACATTTGGAAAGGTCTTTTTACAGGTAATGTACATGTCAAATACAAAAGACCTTTCTCTTCTCAATCAAAAGTTATAAGCAAAGATAAAATTTTTGTAAGTAGGACAAACTTCAAGGTCAAGGTATTGGGCCAAAAGTCATCGTAGATTTAGAAAGGTCTTGTCATAGGTAACACACATGTATAATATGAAAGCCCTATCTTTTCTCATTCACAATGCAAGTTATGCCCAATTTAAAGTAATGTTAGTATTTTTGAAAAGTAGGTCAATCTTCAAGGTCACGGTCACAGGGTAAACTATCATAGTATATTTGGAAGGGTTTTGTCATAGTTAATGTACGTGTGAAATACGAAAGTTATGACAAAGGTTAAAGTTTTTGTGTCAGACTGACAGACGGACAGACTGACAAATGAAATAGATGTAATGTCCCCTCGCTTTCGCGAAAGTGGGGACAAAATTACCAATTTAAAGTTATGTTAAAATTTTTAAAAGTAGGTCAAACTTCTAGGTCAAAGTCACAGGGTAAAAAATCATAGTATAGTTGGAAAGGTCTTGTCACAGGTAATATACGTGTGAAATATGAAAGACCTATCTCTTCTCATTCAAAAGTTATGACCAAGGTTAATGTTTTTGTGACAGACTGACAGAGAGACAGACTGACAGACGAAATAGATATAATGTCCCCTCGCTTTCGCGAAAGCTGGGGACAGACAGATTTTGAAAATAAATAGTCTAATCTTGAAAATGTTAAAAATTCACCATCTGTCCACTAGGAAGAAAGTAAGTAATCTGACCTTGAATGGTGTATGATATTTATATACCTCCCCTAACACCTTCATTTGAAACAAAGGAATGTTGGGGGGGGGGGATAAATAGGAATCGCCTTGTCCATCTGTCTTGCTATCCGTCTGTCAGACTGTCCGTCTGTCCTTGCAATCATATATAAACAATGTCTTTCTTTGTTAATATTGGAATATTAAGTGGTGCAGCTATTGCAGAAAAAAAAATTCAAAACCCGCGGGTTATGTATTTTTTCTGCAAAAACTGCAACATTTAAACCCAAACTAAATTCCCCTACTAACAACCAAAGAAAGTATTTTATTGTTTAATTCAAGTCACTTGTGAAGATTTCTTGAGCAGTACGCTCTTCCATCAATGAAGCATACATTGACGTACATATGAATAATACAATATTTAACTTTATATTAATAATCATACAGACATAAATATAAACAATAAAATGTTAATTTTCTATGTCTGTTAGTATCGGAATTTAAAAAAAAAACCAAAGAAAGCGCTTTACAACACTGTGCATTAAATATACTGCAGTCAAAACTAGAACAATTATTTTTTTTAAATCAAAATATTTCATTCATATATACAATTACATTGCATTAAAATATCACAGACGTCCTGGGTAATTACATCACAATTTTAACAATCAAAAGTCAGCTCTTTGCAAAGTATCTGTTCATGATCAGATGTATTCTTTGCTATATATATGTATACACAATTACACCTTTAACTCTTATTAGGAATTAAAATTAAATTTCAATAATATTTTAGATATTGTTTTTTTTTTTAATCAAACACAAAAATCAGACCTTGCATATTAAGATGTGATATCAAATAGCGTAAACTAGCGCCATAAAATTAAAATTGCTCACGGTACTTCAATGAATTTTACTCATTTATTCAACATCATCTTTTCTGCATGCAGAATAAACTAGAAGACAAACAGTTTACCTCTAAATAAAGTGTCAATGTTTTTTTGAAAGCAACTATGAAATGATCACGCGGTACAACCTCAAAAAACGACGTATATCTATCACGGTGTAAATTTTGATAAAAACTATTTTAGTGGCATGTTTTAACTATCTTTGAAATATACTTTTAATCTATTGCAATTACTTAAAACAACATAAAAGACTAATTATGCTAATTACCATGTAACTCAAAATGTATCAATTTAATCGATTTACTCAACATGTCATGAGTTATTCTATCTAAGCCATCTGTCACTCATGCTCAGAATTGTGCTAATTGTCATTCTTATACTTTATTATTTATATGTTACATGCAACTTTGTTAATCAGTCAAGTCCTAGGCTTCGGATTGTTCAGGTGCAATTTTTGGATTTCCAGAATTCACCCTACCGACCTAAGTTATAATAAAGTGCTATTCCATCGTTAGCATTTTTATGTTTCATTGTTGCCGGAAAGTTTTGACACTTATTTTCCCCGGTCACATATCTATGAGTCTAAGAGAGACAAATAATTTGATATGAGCAATCATCGTTCAAATTTCACATTCATTCACTAGTGATGTGACACAATTGTTTCGTAGAATGTACAATTTTTACCTCATTTTGTCCCCTTTTTAAAAAAATAAATAGAGAGTTAAAAAAGAATAAGGTTGTGTGTGTGTTTGTCTTTTTGTCGTAATTTATTGTTTCGCTTTGGAAAAACTCGCATAGATTTTGCAAATATTTGAAGGTTGAAGAGGGACACCAAAGGTCCAGATTCCCTATTGTTAAATGGCACAACAGGTTCAGAGAGAGGAAAAACAAATTAAATGCCGATTAGCAGTCTGGGAGTCCACCGTCAGTCACATCGACAAGTAACGTCACTCACGAGGTCTAGAAATTGAACGACGACTAGTGAAATACTAGTAAGCTAGCAAAGTCAAGTGAGGCCCTTTGTAGTTTGTATAAATGTGTTTTCAAATCAGTTGTTCGTGAAATTTTAAAGTCATATTAACAAGATGGGTTTCAGTCAATATTTAACACCAAAGTATTTCGTCAAGAAAAGTGTATTGAGGGAGATAGAGAAGCAATGACGTCATAAAACACACAGCGACAGTGCCAGAAGATCATACACTGTCTTTGTATTTAATGATAAATTGAAAAATTATCACCGTATCAAACTAAAATTTTCTTAAGCTTTTGTTGATTTATGTCGTTATAAATTTTGTAATTAGAGCCTTCATAGTATTACTTGTTACTTTATCGGATCAATCTACGAACTTTTTGATAACCCCTCGCGTATCGTGACAAATATATCGGATGTCTAAAAGAGCAGATCATTGCCGTTAACTGGAATTCAATAAGTAAACAAAATCTTACATTAATGTTTTTGAAATATAAAAAAGAAGAATTGCATAAATTTGCATTTTTAGACACCCATTTTATTGACAGTGAGGATAAAATAATTTGAAAATATATGAATACAGGGGTCCAATAATGCCCCTTAAATAGAGTTAATGCGGGCAACAGGAGTCAAGAAAGATGGACTAAAAAAAAAATACAAACCGCCAAAAATATAGTATGAAGAGTTTAAAAACATGTAATTCAAAAATCTTTGGTTGGCTAATACGCTCTTTCTGTGCGTCAGTAAGGACAAACATGTCTATGTATCTCACAAGTATCTAGGTTGTGTGACCTGATCCTTACTCTGTCTGTCGATGTCATCACTTTATGATGTCCTTGGCAAATATCATTACCCGTCTGGAAGGAATATGATTCGTTAACGACTTGATGCATTTTCGTGTTTTGTTTTTAAAGATGGATATTAATTTCTTATTGGTTGGGGAAAGTCAAACGATTGAATAAATGTGAAATATCACGAAAGAATTGCAGTATACATGTAGGTCTTCTTTGTTTTGATGTCATAAAGTACATCTGTAGCCTTGATAAGATTGTACTTGATCTAGTTTTACAGATACAATGATGTGAGGGGAGCAGAGGGTCATTAAAAAGTACATTTCCACCAATTTCTATGTAGAAATAGGGAGTATCATTGAATATAGCTGCAGAAATGTAGCTCTCTGGTTGAGAAAATTCGGACAGACAAACCAGAGGGCTACAGAACGAAGTAGATTTTTGTGGCATGCTTTGGATTTTATTTCTAGCGTTATCTGCGTTCCCATCCTATACGTTATCACTGAGTGTTGTACTATTTTGAAATTTCTGACATAAATTTCGATGGATATGTATTTATCATTTCTTTATTATACGTCCGAATTTTTTTATGTTCTAAACTGATTTACGGCAATAAAAAATAAGTAGAGAAGCAAGGCTCTGAAATTAAAAAAAGAAAAACAAGTGAAATTGAAATCAATACAATGTTATGCACCGACGTACACTTTAAGAATGTTCACCGCAATGGCACATGAATGCATAACGGGGAAAGCAGGTCTTTCTAAACTGCACCATGTCTGTATTGACAAAGTGTGATGGTTCAGGTCTCATCCTGTGCAAGGTACATGTTGCATTGACTAAAGATAACTACAATGTATAATATTTCAAAATGAGGTACATACCATGAAATTCACATTTATTTAATAGATATCATGTAGTGTTTTGCGTTCACGTATGAATTTCAGAAGAAATTTTGACGGATTGCAAAGTTCACGATTTCTAGGAACACTTTTTGCGAATGTTCGCATTGTACACTTTATATATATATATATATATATATATATATATATATATATATATATATATATATATATATATATATATATATATATATATATATATATATATATATATATATATATACAGTGTATATATAAAATGAAAAATCCAATTTTTGGTACAGTAAAGTATTGATATATCCAATGAAAAAATCAAGAATCACAAGACTCGAATAATCATTTTAACTGTAAGCGCTTTCTGCCTTTTAATGGCTCTTCAGACAGTTACAAAATGAATATGAAATTGCTTAGTAACGTTCATAAGCACGACGTCAATTATTGTCCTTTGTGACGTCATAATAACGTTAAAAGGTAGCATCATAATTCGCACAGTTACAATCACTTGTAATTCAAAAACAAATAGAAAATTAAATAGAAAATTAACTCTGAAGCAATTATTTTCTGTTAAGTTTTGGATTAAATAATTTAATAAAGTAGTCCTCCTTTGCTACTCTGGATATTTCACAGTCATTGTGCATTTTATAAAATGGAAATATTTTAAAATTGCCTTTCCCACAGATAGCAAAGTGCTCACTGCACGGCGTATTTCTTATGTCAGGGTCCCGAATTTGTTGTTTATGGACTCGCACACGTGCGTTCAGTTTACTGGTTTGTCCTATGTAGTATTCATCACAGGTTGGACAGGTTATGCAATAAATAACATTTTCTGACTTACAGGTCATGTTGGCGTTTGGTGTTAATTTTTTACAACATTTTAGAGTTTTTTCACTGCCCTCCTCCAGATATTCACATGTTCCACAACGTGGGTCACGGCACTTTTTGACGACTTTGGCATTGTCCGATGCAAATCTTGCTCTGGTTAGGATTTTCTTTAGATTGGGTGCCTGTCTCCTGCTATTAATTATTTGTGATTCCTTGATAACGTCTTTTAAATTTTGAGACTGTTCTAAAATGGGAAAAAATCTCCTGGCTGTTTTCAAAATATTGTGGTTGCGTGGATTGTGCGTTACAACAAAAGGGATGTGGCTTTTTTCACTATCATCCTTGTGGCGATTGTTCCTTAGTATAGACGAAGGGATGCTTTTTGCCTTTTCAATTCCGGCATTTATAAGATTCTCCGGATAATGTTGTTTTTTGAGATATGATTTAAATTCTTCTAACCTTTTTGACCGTAAAGATGTATCGGTTACTATTGTGCATATGCGTCTTGCCATGTTGTATGGAATATTACGTTTAGTATGCGATGGGTGACATGAATGAAAATCCAAATACTGGTGCGAATCTGTTTCTTTGCAGTACAGGTCTGTAATTATTTTGGTATCATCCTTAATTAGAAGGAGGTCCAAAAATGGTAGTTGACTGTCACTCATCTCCATAGTGAACTGAATTGATTCCTGTAAATGGTTAATTACCGTGTGGAATTTTTGTAAATCATCTTCAGTTTTGTTCCATTTTTTGGAATCTTATAAATGCCGGAATTGAAAAGGCAAAAAGCATCCCTTCGTCTATACTAAGGAACAATCGCCACAAGGATGATAGTGAAAAAAGCCACATCCCTTTTGTTGTAACGCACAATCCACGCAACCACAATATTTTGAAAACAGCCAGGAGATTTTTTCCCATTTTAGAACAGTCTCAAAATTTAAAAGACGTTATCAAGGAATCACAAATAATTAATAGCAGGAGACAGGCACCCAATCTAAAGAAAATCCTAACCAGAGCAAGATTTGCATCGGACAATGCCAAAGTCGTCAAAAAGTGCCGTGACCCACGTTGTGGAACATGTGAATATCTGGAGGAGGGCAGTGAAAAAACTCTAAAATGTTGTAAAAAATTAACACCAAACGCCAACATGACCTGTAAGTCAGAAAATGTTATTTATTGCATAACCTGTCCAACCTGTGATGAATACTACATAGGACAAACCAGTAAACTGAACGCACGTGTGCGAGTCCATAAACAACAAATTCGGGACCCTGACATAAGAAATGCGCCGTGCAGTGAGCACTTTGCTATCTGTGGGAAAGGCAATTTTAAAATATTTCCATTTTATAAAATGCACAATGACTGTGAAATATCCAGAGTAGCAAAGGAGGACTACTTTATTAAATTATTTAATCCAAAACTTAACAGAAAATAATTGCTTCAGAGTTAATTTTCTATTTGTTTTTGAATTACAAGTGATTGTAACTGTGCGAATTAAGATGCTACCTTTTAACGTTATTATGACGTCACAAAGGACAATAATTGACGTCGTGCTTATGAACGTTACTAAGCAATTTCATATTCATTTTGTAACTGTCTGAAGAGCCATTAAAAGGCAGAAAGCGCTTACAGTTAAAATGATTATTCGAGTCTTGTGATTCTTGATTTTTTCATTGGATATATATATATATATATATATATATATATATATATATATATATATATATATATATATATATATATATATATATATATGAATTTTGTGTTTTTCCTTGCGCTTAGAATCCTGTAGATATTGACCGATATTTCACTTTGAAAAAAAAAATTCAACCATTGCCCTTTGTTGCACTGCATATTCTATACTGGATATTAAACCGTGCGTTCTGCTAAATGTCAGATTCGTGATTTGTAAAGTACGAACACATCTGAAAAAAATAATACTTAGCAATTGTATTTTTAAATAGGAAAAAATAGTTTAATGTCACACGTATATATATACCAATGCGTAGGAACATGCAGCATAAGCTTTGAGGTGCATAACAATGCATCTATTGTTATTGCTCACAGAGAATTTTGTGCATTCCTGAATCTACATTCAGCTAGAAGCATTGTTACACGACTGTGGCTACGAAATAAATGAATTAATCAAATTTAGGATGAGAACCTGATACTTGTTTGTGGTTGACATAATACGGAGTATCAGTAAAGGAAAAAAAACAATGTAACTATAGAAATGATTGGTTACTTTATTTCTATTCAGGCTTTCTTTATAAAAAAATCTCTGTTTGCTCGTATGCATTTTGAAAGCAAACCGATTCCAATAAACTATCGTGTATTAATAGCAATTAAATTATATTCTTCCAAAATATAATAATTTGCATTTGTCAATTAAACAGACGAATTTCATTATTCCTACGGTATGAGATAATTAGTTTGAGTCTCTCTCTCTCTCTATAAATTATATATATGTTATACCTCTGTGATATTTTTTTCATAAAGATAAGAAAGGTGAGGATAACGAAAAGTGATCAATCTAAAAAAAATCTATGAACAAAACAAATCTGTGAACAGGGCCAAAAACACGGACCCCTGGAAATTCCATAGATGGGATCAGGTGCCTAGGACGAGAAGCCATCCCTCTTGACCTTTCACACCCGCCGTGAGCCCTACAGATGTATGCATTGATCAGTTAGAATACACATGCTATATTTTTTTTCTAGCCAGTACAGTCGAATAGTTTTTGCCCATTGTGAACTTTTCACTGGCAGCATTTCTTCATCTCGAGACTCTCAGTTTAATCTGGATCGAGACGTAACACAAGTAAAGTCTGCTTCGGTTTAATCAAACACAAATTTACTGGCTATTCGGACAATAGCAAGTTTATTGTCCCCCTCGACAGCAAATGCGCCTGCACCTCGGGAAGTAGTTGTTGTCTTAGGAGACATTAAACTTGTAATTGTCCTTATATCTAGTAAATAGGTGTATAATATGACTACTGCCAAACAGCAAACGTTCTTTTTCTTCATGGAATCTCATTACCTGACATATCACTTATTTCCTGTCATATCGCCAAAATGCAGTAACTGTTATGCATGCACTGCAAAGCTGTCCGGTTAAAACCAGTTGAGACCAGAAAGAAAGAAACAAAAACAAATTGCATGTTATGGAGCTTGTGTGACTTAAAAATCTTCATTCATCTCAAAATTTCAGGTTCCTAAAATTGACGCCTTCACAAACTAAAATTAGCAAAAAAATTGGGGTGTGTTTGATAAATTACATTACTTGATGACTTTTACGACAAGAAACAATCGAATTCATGTCAGCGGGGAGACATTGTCCATGATATTATAAAATGTTTTTATAACCTTTTCCTCATTGTTGCATATTAAGATCTCTAGATTCTACTACCGTGACGTCAAAGAGACCTAAATACTAATTAAAAATTACAACTGAAATTTCGTTAACATTAATTTTATTTAAATGTTTTTATGAATCTAAGCTACGTTGACAATAAAAGAGCAATTAAACCTGATCTGATATCTTGGAGGCATAAACATGCACTTTAGAAGGTCCTTAGCCTTTGTTTCCTTAAGATTCATGGGACTAATTATGAGAGAAGAAGCAAACATTTTAATCATGAGCTGCAAACCATTCTCATTGAAATGTAAACCTGATTGCTATGAAAATACTTTTTATAAAGTTCATGTCCACAAATATATTTGGCATCAGTTAACAAGCATAAATAAGCACCAACAAGTTTTAAATAATGAAATTATGAAAGAGAAAGTGTAAAGATAACCTTCAATGGATTAATTAAAGCTGCTCATTTTTTACATTCAAACATATTCACACTAAATTTCACTTCAAGAAAGGTCCACGAACATAATTATAGTTTTTTTTTTAAATTTCTGGAATATTCTTGAAATTTTAATGAAATAACCTTGCTGTATATACTATGAAGTTGTAGAAGATACTGTCATAAATTCTGCAATTTTTGGTACATGGTGGCAAAACATACAGTACAAGTATTAACAACAAATATCTGCTTTAAGCAAGCATGAGACGATAAAAGAAATCAAAAGTTAGAACCTTTGCTATTGCAAGCAACAGCATATATCACCAAGGACTAACTCGAAAAGTACAACTAGAGTTGAAACTGATCCAAAAAGCAAAACACCGCTTTTTGTTTCCATCAGGCCCGTAGGAAGCAATTTCGGTTGGGGGGGGGGGGGCAGCCATACATTTTCAGTTGAGAGCACTACCAAAAATTCCTTCACACGCAAAAAAAAAGTCATCAGACGTTTTTATTGATTGGGCACAAGCATATAAAAGCTATGTTTTCCATAGTATTCTATATATCGGCAAAATTACTGGGGGGGGGGGGGGCACGGCCTCCCCCGTGCCCCCCCCCCCTAGTTCCTACGACCATGTCCATGACAACGGCAGCAATTTTGATTTTAAAAAATGTTGCATATATACACAGCTACAATTAGTGAGTATAATCATAACTGTGAAGTTTCATGAAGATTGTTCAAGCCATCCTCGAGAATTCTTACAAACAAAACTAGGTTGAACATTAACAATGAAATGTGAAGATAACGAACAGTTATATATATTTCCCGACTTCGTTCGCGGTGACATAAAACACAGACCCTTATGAAATTGCAGTCCTTTGATCTAACTCATCTTTCTTGATCTTTCTAACAGTGTACTTGACTAGTACCACTCACATTGTCCTTCTTATCAAATTTATCTTTCTTAAACATCGCAATACTGAATATTTTCATTAATGTATGACACGTATGTAATAAAATCTATCTATTTTTGTTCTAAATTATTTCTTGATTAGACCTGAAAAAAGTAAAAAAAAAAAGAAAAAAAAAAGCCAAAAAAATCTTGCACTAAGCCAAATAGTTAATTGCTAAAGGTATGCACAAGCAGAAAAGCTTGCAATGATGTTTAATCAAACGAAACACGTTAAAAACACCATCCTGATGAGCAATCAATAACTAACCAGCACGGAAATGTTGCTTGAGAAAAGAGTTCATGAACTTAAGCAGTTTCCTATGAAGATTCACATTGAGATGGGAAGATATGAAATAAACAGGAAGTGACAACGAGCATCCTTTAAAATATTGTAATCACCAAGGAGACTATTTCAAATGCGGGTAAGGTTAGGCATCTGAAAACAAAAAAGTTTATGTTTTAAAAAAAATATGAAAAAAAACAAGGCAGTTTTTATCGGAAATCCTTATATTTGAGAAGACATTATCAGATCGTCTTATAATCTTTATTATCAATTCAGCTTATTCAAAGCTGCTAAAGATATATATTTGTTTAGAAGGAGAGATCTTCGACTTATCACTTATTTTTAAGAATACCTTAAATCCTATGAAAAATACATTTTAAAGCCTATACATTTATGAACCTGATACATGCAATTTTTATTCTATTGTTAGAATTGTCAAATTAATCAACTGCATTTAGTCCACATTGTCAGATTAATGAACATGCATGTCACAATCGATGTTAGAAAACAATCAGATCTCCCAACAAAAATCCAATGCAATAAGTCTACGTCATATTAAAAGATTCTGCTTAATGCGATGTTTCCAACCAGGGACCAGTTTGATCAAGTTCAAATTTTATTTTCTACGTATCTTAGGAGTAGTAGTACTTACAACTATTAGCTTTAGTAGTACTTACAAGTATTAGCTTTCGTAGAAAAGCTTTTCGGACTTGAGCAAAGTTGTTTTTACGTGAAGCATCAAGAAAAGTTAAATCCAGTCTAATCAACATGGGTTTGAGTCATGAAATGAATTCTTTTGCTAAGAAAGAAGAAGAGTTCAATATTCAGTGGCATCAACATAAAATAAAACTTGGACATGAATTTGTTCTATATACACTATATTACTTGTAATTTCTTTTTTCATGGATGTAAGAACTGGGGGGTGGGGGGTGGGGGGGGTGGGGGGGGTATAATTTGGCCGATTTATACTACATAGCTATTTTATGCTTGTGTTCCTAAATCATGTAAATATTGATTTCTGATAACTTTTTGTATGCTCTTTAAGGAATTTCCACCCTAAACTTAAAAATTTCCTCCAACGGGCCTGTTCATAGATACAAATAAATAACCAGTGCTTTTGAAAGAAAAGGTTACAACATATAAAAACCAAAACACCAATTGGTGAACAATTTTGATAATTAAAATGATTTAAAAAAAAAAAAAAATAAACGTGTTACAAATGAGCTAACATCTTTGCATTTAAGCAAAAGAATATTCAACATCTATCCTTCATTCGATATTTTTTAAAACTATGAATGAATCAAACATCTGCTAGTTATGAATATGTGTAGATTTATAAAAAAAAATAAATCCAAAGGTAGAGAGACTTAATGTGCATTGAAAAACACCCATTAGTTGATTTGTTAAAGATAATCGACAAGTGTTGACCTGACCAGCTTCATTCCTTCTGTTTTGCTGGACATGAATAATGCATTCGAAAATAGCCAAATGTTATGTAACCTGTAATAATATAAATGTGATAATAATGATATCAGGTCCATTGCTCTGGCTTGTTTGGGTGTTTAGCTACTCCAGCATGCTAGAGGTTCACGGCGAGATACTTTTGACTTGGCGCCGCGTAACCTCTAGCATCCATTGTAAAAATTCTCGCCGCTGAAACCCCAAGTGGAAATAAATTGTTTAATTAAAAATGCAGACTTTAAACATTAAAGAATGACAAGAAACAATAAAATATTCAATATTTGCAATAAAACTTACACATAAAACAATGTTAATTTCTCTTATTAGCAATAAATTCCTTATTTTTAAAATCGAAGCAGAAATAAAAACAAGTCGTCTGTTTGAAATTCGGGAGTAGAATGCGAAAAATCTGACGAAACGAAACTAGTATTCCGCTATAGGAAATAACTAAAAGTTTCGTTTTCTGACTGGCAATCCGCAAAATTAACATGAAATCAAAACGAAAGTAATTCTGGTGACAAATTGAAATAATGATGATTTTGATTAATGAATAATGACGCATACTGAATAAAGTGGATTTTATGATTTTTTTTGTGACTTTTATACCCCATGCAAACACGTAGGTACCTGAAAATTACTTGTTTACTGTTTATTTCACGCATAATATGTTCCGCCCAAAATCTTAGGCGGAAAGAGATCGTTAGAAAATGGCCTTCGGATGTAAGAGTCCGAAGTATATAAGGAGCGTAGGGACGTTAACCGAGTCTCTTACTTGTAGGAGTAGGTGTTTAGCATGTTTTCTTTACTCCCTAATACTCTCCAATTGATAGTTAAGATACATGTAGTATGACGTTTCCAAAATCAAGTTACCACAAGAATTCTATTGAACGACTTGACCAAGAAGCCTTGACTAAATCAAGTATTGTCTGACGTCATGACGTCAGACAATCAGATTATTAACATTCGCGAGCTCGATGAGTGCATTTATTCCTTTACCTTATAATCAATAACTGTTTATTTTAATATATAGTTAAACGAATAAGTAAATTAATAATTCATAGAATTAATAAAACAGACAATCATTTTTATTGTTTTGATGCTTATAAGAAGTTTATTTTTAACATGTAAAATTGAACAATATGTCCATGAATTCACTAAGAAAAAAATTAACACAGTTAAAAAAAAAATGGAACAACAATAATGTTGACAACTGACTGACTGATATACATCCGTGGCATAATACTAATAAAGCTAGAGAACTTTTCTTAGTAGTTTGTAATTTTGTTTTTTCTAACATTTTAATTATTGAACAATAACCGGGACTTATGTAATGTGTAAAAACTTGAATCATCCGGTATGTAAATTAAATGGAACTCCTTTGTATTCTGAAACACTTTAATGAAAACATAAACTCATTTGTCTTTATTTTGATCATGCAACTCTCCGGAATCAATCGCCGGAATTGTATTGGTATGAATTAATAATCCAGATATTGTTACAGAAAATGCAGGCCAATGCAAACAAAGGCTTGTTTGAGGGGAGAAAAACGTAAATGGAACACAAGAGTTCGATGAATTTGTAATATCGATTTACCATTTATATGGTAGAGTACTCGTGACTCTTACATTTCACAGGTTCAGAAGCACTTCAGTAATGCTTTCCCATCACCACATAAATGTAAAATGAATTATGGATTATCATCTTTTCAGAACAAGAACACTTGTAAATCGTTATTATTTATAACTTTCTCTTAATGTAGTATCAAACGCAACATTTATCAAAGAAAAATTTTATTCATTATTTAGGATTCCATAAAATTAAATATTTCATCGTACATAGAAAGTGTTTAAGAATTGATCTGTCTTCAGTACGTAGGCTTTAATTTTATTTTCTTCACGTAGATCAACAATAGATCTTGTCAATAAAATGCAAATTATTCCATTTTCCTAAGACATTTCTTGACACAAAAGTACAGACAAACGGATGATAATAGAAACATCATGCAAAGGTTCAGAATACCGTTTCTGTCGGAAGAGGTGTTCAAGTGCTAACGACAAAAGGCGGGAAAATTCCTTCTTTGATGTCATTTGTCTATCAGAATACTAGAAGCACATCGAGCATAGACAATATGTCGCAAGTGTTACCTACAAGATTCTGCGAGGAACGTCTTATGTTAGCAAAACAAAAAAGAGCTTTATCATTCATATCTATATGACGTCACATTACACAAAAAAGTTCTCAAATATAGACACTAGGAAACTGTATCTGAGTTTAGCTCGTTCGATGAACAATTTACCATTTATCGATGTGTAATTGCTTGACACCTTTTTTAGAATTCGTTTTAGTCTGAAAACGTACATGACTGCGATCCTAGGCCTGGGGAGGGGGAGGGTGGTGACTGAGGGTGGGTTCTGACTGTAAAACTTCGTCGTAGCTACTGATGATTTTTTTTCTGCTTTGAAAAAATGATGTTTTTTTTTTTATTATTGTAATTAGTAATTCATGTTATTGCATTGCAGTATCATGAAATTCTGGTCAATATTCTGGAAAATATTTAGTGCAACATTATCTGTCTTATCTAAGTTGTTAAGGAACTACGAACAAAAAAACTTTTCCAATTTTATGAACTTCTTAGATATATTTTATGTCTCTTCATGTTGCATTTTTGTGCCTTTTAATGTTTCTTATCTTAACGAGTACAGAGAACCTTTATTTCTGATAAAAACTAAATAAAAAGTTACATTATATTATTAGATGAAAACGATACGGAGTTGCAAAGATGATTTTGTAAATTTTATATCATATGAATATTTTTTATAATGGGTGGCCCAGGGTTATATACCCCCGAATTTATTATAAAATGCACTTTTACTAAATGTAAGTAAACTTATTGAGTTAATCGGATATGCAATAATCTTAATTTTATGATCAAATTTAGTAACAAAAATAGTAATAAAATAAACATATAGATAAATTAATTAAAAAAAACAATATAAAGATAATGTTGCTTCTGATGTGATGCTTGGTATAGAAGAAATGGAAATAAATCTTTGTACAACATGATTTGCATAACTCCTGTGGGATAGATCAAGCTTCTTGCTTCCAGATACATCACTTATGTCAGCTGCATGGGAAGTTGTGCAGTAGTTCATTTATCGAGGGTTTGGAATACATCTGTTTCCCGAGATAAATCTCACGCCCATTTCTTTTTTGTAGTTTTATTTCAGTCTGTTTGCAGATGCAAGTCCGTTGATAAAGATGATTAATCCCATACATGTATCTTATAATAACTGTGTTTAAAAGCTGAAGGGTGTTTGGTGAAGAGTCGATATACTTTATGTTATCAACATACTTCCAAAGGATATTATAAGGTAAGATCCCGTTTGGCCACTGCTTTGGGGTGTCTCTTAGAACGATGGAATAATTCATATTCAAAATCTTGTTGTCTTCTTACAAATATGCATGTGAAAATCACTGCATGTTTTCCCGAAGATCTCAAATGCGGTAAAAGATCTCAAATGCGGTAAAAGATCTCAAATGCGGTAAAAGTCCAGATTTGAGGAAATTCTGCAAACTGGTCAAATATGTCACCTGCTTGTGACATTCATGTATGCTTTGAATAAAAATCAATGATGATTTTAGAGCAAGCATTTTTTAAAGTTGTTAATTGCAAATTGGTCTGTTTTTGCAGTGACCGATTGTTGAGAACCATCCATCACAATAAAATTAACCCTAAAGAAGTCTTGATATTTTGATTTCATTGTGTTCAGAAAGTCTTAAGTTGGTATCAATTCCATCTTGGTTTGACCCCAGACTAAACTATATGATTGATTGCTGTGTATTTGATAAGCCTTTAGTTAACAAACCGAGAGTTAAAGGACTCTGGGATAAGACCAGCAATGGTATTCTTTGACGTAACGACGTGCCATTGCTGCATTGGATTGAGTCAAAAGGTTTAATTTAGCACTCCTCCATAACTGCCGACCACTTGATATCATTGAATTATTCTCACTGGGTCAGAAAACTGAACACTATCTACTTAAATGATTTAGAATATTTGCATAGTACATTAACAAGTCAAAAATACACTATTTGAACAATTAATCATTGACAGAATAAATACAATCTTTCATCAGTTTTGATATGCTTACAGTCTCGAGAGATCTGGCGAACTCTATGACTGTCCCAAAGCACCATATCAATTTATTCTTGGAAAATCATTAATATCGCTACTCAATACACCTACTTAAAAATATTCACATTTTTTTCATGTATAGGTACATGTAATTTCCAATAATTTTTTGTATTAAGAGAAGAATCTAAGTACCTCAGTTCTCAGAGCTGCTTTAAATTGTGATGGTAATACACTTAAATGTTCAAAATAAAGTGTTAAAAATATGGTTTTGTGGAAGAATTAATTCCTCCTATCAATACCTTTCTAAGAGTTTGGGATTATTTAAATTTATAATATATCCGTATTAAAATACACTCTCATCGTCTTGAATATGTTTAAGTACGGAAAATTTTCAGCATAATAGAACACAGGCTCTAGTTTTTTTTTAAAATAAATTTTTACCCAATGGTATAATAATAACGCATCTAACTTTAAATTACATGGAGTTATCCTCACCCTCCCCAGGCCTAGGATCGCAGTCATGTAATATTTCAACCACAGGCAAACTGTTTATTGCCATTTTCTTCTACAATAATGTATCTACATAACCATATATGGCATGCTTGTCTTTATTTTCTTTTAACTCCGTAATCAGCGTCAAACTGCTCACTTAATGGAAAATTCTTTTACTACAACACTTTTATCAATATAATTAAACTATGGGAGATAGCTACATGTACATGCACAGATATTTGTCAAATCTGTAAGATTTGAATTTCATTTTTTTAAAGCTGGAAGTTCAGCTAGCCAGAGTAAGAACTGTATGCAAGATCAGAAATATTGTAGAAGGTGTTAAAATATCGTTTCATTATTCAATACATGGTTGGTCGCCCGCGTGGCGCAGTGGTTAGAACGTTTGCTCTAGAGTCGCGAAGTAAGGAGTTGATTCTTACGTCGCGGGTTCGAATGCCACTGTGGGACGTTGAGACCGGTCCTACGGATGAGACCGTATAAACCGAGGTCCCGTGTCGCAGTAGGTGTTGGCACGAAAAAGATCCCTCACTGCTCAATGGCCGTAAGTGCCGAGCATAGGACAAAATTTGCAGCTCTCCACCGGCAAGTGGTGGCGTCTCCATATGAGTGAAAAATTCTCGAGAGGGACGTTAAACAACATACAAACAAACAAAACAATACATGGTTGACATACATGTTCAAGCTAAGTTACTTTCACAGAATGTTAAACAGAAGGTTTTGCGGCGACATGGCTTTCGGCTGTGGTTTGTTTAATTTTTCAATTTTCTCATTGACTGCAAAGCTGAATTTTATTTACATAAAACATGAATAATTTAAACAGTAGCCGATTAATAAACATTTTTTTTTGGACAGCTACCGTGCAGAAAGTTTGATAAGTCATTGCTGTCATTCAGTTTCTTCTATAGATATTTTCAGAACAATGCTTTCATTTGTTTTTGACAGAATCATTCTCACTTCCTGAAAGGCATAGCTGAGAATCGACCAATCCTTGCGATTGTTGATTTGTGTTGCGATGTGTCAGAATTGATCATTTGAAAAAAAAAAAAAAACAAGTCTTGATTGAAGATAAATGCACCTTAAGCATTGAAAATTGGTATTGCAAATAAACGTGCTAGAGACATTTTTTTTTCAAACGTTAAGCTTCGAGTACAACACACATGATCAAGTGATCGAAGCTAATGTATTTAACATTTAAATCATTTAAATAATAGATGTAGTCTGTCATTAAGTATTTCTGCGTAAAATAATGAGATTTTAACTTCATATTAATTATTTACTTAACATAAAACTTTCGTGTTGATAATTTTCTTCATCCCAAATAAATTTAAATGCTATTATCTTGTAACATTTCCTTCCCCTGTGTGTAAAATTTCATCAATTTTATCAATTTTCTTTTACAAACTTCAATATCTCAAGTGCGCTATTAGTTAAGGTTTATCTATGAAGTTTGAAAATATCTGTACGTAGAGACAAGCAGCCTTGAATAATTACTAGTATGTTCCTATAAAATGAAAGTTTTTATACAAAATTGGACAATTTGGGAGAAATATTCTAGATTCGTAGTAAAAGTCATTTCCATTCGTAATACCCCAGTTATCAGCCTATATATGCACTGCGTTTGTCAGCATTTACATCCACCTCCGCAGAATCTCACGGTCTGTCACACTCGATTTATTCTTCATACCACGTGACGAAAAATTTGGCATGTCTTAAGGCACGCAGCAAAGCAATTGTGATAATAGGCATGCAATAATGTATAACACATTAAATTGTATGTAAACCAAAAGATAAGTTCGTGCACATCAGCATAGAATTAACAATCTAAGCAAAATGAAAATAGCAAGAGCTAAAAGGATTAAAATGATATGATTTCTCACTACTTATTTTAGCTCTATCTGTTCTAGATTTCAACAGTTATTAAAGGAATAGACCAGACGTTCTGATATTAAACCTCTCTTCAAATCCAAACAACAAATCAAGTCTATCCATTGTCCCCTGGGTAAAGGGGCCTATTTCAAATTAAGTCTTACAGTGTCATTGTATAGGACATAAAATTCAATATAACAGTTACAAATTAAAAGCACATTTAACAAAATGGCTTTAATCTGATCATATTTATTTGATATACATATTATTAGAGACAATTTTTTTTTATTATTAATATCTTTTCTTTTATTAATATTACTTTTTGTCATTTTCAGATATTCCTAGACTGAATCTGTCATTATTTATGGAGGATTAGTCGTCTACACCGTGGATTGCAGGAATAAATTAATCTATCATGCCTTTGATATTCAATAAAAATTTCAATTATTTATTAATTAATGTTTAATATCTATGCAACATTTTTTCCCATGAAATCTTAAACAATTGAAAACAATTACTTAAGCTTCAAGGTTATCACCTATACAGATTGCATGTAATATTTTTCACGTTTTGTTATCTTAACATAGGAAGGGAAACATCATATCTTTCCTGTCTGTGTTCTTTAATACTTTGTCTTGATATGACTTTACCAGGTCATGAACCTACTGTATAAAAAGATGTACGAGAGACGAAGGTATGAGCCGAATTGGAACTTTATTTATGTACGCCAAAAAATCTTTTGTTCATCTCTGTACGTCATGAAAAGAGCCCACTGTTTACGAAATCTTTCATACGGGTGGCCTTAAAAACCAGTTCTCACTGGTTTGGATTTAATGGATTTATTAAGGGAAGTGGGTTTCATTAGAAATAATTAAGAAATTATAAAATTATAAAAATAAATAAATAAATAAATAAATCTTCAGTGGGTGTAAATATTATGACATACAATGTTAACTTATTATATAAGGCAAGCAGTATGATATGATTTGAAATCCCAAGTTGTCTAGCTATGATAATAACAGTTTTATCAGTATGTCATCATTTTCCCGTTTTTTTTAATTTTTACTAATTAATTTCCAAGGGTTAAAAATATCATCATACTACATTAGACCTTAGATTCATGTAAGAAAATTGCGCGTTAAATAAAAAGTTTACTATTCTACTCCTTGGACAAAAAACGTTATTTGTAGCTATAGAGTTCAGTGGGCTTGCCATCATTTTCCCCTTTATTTTACAGCAATCCGACCCTTTCGAAACCCATATATTTCAACTTTTACCCGATCTTGTTTAGTTTGCTTGTAGTAGAGAGAAATAATATACAGAAAGATTTTATGAGATGCAGAAATTGGGATAGGCAGGCAAAGAATAGTAGGCATGTTAATTAGAACAGTGAACCTCTCTCAAAATCCAAAGAAACAAAAATTAAGTATATGTATATCCATTATCAAAAGGTAAGGAGACCAATCATAAATGAAGTTCCGTCAGTTAGACATTGTGCGTAGTTAAACTCCTAATGAACATAAAATTCGACAAAGCATAGTTACATAAGACATATGTAGGAAAATGGAATTACATAATCATATTAAATTGATATACATTATTTTTCTACATTAATTTTTTTCTTTTCTTTATTATTTATATTTCTTTTTGTCATTTTTATATATTTATAGACTAAATTTTTAAATCTGTCAAAATCACATTATATTTATTGAAGATAAGTCAACTACACAGTGGAGTCCAGGAATAAATTAATATATTTTGCCTTTGAAATTCAATACAAAATTACCAATTATGTATTAATTACTGCTTAATTTATTTATGAAACATTTTTTCTAGTATATCTTAAATAATTGAAAACTATTTAAGCTTCAGGGTTATCGCCTTTGCAGATTTCATATAATATTTTTTACATCTCTTTATCTTAACACAAGGAAGGAAAACGGTATCATCTTCACGTCTGTGTTCTTTAATAGTCTTTGTCTTTAAATGACTGTATCAGGTCGTGAACCTTCTTCTCCAAGTTAATAAAAGTTACACGAAGAGACGAAGACGTGGGCGGAATTGGAATCTAATATACAGGGAAAAGTGGCACACATAATATTCTTGTGATTTTCTTTTTATTTGACAATTGTGCGAAAATCATGTAAAAATTATATAAATATATTTCATGCGAATTTCGTGTGAATTTTTGGTACGATATTCACATAATTATTTTGACCTTTCATGTGGTTTTCTTTGCACAATATTTATGCGATATACTCTTCGTGTAAAATTCATATGAATGCTATGTCAACATCGCATGAAGTTTTCACATAAATTTCATGTGTCTTGTTTTTGAATTCGTCTCTTTCTCGTGCAAAGAATTCACATGAAATTCATATGAATTTGATGTAAAATTTACGCGAGTCGCTGTTGCCTGTGTATGACATAAATGTATTATATGAGCCAAGCAAGATGATTTGGATTTTAATCTCACACTGTCTTTGATAATAACTTTTTCTTTTTTCCATTTCCTTTATAATTACTTATTGTCAAGGTTAAAAATATTATAATCTTAATATTACGATTTATGTTATGAAAAATGTGCGTCATTTGAAAAAGATTACTGTGCAGTTTTACTCTTCAGATTAAAAAAAAAAAACGTAATTAGTAATTTGTATAGGTTTCCAAGAGTATGTCGTTACTTTCCATTCATTTTTTCTCGTATTTCGTCCTTTTTGAAAATCATACTTTAACTTTTACACCTCCTGTTTTGTTTAATTTATATCAGAATTTTTTTTTACAATCCTAACTTTTGTAAATCAAAATTAAGAGAAAAAAATTTATACACTTATAAAGATTTAATATAAATGTACATGTAATGTGGCTTTTCAATGGAACTGGTAGTCGAAATCGGCTTATAAATAGGGGCAAAAGATAAATAGAAATAAGATCTATAAAAGATTTAATGAAGTGCAGATATTCGTCGGAGGTGAATAAATAGTGACTTTATTAATGCAATTAACACACAGTAACTATGCAGTGAAGAAAAAAGAGGAAAAGGTCAGATATCTGCAAGTTTGTCGTACAAGACATGAATCCTAATAATTATTCCGAAAAAATCATCTCTTTTGTAATCGTTTTTTATTATAAAATTTGCAAAATACTAGAGAAATGATGAAAATATCAGGGAACCAACTTGAAGGCAAGTATAGGATAGGTAGGTAGAGTCAGACACTTGCAGATATTTAACAATTATTTTTTATTTTCATTTTACAATTTTCATTTTACAATGATTGTAAAATTCCATACTTTGAAAAAAACATCAAACAACTTTATTGATAAATATCCAGAAGTGAAATTTACACACAATCAAAATGGAATGTGTTTAGTCCCTACCTTGAACATATAAAATGGGATGGACATTTCAGAGAAAATGCTGACGCAAATCTATATTATCAATAAAACATCAATTTGTATTTATTTACTCATGGCATGTTTATTCATCATATTTGTACGTCTAGATTGACACATTTTATCTCTAGCCAGGCGGATATCCCCCCTCCCACGGCAGAAACCACAAGATCGTAATTTTCGCGTCTAGATGCACGTATACTGCAGGTTTTACCTTCTCTACTTCATAGCTTTATGTACATAGAAGCACCAAGGTGACAGGCAAAACAAATAATATGTGTGTTTTATGGTTTGTTTTGATTAACCTGATCGTTAATAAGAATGATAATGCAATTATTATCGGGGGGGGGGGGGGGAGATATCATTTTTTTTCTCGGACGTACCTTTGCATTGGTATAAACGAAAAACGTGGTGATTCTAGGAAAGGAGAAAAACAAGAACAAGAAATGTGTGTTTCCTGCATGTAGTGAATGTAATTATAATTTAAAATACAATCAATACTTTTTAAGGGAAAAAATGTACGATTGTTCTGTAATATGCTTGTAGGTTTAGAAAGTTTCCTTGTAGTGAAAAAGATTTCTAAACTAATAAAAATGAAAAAATGCATGATGTAAATTAGGTTTATTGACATAGTACTGATACCGAATAAATATTTTTTGTATAACTCATCAATAATTTTACACATGATTATGCAAATATTCTCATTAGAAGTTTTTGAATATTAGTATCATGAAGCCTTGAATCCGAAAAAAAAAATCTGAAATTACAAAACTAGATTGATTATCAAAAAATAAATCTGATCTCATTCTTCTTTTTATTGTTTGAATAAATTAAAGTAATTTTCTTCTATTGACCTGAATGTTGAATTTATGAAATATTACAATTCATTCTGCCTCTCAAAAACTATAACTATTTACACCATCTGTTTCTTCTATCAAACAAGCATTATTGCATCTCTTTCTTACGCCTTGCTTTATTTTCTGCATTTAATATACGTTAAGCTGTTTGTTGGTAGGATGGACCTCTTAGTAATAGTATAATCTCTGACGTTGAGTTGCTTTGTTAATTAATAAATTGATAGGGAGTTCACGAAGAAACTTTCATTGATAAACAACTTGCTTCAAAATAACATTATCCTTTAATGTTTATTCTATATAATTACACAAAGTAACATCGAAAGGCGATCAATGGAAACGGAAAATAGTGATAATTTGTTTACTCTTTGTTTATTCAGGTTTCTTACGTCTGTTTTGATGTGTTGTACATTCTGACGGATATATGTGCCTCCCTCGAACAACCACAGGATGGTATAATTGTTTTTTTTTTTACTCCACTCCTTAAAAGATATGTTTCAGATGTACATATATGGCAAAAATTATATGACAGAGAAAAAAGTTCATAGAGGAGCTGTGGATAAAAGACAGTGCCCAAATTTAACCCCTTATTTGTTATAAAAATTAAAACAAAGTTAAAATTCTGATTGTTTGCAATTAAGAATTTTAAGTAATGCCTGTTTTAAAACCAGCATTAATTTTGATTCAAAGTATCAGGGAGGTCACAAGAGGGTGACAAAGGAGAACATTTTATTGATTTTTTTCAATTTTGGTGGGATTTCGTCATAGTTAAGGCACTTTTCACTTTGGGAAACATAGAACACAAGCTTGCCTATCTGAGATTTTCAGAGAAGATATTTAGAAAAGATGTATCTGATACTAGTGCATGAAATACAAAAAAATGGTACATGTAGATAGGCAAGCTTAAGCTCTGTGTTTTCTGAAACAAAATGTACTTTAAAATTGATGACAATTTGAATAGAAATAAGGAAATTCGGAAATTGATAAATGTTAATAAGGACCAGTCACCTCTCTGTGACCTCTGTGTATTACATGTATATCACTTAGAATCAATAATCATTTTATAACAGGAATATGACATGAGGTTTTTGATTATTGCATCTTTCAAAGAGACAGACCCAATCTAGGGGCCAAAATGGGTCTTACCCTATGGTGTCTTTTTTTTTATATGGTTCATGTACATCACAGAATTAGACACATGAATTGGTACATGTATATATTTTTGGACTTATTTTTTGTTGTAAATGATGGCATATATCAAATCTCTAAAATATTAAAATATAGTAGACTTTCTATTTTATTTCCTTTTTCTACATCACCCTTATTTTATACAATAATTTTTTTATCACTTTTTAGGACATTATTGAACTTTGAATGAAAAAATGAAACATTATATGGATAAACTTATTCAGTTTATTTATATAAACATATATTTAGTTGCTATTTTCATGATATTCGAGAAAAAAAACCTGATTGTAGCATTTGTCCCTACAAGTAAAAAAAGGAAAAGAAAGAAAGGAAAAAAAAACTCTTAGACTTGTTCAGATCTTAATGCCAAATATTTTGTTTTCTTCCTTTGGCATTCGTGTGAAAGAGAAACATGAAGCGTACAGATTTTAACTTAAAATAATTCCATTTATTACTTTGATACTTGAGGAAATCTTATTTAATCCATGGGGTTATAGTACGCGAATTTAGGAATTACTTTTGCAGTTATATTAATCTTAATTTTATTATGATTTGATTATAATTTTACTTGCATAAAGTGGAATGCAATAATGTTATTTTCTTTAAATATTTGCATTTGGGCAGTGTTTGAAACACAACGTTGATTTTGAATTCTAATTGCAGGTGTTATTGATTAATGACATTCACAATACTCAAATTCCATTGACAAAATGTTTCATTTAAAGCCTTTGCTATCATGTCATATAAATTCAATCGAAAAAAATATGCAAATTTAATAATTTAAAGGACAGTATGTACTTAAAAGCATTTTAAAGAATATTTTTCAACTATTTGTTTTCCTTATTAGGAATTGTTTTGATTACATTTTTTCTTATATCCTTACATAAAATATACAGAACAATATTATGAAGTTTATGTAATTATTTTTTTTTTCACGTAAATTATTATTCTCCTGATTAAGATCATCGCCAGAATCCAATTTTAGTAAACGCTTTAATGATATACAGAGTGAATTATACAACAACTTCTGAAATAAAACTACATTAGTATTCATTTATTTTCAGTACTCTATATGAGTTATCTTGATTTCAACCAATTTGTCATTGTGATCAAGGAAATTTGCTGCCAGCGACAGCGCTGTATGCTGGGATACAGAAGAATCTATATCATGGAACTCGACATTAAAAAAGGATTGTGCTCAGGATAGAAGAAGACAACTTGATTGACCCCCGTTTTATGAAATATTAGATCAGGCGCCGAAATATTAAGCGCTAACAAAAATTAGGTTATTTGTATCTGTGGTAGTTTCAATAAAGTACAAAGCAAACATTTAGATTTCTGTTGATGTTACATATTACAGATTGCAATGACGTTATAGACATTTTTTGAATAGTTTTATTGAGAATGTTTAAGATAAATTCTGAAGATTATTCCAGACCTTATATATTAACGAAAAAGCTGCATTAAATAAAGCAATAACCCCCATACTTAGACTATTGTTTATCTTTGTGTTTTGGAACTCATTTATTGAAAGTATTTGAACTGCTTTTTGTTCATTTAAATTATAATTTTCTGCATATACATCTAAAAAAGCTATAATTCTTCTGCAGGGGTTGCTGTTGTAAGAATATCGAGATTCTGTTGACATGAAGCGTCAACTCGTGACCTGGACCTTTGACTACATTCTTATTTATAATTCTACAGCGCAAGTAGAACCCATGACATGAAATCAACTAGAACCTTAGATAAAGAAAAACAAAAGATTATTTTTCTGAAAAATGTTTAATCTAGGCCCATCTGCTACCGATTTCCTGTATGTAACCAGATAACGACTAACTTCCGGTAGGAACATGGGATTCTCTGCCTTGCTCATCTTTGATGTCAAGAAACATTATGGGAATTAACATAGATAAGTCTGGATGCTGTCCATTCAGCTATCGACTCCGTTGCAGATGTACGAAAAAAGCTAATTATCCTTTGATTAGCTCCGTTCTGGAGAGGCTGAGATTAAGAGTACAATCTAATAAGCTTCTCTGACGCTCCTCAGAAATGTTTTTTGTCGTTATATATAGAAAGGATCATTTACAGCTGTAACATGTACATGTAATATAATGCATATTTTTTTTATATTAAAAGTGCTTGTAAATAATTGGTACATATGTATTGTGTACGTTTACATACAATCATGTACTTACTAGAAGCAGATGTTATAAAATCAGTAATGATGGTGATGATTAAGTACATGGGTTATGTAAGTGACATTTTGTCAGGAGTTCATACTTTGATTTCATGCAAAGAAACTATCCAATGATTACGTCGGGGAGGGGGGAGGCAGCCAGAAAAATTACAAAAAGGAACAATTACGAAAGTTCAAAATCCTATTTTGTGTGTGTGTGTGCGGGGGGGGGGGGCACAGGCACTTGTTTCGTATACGAGGTACCCCTTACCTTTTTTACCACAAGGTAAAAGTAAGTAAGGGGTGCCCCGTATACGGAAACAAATGCCTGTGGGGGTGTCCAAATAATTTCTTTCACAACCAAATTTTATTCTTACATTAACACATAACACAATACCTTAATTTGACTAACTGCATCAAAAAAGTTTGGGGATGAGCAACCAGCCTTTCCATGATCATTTTCAACAGTAAAAATGTCCATGACCATGTCGGTCAAAAGATCTACAGAGCTTTTGTTATTTGTTTGAAAATCCGACATTAAATAAAATTTTCTGATTCTGATTCTGACACACACAGATACTACGTGCTTGATTTGACAGTCATACAGTCAAAGTTTTCATTGAAAAATTCAATATGAAATCAGCTACTTGATTTCCCAGTTTACATTAAAAAGGACTTTAGGTAAGTATGAGATCTCAAAGATAGTTCTGTTACTGTGTTAGGATATTAATTTTATGATTCCCGTCTCCAAGTGTTTAGCGTGTGGATGAAGAAATCCGTGTTGAATATGGATCATATCCAATCACACAACCAAGGATAGTCTTTTTTCAACACATTTTAATCTACAATGGACGAAGGATAAGAAATTTAATAGCCTCTGTGACACAAAAAACCCTATGAAAGCATCCAATTGCCATCTTTAAATCTTTAAGAAATAAAATGAGATACATACAGTGAGGATAAGATAAGACGGTTAAAAAGTTGAACACGGCTCTCCTACGCAATACTGAAGCATGATAAAAATAGTAGAAAGGTGAAGAAAATGACTGCGATAAGACTTCAGAATCTCTCTTTATCCAAATACATTAACTCTACTTCTTGGTGATACAAGCAGTGTGTTTAATTATCGTGTACTCTGTTAATAAGTCGGTGAACGAGATAACATTTTTTTTCGAAGGAATATTTGAAAAAAATAATTTTACTCGCATTTTTATCTACATTTACTTTGTATGTCACATTTTCTTTACATGATATAATGGCATCAATATGCTTTTCTTGTAGTCTTGTTATTCAGTCATATAACTGCTAGAGAGAGAGAGAGAGAGAGAGAGAGAGAGAGAGAGAGAGTATCCACAAATCGAGGGTATTGTGAAATAGCTCAACATATTATCGGTGATTTCCCAATACCTGTCTTAGATGTACCCTATGAGTACATCGTACACCAGACAACACACTATCAAGGTGGAAAATCAGGTCAGATTTCCTACAACTCGGAAATCTACATTGCTTTTCCAGAATATATTTCTTCAAGCAAGATATGTTTTCCAGTTGTATCCTTCCTGTTCTTGCTTACCGTATTTCATACTCGGATGTATGTCGGAATTTGCTGTGTTGATTTTGGTTCGCAACTCTATGTCTGTCTTAAAAGTAAATCTTAGAAAAATTGGACAGATAATCTTCTGGATGAGTAAAGGTGGTATTTTCTACAATACACTAACAGAAAAATACTATTATAATAGCTTACAATAGTTAACTATTGTTTGCTATAGTATCAAAGTTTTTACTATAGTCAATCAAAGTCTTTACTATAGTAAATCAAAGTATTTTTACTATGGATTTCAGATTGACAATTTTATGCTCTCAAATTCATACATGCACATATTTGATGTTAGATAGAAGTATTGCTTGTATATTCATATTCTATTTCCTAATTTTACCTCATTGGTATTAAATTTAAGTTTTTAAGCATTGAAAGATCATAAAAAAGTTCTAAAGTAAAGTTCCACAGTAAATCGAAATATTTACTATAGTTAACTATAGCAAATTTTTTTAGGGTAGTATTGGTGACAAAGTCGTACATTTTCTAAAAACCTTGATATGCTTAAAAATGTAAGCTGTTTACAGTGTATGTTGTTTACATAACTATAAAACATAAAATATCGATGTCATTCCACACCCTGGAACACAACAGGTACATTTAAATACAATAGAATATTGAATTGAAATATGCAACTAATTCTGGCAAAAGAATTCGCACTGACTTTTAAGCGGGTTATAGGAAAATTCCTCCTATACAGTTGTATCATCTGTAAAATAAGCGAACTTCAAACTAAAATACGAGTATTAACACGCTTACGATAAGTCGTTATAGTGAGTCGCATTTGAAACTATAAAGTTTAAATTAAGTTAAAATAATGAGTTTTCTTTCCAAGAATCTTCTCCGTACTCAGTTGTGACAACCAAAAAATATAAAACGAATGGGCCAAGTAGTAAATAATGCAGACTGATTGATTGATTGATTTTGTTGAACACCGAGTCGGCAATATTTCAGCCATATTTTGAAAAGGTATGTTCAGGTTTAAACGATTTTTTGGGTTTCTCTGGAAATGTATCTTTAAAAATGCATTCACTGGAATAGAGAAAAAATATGACTTAAAGATACCAAGGAAGATATGGACCAAATTTATAAACAAGTTACAACAAACTTTTTATATAGAAAAACATAACGTACTATATATGTATTATGATACTTATTTCCTCCAAAAATAAACCTTGCAAAACACATTTATAGAACAATAGACCAACACTAATGAGGTTGATTTTTTTTTATCTTGTAACTTTTGAAAGCACATCTTTCACCAAAATCAATAGCTTTAAATAAATTGTGTTCCAAAATATACTCCTAGAAAAAGATGTCCCCTTAAAAGTACATCTAAATGTAATTACTTTCTGTAAATGGAAAGCAAATTTACACGTAATTGTATTTTGTGGCACGCTCCCAGTTTGGTATTGATAAGTATCTGATGTTTCAATAGAGAGAGAGAGAGAGAGAGAGAGAGAGAGAGAGAGAGAGATTCGCAATTTGTTTGGGCTCTAAAGATTCTTTACTTACATTGGGCAGGTTGTTTAAGTTTGGAGAAGATAAAAGTCATATAGCTGAACTGAAGAGAAGTTTTCTTCTTCCAGACGTTCATAGAAGTCAAAATCTAAAAACCAACCTCGAAAAGTTGGAGCATTTAAAAATTGTAATACTCAAAGAGAATGAGTAATTATCTTTATAACTACTAGTATGGTCATTTGTTGTTGATATGCATATCCTTGAAAAGAGACAGGCAAAGACGACTGACTGTGGTTAATTGAAACTATGTCTGAAACATTTCCTTCATCTCGCTCAATCAATATGACGGACATCCTATTTTCGATTTCCACTACCCATTACTATAAAGCGTAATTGTGAAGAAGAGTTACTCACTTCCGGTCCAAAATCATGGGAAAATAGATGAAAATTGTGCCTTTGTTTATAACAGTTTATAATGAGCTTTTTTTTCAAGTGATAAGGCGACAAATAAATGCTTTCTGTTATGAAACACTTTAGTCACTTGATTCAAGTATTTTAGACAAACATTCACAGTTGTGTTGTTTCTGTCAAAGGCATGAATGAGTTATTCAATTATGTTAAAATCATCGTATGGGATGATTTTTGATGTTTTTTTTTTTTAAGTTTTACCTAGAACGTTGGCTGTATGTAGTGTACAGAATCTTTTCCAGACTGCAGAGTGGAGTTCACTTATGTTTTGCTTTTCTTAAACTCCTAAAATTTTATTTTTGAATTATTATTAAAGCATCAGATGTAAATAAAAATTATTCAAAAGAGGTCAGACTCGTTAGAAAATTTAAATCAAAGTCGTGAGCACGGTATGTCAGTAATACAAATTGCATGTCATTGAGATAGATATGATGATTGACTCTCAATTAATTAAATTATTTTAAATTGCCTCACGTTTGCTGTCAGTCATTAAATCATTAATACCAGCAAAAAAAAAAAAAAAAAAAAAAAAAAAATTGAACTGTGTTTATCAGAACACACGATAATACAAATTTAAATTCCCAACAAAATATTTCAAAGATATAATGAAATGGTCAAAAACTTGATTTACAACTAACACAGTCAATTAAACTGTAAGAACCACTGAATTCTGGTTGCTTGATTCCTATTTTGTCAATACAAACGCTGGTTTCCTCGGGGTAAATATGCAAGAGGGGGCTGAACATGCGCTAATCTGGTTATTTTGTTTTGAATTTTTACACTTTTTTGATTTATTTCTGTATCGCTGATCTGATTGCATGTACGGAACTACTTGAAAGTGTTCAAACACTGTCATTTACTGAGTCACAGATTTTTTTAAGGTACTGTAAACTTAAAGGAATGTATTTTGTATAAACAAAGAAGTATAAAGGTTTAGTGTTGCATACGGATCGCACTTGTCGAGTAATCAGATGTAAAATGAAAACGCCTGGTTCCTTCTTTAGTATTGATAAAGTTTCGAGGTGTGGCCTGTTCGTGACCTGTTCTATAAACAGATCATGACAATAAAAAATACGACTTTTATCCTCAATAATCTGGTATGAAATACAAATTTGATCTTCAATCCTTTTCACTTTAAAGCAAGCAGTAAGGATAGGAAAAGTAAAAGATCTAGAGAATTCATGCCACTTTAGCTATTCAATTAAAGGTTTTCTCTTATGGAATAAAACCGAAATCACCAACTTTTGCCTTCCATTAATTGTTTTTTTTTTTGAATCGTCTTTACTTACATTTGTGTTTCGCTCAATTTTAATTGTCCTTTTATGCTAATGTATATAATAGTTTATAAGCATTAACCTTTGTTTATAAGTTTAACAGCGTGTTCAGAGTAGAATTTGAAATGATTTAATTGGTGTATGAAGCTTACTCTGGACCCTCCAATTTGGAGAGTCATCGAATGTACCGGTAGGAAGTGGAACCTGTGAGACAATTTTAACATCAAACCTATTTGATCTTTCATTTCAATTTTGTTACCAAAAGCATTACATTCACCGTTACACACTTGCAATTAATGAGTATATGAGGTTGAATATTTGTTAGAAATGTTTTCGTGAAAGTAGTTTGAATGTTAAATCCCCGGAAAGACTATTAATTTATTCTATTCAGTTTAGTCTTTCTAGATCTTAATACTAGTATATGTTCAAAACTTTTTTATATAATGTTTTAGTAATTTTGCCATTCAGTGTGATGTAAAAAAACCCACCAAAGTTGTTAGAATTCTTTTATTTAATAAGGCACATATATACAGCAATTATTTACATCAGAAAGAATGGAATTAACAAGAGATTGACTCACTTGGCAAATTTGGTAAACTGATTCTGGAAACAGGAAATAATACACCTAAAAATCCGTGTGATAAATTTTAATAAGATTACCTTTGTTTATAGTTAAAGAACATTATTTGTTGACTCTATTTCGTATTTTGTTTTCAAATTTTTAGCACTGCATAATATTATCTAAAAAAAAAAAAACAATACCTGGGTCATTGAGTCTCAAATATGTTATTAGTGATAATAATTAAATTGAAATGACAGATCAAAAGGCCGTGTGTTGAAATTGACACAATACATGTAGGCTCCACCCTTGCACCTCCTGACTCTCCAAAGGGAAGGGACAGGAGACAACATTTTACATCTAGTCATTTGAAATTCAATTATTTAAAAACTATTTAAGTCGCCAGTCACTAAGCCCAGGGACACCTTTTGTTAATCAGAAGCTATAATACGTTATCTCACAAAATAAGCATACACTACATATATTTAAAAAAAATGAAAAGACTTCAAACAAGGTTTTCCAAATACCATTTCCTAAAATTTTGTTTCTATCAAGGCACTCACTAAATACACGTTTTATTATGTAACATGCTTAATGGTGTTGTCGATCGATTTTAACAGATTGTGACTTGCGATGATCATGGCTTGCTTCTAAACTAGATGGAAACTAGGTCATTGTTAATAAATTCCTTGTCCAGTGACAAAACTTAGTCAATTAACATCTTTCCACTTTAATACGAGAAAAACACTCAACATTACTGAAAATCGATTAGAAAAGCGATAGCATATCTAGCTACACCGGAAGCCTTATATCACGTTTGAATTCGAAAATTGCCTCTTAATATTTTTACTGCTGCCACTGTTTACTATCAAAACACATTATTATAATCCTCCAATAATCCTTGCATACTTCGGAACATAGCCTTAGTAAAATATCAAAAGATAATGCACCGAGCCGTCGGCTAGTGTGCGTACATTGATCACGGAGCATGTGAATGAACAACTTCCGCTCATTAAGAGAACTCAGTGTCAATGACCTCCAAAGTTATCTGGGATAGACCGAATGTTCATTCATTACATAAAATCTGACAGCAGACCACTCACGTCTGCAGTATTTTGTAAACATTCAGGAGATACAAATTTGTCAAGAAGTGTTCTGTGAAATTTTTGTGAGACATTAGCTTCCTTGCATGTCTAAAGAATGTCGAATCTCCCTTTTGTATCTAAATGAGATATATAGTGCCTTTACAGTTAGTACGCGTATCCATTTGCATGAATATGGATTGATTGCCAGATGAAGTATCGGGGTTGCAAAAAGCGTAAAAAGCGTAATATTTTTGAAATTTATTTTTAGAGAAATTCCAAGTTTGGGATTTTTACAATGTACTTAGACAGGGCAATGGGCTTTTCATGATCTAAATGTCTCCTTACTTTTTGACCACCTCCATTACTATAATACACTTTTTATAATATAAAAGTTTATTACATTTTCAACAGTGAAATACCGTGATTTATTTATTGAATAAAAGTGATATTCTCTCACAGCGTGAAAGGATACCAAAATGATATTCTCTCACAGTGTGAAAGGAAATCAAAGTAAGTAAAAATTAATTTCTGGCCTTTCATTAGATAGAGATATTAACTAAGCGTCTTGATAGAGCTATTAAAAACTGCAAATTTATTCCCAAATATGTTGCTAAAATCCATGCTATATAATGTTTTCAATCACACAACTGCAGCGCTAAGCTATGACGTCCCAACCGCTCAACTATGACGTCAAGCCTATGACAGTGTTAAGAAAAGACAGAGGCAAAGGAAAAATCAAAGAAAATGTAATAAACAGAAAATTCAATGTTTTGTAGATGAATATGAAATTCATTTCACTCGTGAGACAGGATTTTTTTTTATATTTTCACTCGTGCTTCGCACTCGTGAAAATATAAAAAAAATCCTGTCCCACTCGTGAAATAAATTCCATATTCATCTACAAAACATTGAATATCCTCTATGTATTTTATAGTTTAAGGGTAAGAAGACAAATATTAAGACGACCCCTTGTGGATAGGGTACACTTGCTGCATTCCTTAAACTACAAATAGGTCTCATTTTAAAGGTTTTAAATGCTACATTTTTGTGCAGTTATTTAATATATTTTGATTCTCAACTCATTTAAATTATACTTCATAAAACGAATATCACGTATTTTGAAGGAGCACAAAATCATTTGTCATTTTGGTTTTTTCCCTCTTGTAACTTGCTTTTAAAACCATAAGCGCATTTTTTCTACTCCTACATTCATAATATAATTATGAACTTTAAAATTCAATGCTTAAATTATGAATTTTTTTCTATTTATATTCTACACATAATTGGGAATAAAAAAGAATAAGCCATCCATGTGTAAAGGGAAATTTAATTACATCCATTCATCGGAATTCCCGTCCGCAACAAGTTGATGAATGCAGAGACATAACGCTACCTGATTTGGCAAAATGCCATACATTCAAATTAGAGCTGATATTGTAATTTTTTTCAAGGGAGCATTTCAAAAAGTTTTTTTTTAAGTTTGTTATTTTGTGTTAAAGGGATGGTAGAGCTATTCAATGCATGCATGCAGACTTGAAGTGAAGTGAACATGCTAAAATCAAATCGCATAAAGGATACTTTATTTGGAAAAATATAGAATTTTTTAACTATAGGAATTCCTATTCTGTACTTAACTTTTACAAAAGAATAGGGGTGAAGAAAAAAATGAACTTAAGGAATGATTCCGCACATACCTGTCTAAAGTGTACGCACACTGTGCATCACTGATACTTGTATATATTGTTGATATTCTTACTTATTGCAACATAGAATATAGGTATGGTGTCTTCTCGTACTCCCTTAAATGTTGAAAACATGTGTAGACATCGAAATTTCACAGTTTTCTAAGGTTGATCAGAGCTTATTTTAAACATATTAAAGGGATTGCTGTCAAGAAAGATCAACAGAGCAGTTAACTGGCCCTGCAGTGATTCGTGCTACATACAGTCTAACTGCTCACAACTGCATGGCCGTAGGAACCGGAGGAGGGGGGCAGGGGGGGGGGGCGTGCCTCCCTCATAATTTTGCCGATATATAGTCATCCTCATAAAGTCAGGTGTCCTGTGCCAACTAGGACCCACGATTTGACACAAGACCCCTGAGGTTGTGAAGATGATATATTATATACTATAGAATTCCTTGTCAAGGAATTTGTGCCCCCCCATCCCCCCAACTGTTCTGCCCCCAAACTGAAATTGCTATGAGCCTGTAGTGCAAAAAAACAACCAGGAAGATGAAAAATACTTGTTCATGCATATTTTTGTTAATTTCATAAGATTATCATTTTGTGGTTGTGCATTCCAGAGTGGATTCATGCATGTTTTTTGGTACTTGTTGCTAACGTTGTTTTTTCGTAGGATGACCAACTCGTCACTTGGCATAAGCTGGTAATAAAACAATCTAACAACTTTATCTTGGCTATTAAATGCTTAAGTTCATTTTTTCTGCTTCAAGTCAAAAATGATATCAGTATGCAATCCACGGTGCATAAAAGAAACAATTTCTGAGACGTTCCCTGACACAGTAGAGGGGACATGTCAGGGGGCAATATTCTTTATAGTCAATCAAACTGACAGAGGACACAGGTGTGGAATATATACATTGCTTTTGTTGATGGAGAAAAGTGTTTTGTTCCCTTGAGATATACGTGAACGTGGTGAAACAGTCTAATCTATCTTTGTTGTGGTGGGAAATAATATACCCCCGATACTTAGTATATGGCTAAAATATAAGAGAAATAGTTTTTTTTTAAATCTTACTATGTTAACTTAATTATCACAGGAAGGCATGTCAGGTGTCAATAGTTTGGAATTTTGCCCAGTTTATTACAAAATTGGAATTTTGCCCATGCTATTTATACATGTGAATATTTTAAAGGGCTAGCCAAAATATAAACTTTTTGGTGTCTGATGTACATATACACAGAGATGCAGTATTCAATCGGCCGCAAAACTTTCCTCGTGCTGACACCCAAAATGAAAATTGAACTGTTGTGGTTAAAAGACCTAGGAACCGTTTTGACGTCAACGAATATTGCGATGGAAAAAAGTGACACAATTAATTTTAAACGCACAATTTTTATACTTTTACAACAATTGATTAGGGTTATATTTTATTACAATGATCCAAAACAATATACATTTTGGCGTTCCTATGGTATTAAACGCATATGTAATTCCTATTGTGTATTCTACCGCACCGTGATAAGGTATCCGGTGTGTCAAGGGGGTGAATGTTATTGATTTCAAATGGATATCATAAAGAACAGTACACTGAACATAGATATGCAGAAGTAATTTGTTATGAGTTCAGTGTTAATACTTAGAGTTCTAAAAACATTCCGGTAAAAACTAATCAATTTTATTTTGACTATGCGCGAATGACACAGCGACTTTCTTTTTTGGGACACTCATATTTATTTTGATGTCCATCACCGGGCAGCATCATCATCATCAGTGTCTCGGTTGACTATAGTCTTCCGGAGGTGAATATATATACATACTGTATATCTTTTTCGAATGTATATTTCTAAAACATCCATAATATTAGATAACCTTGACACACGGTAATGCAACAGCAAATCATGCTCGCTATGATCTCAGTTCAGAATTTATTAGGAACCTGATAAAACGACATGTAGATTCATCAAAATTTCAGATATACATGTAGATCAAAAAGAGTACAAGAGGTACATTGGCCACGACGCTCTCCTGAGCACTTTGGTTAGTAAATAGAAAAGTTTACATAACTGGTCTCAATCTACCGCCCCGCCCCCCCCCCCCCCCCAAGAAAAGGGTTGGGGTCCATGATTTGAACAAATTTGAATCTTCCCTACCTGAGGATGTTTCCATGTGAATATGACCAATCATGCTGTTCTTGAGAGGAAGATTTTTCATATGCATTCGTAAGTAAAATTTGATTGCCCATTGTGGCCCTAACTTAATTACCCCAAGGGTCATGTTTTTAACAAATTTGAATCAACACGATGTCAGGAAGCTTTCACCTAAGCGTAATCTTTTCTGGCCCAGTGGTTCTTGAGAAGATTTTGAATGACTCCATTCAATTTTCTCTTTTTCTTAATTATCTCCCCTTGGAAGAGGATGTGGTAATTCATTTGAAACAAACCTGAATGTATGCCCTTCACCCAAGGATTCTCTGTGCTTAGATTGGTTGAAATTGGCTTCTATAGAAGAAGATGAAAATATAAAAAGTTTAATGACGACGAAAACAACAACAACAACAGGCAACGGACAAATTTGGATCTGAAAACGCCACTTACGCCTTCCCTTCAGGTGAGTTAAAATGAGGGGAAAAGAAATTGCAGTTGTTGTTCTTATACGTGTATCCTTTTACTGGTAAACATTAACTTTCCTTTCCCTCTTATCACCACCATGAAGTAATTAAGGTGTGATTGAATGTTGTGCCGAAATAACGCTGTTTATCTTTACAATCTACCACAACCACGGAATGTGTAAACAGTCACAGGACATTCAGATTCTCCCAAAAGTTAAATCTGAACTACTGTATATACTTGCAAATGTCTGTCTTATAATGTTTTTTCTTTGAATGAAAGATGGAGAATTTTGTGATTCTTGATTAAACTGATAAATTCTAGTGACCATTTTTTTCGTTCTGTGGCCAACATTTTCATTTCAGATAGATGGTACAAAAAGGGATGAGAACTTTCCTTAAATGGATAACTAGAACGACAAATCGAACGAAATAAAATTAACTTTAAAAAAAAAATACCCTGAGGTTCGATTAACTATTACAGTATGAAAGAAATGATAATAAAAGACTCCAATATGCTCAGATTTTACTTTATTTCTCTCAAAATCTCATCAATTTTTTTATTCAGTCCTCGGGATATACTTTTTCCCTAAGTCACGTATACATGTAATTGATATTTGATAATAAATTTGATATATACATGTATGATCTTATGGACAGTCAAATTTAATTGAGGACTTCATCACATTCCTTCTTAAAAAGATTAATATTTTACACTTCAGAGTATGATCAAGTATTGAACGAATTATATATGTGGTTTGTAAAGTACATAGGGTGGGTTTTGGGTGGATGAATATTTAAAAGATCAGCGCACGAAATCCAAGGGTCGCGTAGAATGTTTTCTCTTAAGGGGGCCGAATGGGGTTTCATTGCAAAATACTTTGCCCAGAATAGGAAAATGAAGATTTTTTTTTTCTTTTTAAAAGCAATTTTTGAATAAAATTTATGAAATTCAACAAAATTAAGAAATAAGAGGTAGAAATTTAAATTCCCGTATTTTAAGACTTTTTCAACAAATAGGAAGAAAAACATCGTTGCTGTAGTGCTGTAATGTTTTGTGACGTTATGATAAACTGAGGTTCCTCAGGAGGGGGTCATAAAAGTGTTACAAAAAAGTTTAAAACAGATGTTTTTAAAATTGTAAACACAGGAATTTAAAAATCTCACAAATAGTTTTTCTATTTTCTGTGTAAATTCTTAGTATCTGTCATATTTTGTAAAGCTCCATTTCGTAAATTTTGACATTTTGAGATGCCCTCTCTGTAATCAAGACCGTATAATTTTGTTTCTTGCATAAATTGTACAAGATAGTTTTCCTCATTTCATGATATTAATTTGAGCAGAAAGATCTATTGTAGTATTTTAACTTATAATTTCCTCTGAAGTGTGAAAAAAGCATTTGCTCCAAGCAATACTTTAAAAGTAAATGTAACTGTAACTAGATTTCCCTAAATTTGGCATGTACACTGAAGTCAGACAGTAGGCTACGTATGGTATTGAATTAAAGAGTTTTATAGTGTAGATTTTAAACAACAAAACCCCTCTCAACTTCCTTAAGTCTAAGAAATGTTAAGAAGAAACCCAGGGGCCACAGTACTCACCTGAGTAACTGGCTTTTCTGTTCTTTATCAGCAGATTTTCCCCTATATATTACTATGTAAAATTAAGATAATATATAGTATACCCAACCTACCCCCAGTCCCACCCTACACCTAGGTGTCATGATTTGAGCAAACTAGAATCTGAGGATGGGATGCTTCGATATAAGTATGATTAACCAAGGCTTTATTGATCTAAAGAAAAGACTTTAAAAGATTTTTTCCTAAATATCATTATGCATGTAACACTTTGATTGCCCATTGTGGCTCCATCCTACCTCTGGGGTCGTAATTTGAGCAAACTAGAATCTACACTACATGAAGATGCTTCAGTATGATATATCTAACCATGGATTTGCTGTTTTTGAGAAGACTTTTGAAGATTTTTCCTAAGTATTCCTATGCAAAAGTTTGATCGACCATAGTGGCCCCACAATACCCCCGTGGGTCATAATCTTGAATCTACACTACCCCCAGAAAGCTGTCACACATTAAGTTTGATCTTTTCTGGCCCAGTGGTTCTTGAAGATTTTTTTTTAAAATTACCCCACCATTTTTCACTATTTCGTAATTGTCTCCCCTTGGAAGAGGATGTGGCCCAATATTTGAACACACTTGAATTCCCTTTACCTAAGGATACTTTTTGCCAAATTTGGTTGAAGCTAGCCCGGTGGTTCTGGAGAAGAAGATGAAAATGTGAAAAGTTTACCACAACAACAACGCCTTCGGCTCAGGTGAGCTGATAAACTCTTTAGAAACAGAGATCTGTTATTTAGAACCGTGTTATAGGTGACTCCTAAAATTTTCATTTGAATGTTTGATTCTACAAATCAATATTCAACTTTTGACTCAGTCTCTAGTACTTTTGCACTCTTTCTTTAGTTTCGTATGGACTTTGAATCCCTTGCCCCAGGAACTTTAAATTGAAGTTTCAAATCCACATTAGATATAGTTGGTAAAAGCTAGTAAAATGAATAACAGGAGACTATTTCAAAATGCCTCTTCACACCTTTCACACCTTTAGAATATTTAATTCACTGCTTTTCTAAATTTACTAATAATTTTGCTTTATTATGTGTAAGGGAAGAAAAACGACAATTAAACAGGAACTGGAATAAAGTCAATATATCCCTTTTGAATCGAAAAAAATTCAGATAGCTGTTCAATTAATCCACAACAGTAGAGGGTTCTAAAGCCAGTAGATATGGTTCTGATCTTGATGTACTTTCTGCAGGTAAACCGCCCACGTATCTCTGGCATTAATGGTCTGTAACTTAAAGGCAATGCTCAACCATTGTATGATTTAAAAAAATCCAATTTATGCGGGTTCATTCTTTTTTTTTTTTTTTTTTTTTCAAAATATGAACCCTTGGGGATGTATACAGGGGGAAAAGTTGCCAAGAACTGCAAGACCATGTTTTCATATTGAAGCATCTTCATGTTGTGTGAATTCAAGTTTGATGAAGTCATGTCCCCTTGGACATTATATGGGTTAAAAATATTTAAAAGAAATAAGGATGATGAAATTCTTTTAAAAAAATTTGTTCCGAAAAAAAGAGCCCGTGTTCTTTTGGTAGAGCTTTGTGGCCCATAGGTCTCTTGTTAGGGCTAGCATGGTAAGACATTCGAAGTCTACTTATTCAGAACAATATGAAGACTAAATGTATGATTGTATATAGCTAACATTATTGTATATCTAGATACAATAAATGGGCATAGAATGTGAATCGATAAAAATAATATTAAGCATCTTATGTACATGTAATATATGGTATTATAGTAAAAGTATGAAAACAAATTGATGCTTAATGAGAAAATAAATTTCTTCGGCCATCAGATATGCTCAAAGATCTTCCTTATTTCGCAAAAGACATCCATTGTCTAATTAATTCTCAATAGATAAAAAAAATGATAAATTGATATTGAAAAAAAAAATACTGAATGAATGAGAATTCATCTTGAATTCGGTTTTACATTTCATCGATGTGCATATATCTTTACTCAATCTGCTTTATACGATTTTAAATCATGTTAATTACATTTCTGGAAACGACTGATGTGTTCACAATAAACTCCAATTCATCAATTTTCTATCTTTTAACCTATACATTTATCAATATTTTATGGATTTTGGACCAACACGAGTGACAAATTGATAATAACCTGTCGTGCTTGGTATGAATTTTTAAAGTTAATTACTCTACTTCAAACAATTTACAGTTGTTACATTATTGACAAGAATTCACTTTGAACCATAAAAATCGGCGCTCTAAAACATTGTCAAACTTATACACGAGACTCGTAAATAAATGTTAAATGGGTGAGAATAATAAATCACTAGTGAAAGATAAAATCTCATGTGTTAGAAAGGAAAAACATTAAAAAGAATGCTCTGCATAATAACACCCTCCTATATGACAATGCAAAAAAATCAGAGTTATGACTGATCTCTTGTCATTCAGAGTAATTATTCAATGGGAAAGTTGTCATTTACATTAATATGACTTATGTCAATTGCTTTTATGCATATATTTGGCGTTCAGATATTACGGAGCTTTGGCACCAAATCGAGGAATCGGTACTCACCTCATTTTTCTGAATTGATCAATGACCTTTTTTTCGTTCCCTCTCTTCTAAATTCCTTGGGCACAATCAAGCGCTGAACAAGGAACATATGTTAGATCTCTTCCTACAGATATCATATATTTGAAGCCATATTGATAATACATATTTTGTGAAAATACTCCTTTTTAAAGATAACCAGTACTGGCTTATAAATTAGAAAATGTAAGGAAGAAAAAAGAGGGAAGATTGATTGATTGTATGTTGTTTAACGTCCCTCTCGAGAATTTTTCACTCATATGGAGACGCCACCACTTGCCGGGGGAGAGCTGCAAATTTTGACCTATACTCGGCACTTATGGCCATTGAACAGTGATGGATCTTTTTCGTCCCAGCACCTACTGCGACACGGAACCTCGGTTTATACGGTCTCATCCAAATGAACGGTCTCCACGTCCCACAGTGGGATCCGAACCCTCGACGTAAGGATCCTTACTTCGCGACTCTAGAGCAGACGCTCTAACCACTGCGCCACGCGGGCGACAAAAGAAGAAAGAAAAATAATTTCTTCGAAACATTTATTTCACTCAGATCATTGAAGTAAGACACTTCTTATTGTTTCTTAATAGCATGTCAACCGTTTGTCTTGAAAAGACGCTGCATATATTTGTCAAAATGGTTACCAGTTGCTCCTAGCTACAATATAGATCCTCTTGCTATGCATTCGATTGCTTTTCACATCTAACATGATCAGGTTCGTCATATCACCTAATGTTTGATAGGGTTACTCTTCATCAAAATAGACAGGTTTTGTCTGTTTTTAAAAATAATGATCGCTGTTTCGACAATCCCTCTCAATGGTTAGCCACAAAGGCCTAGGGTGTGATATGAGGAGTGTAAAATTACTGTTATTTCTTCTCTTCTAGAAAAAGATCTATGAATTTTCAGTATCATATGCATACGAGAATCCTATTTCAAATTGAGCAAATAAAAAAGAAATATGTACATGCTTTTTAAGTCAGTGCTTAATTTGGAATTACTAGTATATATTTACATTCAGTGTAATTTTCTTTATGAAATCCATTTGAAATCTTAAAAATGTAATACACTGTAACACACCTTGTCACTGCGCTGTAGAATACACAGAGGGAACAATACGCATTTTTAATACTCTAGGAACACTAAAATGTATACCTTTTTGCCTTCTTAAATTAAAAACAAATTCCCAATTGAATTATTATAAAAATTTAACAATTGTACGTTTAAAATTAATTTGTCATTTTTTCCCTCGCAATACTCATTTGCTTTATTTAACTTTCCACGTCATAACAGCTCTTAGGTCTTTTAAGCACACCAGTTCTGAAACATGTGAAAGGTCCTAAATTCATAATAAAGATCAACGAAATTAACAATTATGATATAGAGAATGTAAATATAAGCATTGAAATCTTATTTATGGGATGTCGTCGGTCCTATAACAGCACTTGTCCGTGCTCATGAATTATCATAACGCGCTATTGCGCGATATTCAATTTGTCGGCAAGTCTATTATAGGACAGACTCCATCCAACAATAAGAATTCAATGCTGAATTAAATTTTTGCAACTATATTAGAAAATTGAAATGGTGCTAATAAAATTTGATTGTACATGATCTTCACCGTTTCTTAAATTGGTAATAAGTGTTGATCTACACAATAAAATTAACCTTCAGATGGTTAAGCTTAGTACGTACTGATCCACACGAAACAGTTAACCTGGGTTATGTCATGTAGGTACTGTTTCACTTTAAAGAGTAAACCAGGGTTATGTATCGAAAAACTAAACTATTCAAAAGAGATAGTCTGGATTATGTGTACAAACAGGTCTACACTAAAGAGATAACCTGGATTATGTCACCTAAGCACTGGTCCATACTATTTTAGTTAACATAGGTTAAAGTCGAGTACATGTAAGCACTTGTCCACTCAAAATAGTTAACCTGGGTAAAGTAATGTATAAGCACTGCTCAATACTTAGGAGATAGGAAATGTTTAAGCACAGGCAAGCACTAAAGAGTTAACATAGGTAGTATCATGTAAGCACTAATAAACACCAATGAGTATAAACTTATTATGTAACTTGTTATGTCATGTAAGCAATAGTCCAAACTAAAGAGTTAACCTGGGTTAAGCACAGGTCCAAACTAAAGAGTTAACCTGGGTTAAGCACAGGTCCAAACTAAAGAGTTAACCTGGGTTAAGCATAGGTCAAAACTAAACAGTTAACCTGGGTTAGTCATGCATACATTGGTTCACAGTAAAGAGTTAACCTAGGTTTTGTCATATACATGTAAGCACTGGTCCACACAAAAGCTGGTGCACACAACTGGTGCAGACAAAAGAGTTGTGTCAAGTAAACACTGGTCCGCACTAAAGGGTTAACCTAGGCTATGTCGTGTGAGCACTGGTCCACACTAAAGCGTTAACCTAGGCTATGTCGTGTGAGCACTGGTCCACACTTAAGAGTCAGTCCGGTTAATGTCATGTAAGTACTGGTCCACACTAATAAATTAATCTATATTCAAAAATAGAGTCCTGTCACATGCAAGTCATGTTTATTTCATTACCAATTTCCTCAAGGTTAAATATTAAGAATAAGAATGCATGAATCGTGAAAATACAAATTAGCAGTCTTGATTATTTAATAAGTCTCTTTAAGGTATCTACTATATTTACAAAAAGCTGCTACACTTTCATCGCAGTGAAAATAAGCTGTTTCATTCTTTTTCAAAAGCAACAGTCTTTTTAGACACATTTCTTTATTATTTGTATCTGGAAAATAACTAATTTCTACAAATTCAGAATATGTGTCATTTAATTTCACCGATTATTTTTAATTCTTGCCAGTTTATTGATAAAATTATCATACTGCTTTGATAATAGAATACTTGTATTTCTAGCCATTTAGGCTGCTATCTTATTTCAAAGAACATGTTGGCATAAAAAAAATTGAGGATATTTGGCATTTATGAGAATAATTATATTTTTATAAATAGGTAGATGTAGATGGGTATCTAAAAAGGTCGACAGGAGAGCGACTAACTAAATAGTGCATGTTCATTTTTGTAAATCTTTCATTTTTAACATGAATACATTTTGAATTTAATGCGGATTAAGGCAATCATACAAGATGTTTAAACTTGTTTTTGCTACATACTTCATTAAACAGCCAATTAGTTCAAAATAAAATTAAGATCCACATCGTCCTCTTTTTTGTCAAATGATACAATTATGACCTTACTAAAGTAAACACATGTAGCTTATAATATTTCTAGTTAATTGTCACTGAGTAAGAGGCTTGCTCTGGACTGGTAAAGTTGCTAAAGAGCGATAACTCAATCTACAAACACTTTTTGCAGCGGACAATAATAATGAAACTTGAGTGATAATTTTTATTAAAAGATATACATATAAATGTGAAATCATTTTTGCTTAAAGATATAGGTTGCGAGTTGACAAGGGATTAAATCCCAAGAAAAGCTCTATGGTAGATTTGGTCACATATCAATATTAATATTCATAAGTACCTTATCATTGATACATTATTTTGACAAACAGCAGACATAAATAAATCATAAACTTATAATTGGAATAATTTGACAAAAATCAGTGGTATAAGTCAAATAAATTGCTTCAATACATCGACCGAACTATGATGTCGTTGACCGTTTACATCCTGGTCATGTGACAAACTGTAGTTATCCAGTGACATACACACTTACTCAAATAATGTTATAAAGGAAGAGAATTGAAGATTTAAATGTATAATGAAATGAAGTAAATATTACCTGTATGCTCCTTTGAACCCTACAAATTTCAAGTGAATGCACAATATGGATGCTTGTATTATTAATCTGACAACATTTGGACAAAAAATTCTTATAAAATCAATGTCAATGTAAAATTTTATTATTTTTATTGAAATTATAGATTTTTTTTTTTTTTTTTTTGAAAATAAATGCAATTATTATACATTGCTTGACACTTATTGGGGCCAATCTGGGACTATGCTTGAAAAAATAAAGTAAGCATTTCTTTTTTTCAGATCGCAGCTGTACCTTCATTAAAATATTGCACGTAAAAGGACCAAGACGTGGTGTAGCTTAATTAATGCATGAAAAGCTTTGAGTGCATTTTATTGTTTCCTTATACTTGCTGTTTTACTTTTTACACATTTGCACATGTAGATGAAAAAAAAATCTGATCAATCCAAGTTCATCTTGTAACAAGATGAAGAGTTTAGAACATATTTTTCAATAAATGGTTAATAAATTCATACATTAATCACAGAGTCTATACCGTATATACTCGCCTATAAAACGGATTTTTGGAACTTAAATTTTGGTCCATAACTCTATGTCCGACTAATAATCGAGTTGTAGACACAACAGAATTTTTCTGGAAGGGAAAATATACTGATTTTATACAATCCTGCATATAATAAACTTTTCAGGTTTTTAAAGTTTTGTAAAGAATGATGATTTTTTTAACGCTGATCCGGGAAAAATATTTTTCGGAGTTACTAATATATACTGAGGGACAGGGAAAATTCCCTACAGTTTGTTAACCCCTTTCATGTCATTCATATGGTATATGTACTTTGATGAACTTCCATAATAAAACAAAACAGGAATTCAATATACGTTTGTGACGAAAATTTAATATGATAGGGAAGAAAAGTTCTGAAAAGAGTCTCCCACTTCTCTGTATTGCATATAAATGAATAAAAAAAATCTTCGATGTACAAATATCGTGATGGAAATAAACTTATAATTCTGCCTTTCTTTTTCGGCATTTCAAAACAATTATGATAGTATAAAACGGTTATCAAATGTGAAACACAGCAAGTGTTTTCTGTGCAATCATTCTTAAATCTAACAAATCACTTTCAAAATCAAGCACAAATGAATCTTATTTAAAGCGCTAGAATTGAAGACTAGATTAAATAGAAAAAAATAAAATAAAATACATACAATGATAGACATTCTCTAAACAACTGTTTCCCACAACCAACATATATGATTAGATTAGAATTAATTGAAAAAAGGTACGGTATCATTAATCACTTCCGGTCTTACTTTAAAATCTGATTATTTGTGCTTGGCAAGTTACATTTTACAAAACTTTGAATTAAAAATCAATCTTTAAATTTGCATCCTACCCATATAATTATTGAAATCAATTAGAAGACTACATTATTTAAGGAATAAATTTAACAGCTACCCAAGTTATACTGTATAACCTGGGTTGGGACAGTTTACGCTTTATAAACCGTGAAGTGGTTTATAAAAAAGCGTAAACTGTTCCAACCCAGGTTATACAAGTATAACTTGGGTAGGTATTAAATCTATTCCTTATGATTTAATTTTCTATCATTAAGCGTAAAAATAAGACTAAAACTCTTCAACTTTTAAATGCAACGTCCAGTAGATTTATATGTTTTTGACGTAAGTCATTGTGACGTAGGCAACACATTATACGATATAAACTAATTCTTGTATCCAATCAAATTACATGTTACACCCGGAATTAAATTATTAATTTACAACTTTCTGTATATTCCGTGAAAGCAAGGGGGGGGGGGGTAACAATACAATATCTTACATTGCTTCAATTTGCACCTATTTAATTGTAAAAATATGTATGATGAAATAAACAATGGCATACTATGTTCATCATATTATATGTGAGTCATTTTGCTAGAATGGCATTTTACAATTACAATTTTACAACTTGAAGAAATAAATAAATTGTAACCAATGAAGAAAAGTCAAGGTTTTAAACGGCAAATTGCAACCCTCCTTAAAAGTATGCAAATACATGTACAGGTTTTAGATGTAAAATACATACAAAATATAAATTATACGTGTAACGCACAGGATTTGGCAGTGGTCCCGTTTTTTGTATTTAATGAGATCCTTCAATAAATCTGAAAACAAGAAAGATTGAATTTTAAAACCAATAACAAACTAATATCTAGTGAAAATCCTGTAAAAATTATTTTCATACATTTTTCTTCCTTAATAAAATTATATCATATTATATTTTCTTTAAATTTCTTATTATTTTATATGATTTTGAAAAATATCTTACTTTTATAACGTACTTTTATCAAATCGGCAAATTTAGTTTGTTTTGTAAAATGTTAAATATATGTCATGTCCTTGGGAAATAAAAATCTATGAAAACACTGACTTTAACATTTCTCTTAATATGCTTGTGCAGGAAATCAATTGCAATGCCCTATTAAATATGTAACAGTACATTGACTTACTTGTCTTTCTATTGTTTTCTCTTCCAACAATTTTGATGCTTCTGTTTTTGTTTTTCTGCGAGCACCTTGGCCTTTTATTCATACAGTACATGTAATCAAAAGGTCGTGTGTTCGAATCACGGCCGCGACTGACCTAAGTCGATAAAAATAGGTAGGAAATGTTCCTTTGCCAAGCGCTCGGCACTCTGAAGTGAAAGTTGCGGGTCCTTCGGATGAGACCTTAAATACCGAGGCCCCTTGTCGCGGCTGGCGTTGGACGATAAAGATCCCTCACTGCTCAATGGCCCTGAGTGCCGAATAAAGGTCTAAATTTGAAGCCCTTCACCGGTATATGATATGGTGACGTCTCTATATGAGTGAAAAATTCTCGAATGGGACGTAAAACAATATATATATATATATATATAATCATAAACTAATAATCATATAAAGAGAAATGAAATAGAAATTGAAATATTAGAACAACAATGGAGACTTAGTTTAAAGCAAGTTTTTAAAATATTTTACTCATGATTTTATACATGACAGCATTAACAAATTATTTTACCGAACTAATAAAAAATACAAGAGGCCCAAGGGCCTTGAATCGCTCTTCTGATAAACTGTACAACCTATCACTTCTATTTGAAGCCTCTAAGTATCCTGTATATTTAGATAAAGCCTTGAAATTCCAAAGGTAGCTAGGCCATCATGACTTACATTTTAGATGAAACACTCTGAGAACCGAAGATGATTCTCAGCCAATTTATACCTGAGAGTAGGTCATGGTGACCTACTCATCACTTGTCATTCTCTGAGGACCCAAGATGCATCAACTAAGTTTGATCATTCTAAGCCAATTAATACCTAAAATATTTTTAAAACTATAACCATAAAATTTCAAAAGTATGTCACAGTGACCTCTTCAGTCGACTAACTCTGCGGACCAAAGATGCATCAACTGACAAAGTTTGATGATTCTAAGCCAATTAGTATCCAAAATATTTAATTATAGTCATATAAATTGAAAAGTAGGTCACAGTGACCTACTTTTCAGGCGACCTACTCCGAAGACCCAAGATGCATCAACTGACAAAGTTTGATGATTCTAAGCTAATTAGTACCCGAAATATTTAATTATAGTCATATAAATTGAAAAGTACGTCACGGTGACCTACTTTTCAATCGACCTACTCAGAGGACCCAAGATGCATCAATTGACAAAGTTTTATGATTCTAAGCCAATTAGTACCCGAAATATTTAATTATAGTCATATACATTGAAAAGTAGGTCACGGTGACCTATTTTTCAGACTACCTACTCCGAGGACCCAAGATGCATCAACTGACAAAGTTTGATGATTCTAAGGCAATTAGCACCCGAAAATACTTAATAAAAGCCATAAATTTTCAAAAGTAGGTCACGGTGTTCTACTTTTCAGTCAACCTACTCAGAAGACCCAAGATGCTTCAACTGACAAAGTTTAATGATTCTAAGCCAATTAGTACCCGAAATATTCAATTATAGTCATAAATTGAAAAGTGGGTCACGGTGACCTACTTTTCAGTTGACGTTTTCCGAAGACCCAAGATGCATCAACTTACAAAGTTTTATGATTATAGGCCTTAAAAGGTCCAAAATATGCCTCTAAAACCCTTTGAAATCGAATGCCTGCAAAGTTCAAAAAGTAGGTCACTGTGACCAACTTTTTAATAAATATGTTTTATGGCCCCAAGATGCATCACCTTATAAGATTAAATGATTCTAAACCTCAAAGTATTCGAATTAATGACCTTAATTGTTTTGAAAAAGATTAGCCATAAAATTCAAAAAGTAGGTCAAGGTGACCTTCTTTTTAGTCGACGTACTCCGAGGACCCAAGATACATCAACTGACAAAGTTTGATAATCATAGGCCTTAAATTGTTCAAAATATGCCTCGAAATCATTTTGAAAAAGAATGGCCACAAAATTTAAAAAGGTCACCATGACCTACTTTTGAGTCAACATGAAATGAGGTCCTTAGATACATCAACTGACAAGATTTGATGATCCTAGTCCTTATAGTAAGCAAAATATCAACATTTTAATAAAATGTAATTTTTAAGTGAGACCACTCCCTTTGCCCCAGGGTAAATCCCCGTGCATATTTAAATCTACAACATATCCTCAATCTTTTGTGTAAGTTTGGTGATAATCTGCCCCAGTGGTTCTTGAGAAGATTTTTTAGCAACCAGTACTTTTGGTTTTATTTATCTAATTATCTCCCCTGTTTAAGGGTCACAACCCTAGTTTTAGTATAAACAGGAGCCCTTGGCCCAAGGATACACTGTGACAAATTTGACAATAATTGGCCAAGGGGTTCTTGAGTTATGGCCTATATTCTAAAAAGTTTACGCACACCACACAAATGGCCATAGCATTAGCTCTTTGAGCCTTTGGCTCAGAAGAGCTAAAAATCTCATTTCCCCATGTGTACTTTCTTAAACAACCACGAATAGATCGGCCGCTGCTGCGGCCGATAATAACGTGTTATTATCAACAAGCATTCTGAGAGTATTGCATTAGCAATACTAGATCCCTACCGTGAAGTGTAATCTGGTTCCCGTTAAAAATTGAAAATGCCATAATTCCGTCAAAAATCAATGAAGCGAAACGAAATACAAAGTTGATCTATAAGTAATCAAGGTAAAGTCACATACCAAAAATCAGCTCAATATCTGCAAGGGTTAAGAAGAAAATTGCAGAAAACTCTTATAAATTGAAAAGGCCGTAATTCCGTCAAAAATCAATAAAGTGGTACGAAATGCAAACTTGATCTGTAACTCATCAAGATTCACTCAAATACCAAAAATCAGCTCAATATCTGCAAGCGTTTATGAAAAAAGTGCAGAAAACCAAGTGGGACACACTGACAGACAGACGCAGAGGAAACCTATAGTCTCCTTCGGTTTCAACGGTAGGGGACTTATAAACAGGTTGCAAAAGGACTCATTATCTACCCTCTTCAACCATGCTCAGATCTGTAATATATTTCTTAACTGGTACATGTAATTTTTAAAAACATAATTCTGTACACTGTAAAAATTCCTTAGTTACATATATAAAACTTATCAGTTTTTTTAAAGTTTTTTTTTTTTGTTGTTGTTGAGAAAGAGGATTTTATAACGCTAACCCAGGAAAGTATCTTTCAAAGTTACAGATATTGAAAGGCAAGAAAATAATCCTTAGTTTTCTTCCTTTCTTGTAATTCATGTTTTGTGTATTTATTTTCCAATAAAGATTTAAGTTCAAATATATATATATATATATATATATATATATATATATATATATATATATATATATATATATGAGAAAGAGAGACAAAATGTTTTCAAACTTTAGATCTGTTTCTCTTTCACAAACTGATGATAAAACAAAACAGGATTCAATATACGTTTGCGACGCCAATTTTAATATAATAGGCAAGAAATATTCTGAAAAAAAATTCTTCCATTTCTATATATGGCATGTATAGCTTATAAAATGAATAAAAAATCTTCGATGTACAAATATCTTTATGGAAATGAGAATGAAATCCGAAGTTTTCTTGATGGAAATAAACTTAATATAATGCTGCCTTCCTTTTTTCGGCATTTCAAAACAACAGTATAAAATGGTTATCAAATATGAAAAACGGCATGTGTTTTCTGTGCAATCATTCTTACATGTAACAAAGCATGCAAAATTTTAACAACTATAATAATCATAATTAGTTGGCCATTTGAACACTCTCTTGCAGAATCATGCACAAATGAATCCTATTTAAAGCACTAGATGTAATTGTAGACTAGATTAAATAGAAAAAAATTAAAATACATACAATGATCGACATTCTTTGAACAACCAACATAACTGTTTTCCACAACCAACATATATGATTAGGTTAGAATTAATTAAAAAATGGAGGGAATTAAGGTATCATTAATCACTTCCGGTCTTACATTAAAACCTGGTTATTAGTACTTGGCAAGTTGCTTTTTACAAAACTTTTAAATTAAAAAAAGTCTTCCCTAAAATCAAACTGTATTTTCTCAGAAATTTGTTATATATTGTGATTATATGCTTTTAATGAGCAACAAAATTCAACATTGCATAATTGGTATAATTTCTTTCTTTCTCTGGAAACTTTTGAATACATTATTGCACATAACACACTTCAATGTTCCTTACTTAACAAATACGCAACATATCTCACTTTCAAGGAAAATACTTCAACTTTATATTTTTTTAACATTAAATAGCTTTTTTGCATACATATCTTAAACGTTAACTATAATAAAATATGAAAACATAATAAATAAAAAGCATCTAAATTTTACATCCCTAGTGGATAAAAATGCAACATTCCAAATGGTTCCTTTAAATATTAATAAATAATCCATACAAAAAATCACCAGAAAACATCAAAGCAAAAAACAAAAATACTGTATACTGGTCAGCGTTTTGACTCTTTTTTATTTTCATCCCGGTAGTCATTTACATGTTATGGGTTACTTCATTAAAAATGAATTCAAATGAGTGAGAATTGATGAATAGATGTTTGTTTATATTCAACTGGATAAAAACTGTTACTATATGTGTGAATGAAAAAAAAAACCAAGAAGAAAAATATATCTCAGAATACAGTATTATGCTATGTCTCCATCTTTGTTGTTGTTTCTTCTTATTGGATATACAAAAGGCTTGGAATGTTTGCAGTAATGAAGTGAGAATGCAAAAAAAGCAGGCTTTAATTTTTGGAAAGTATTGTTTTTTTTTTTTATTTACTTTGACTTTCAAGAAAAAATTATTGAAGCAGGAAAAAAGTGATAAATAGAATTTACAGGATTTATTGGAAAAAAAAAAACTTATAACTTTAAACATCAAATTATATCTGGGCTTGTTATTTGCTTTCAAATATCTTATTTTGCAATGTGTCTTGAAATCACATCCCACTGATATTATTACTGAAATCAATTATAAGCACTACATTATTTTAATGTCTGTCTTCCTGAAAGCAGGGAGGTAAACAATACAATATTTTACATTGCTTCAATTTGCACCTATTTAATTGTAAAAATATGTATGATCAAATACACATTGGCATATTACATTTTAATGTTATCTGTGAGTCATTTTGTTAATAAGAATGGCATTAAACAATGTGAGCACTTGAAGAAATAAATAAATTGTGACCAATAAAGAAAAATCAAGCTTTTAAACAGCAAATTGCAACTATCCTTTAGTAAAAGTATACATGTACATGTATAAGACATAAAATACATACAAAATATAAATTATATGTGTATAGCACAGGATTTGGCAGTGGTCCAGGTTTTTGTTTTTAATGAGATCGATGTAAACTGAAAACAAAGATGATCATGATGATACATGTAAAACATAAAATAAACAATAACAGATACCTGGTAAAAATCTTGTGAAAGTAATTTTCATATATTTTTTCCCTTAATAAAAAAAAATATATGTTATATCATATTTTCTTATTATTTTACATAAGGCCATTCCAAGTTTTTTTCTATGTTTAGCGCCTGCGTGCGCCTTGGTTTATGACAACCAATAAGAGAAAAAACAAAACAAAATCAGGAGTCCCGAAATTGACTATTCTGGTCAAAGTCTTCAATTCTGTCAATATCTCTAAGTATTTGTTTACAATATGCCATATTATGTATATTTTAAGCATTTAATACCTGGATTTTGCTAAAGAGTAGATTTTTGTGCAAGAAAAATACGCAGATTAATGAAATGAAATGCTTTGTGTTACGTCATTTTAAAGACTATAAAGTCTGTGTTTTATTTTTTGGCTTGTTTGTTTTTTGTGAATAGGTAGGTAGGTTTTTGAAAGATGGATGGACGCTAAACAGAGAAAAAACTTGGAATGGCCTAATTAAAAAAAAAAAAAGACTTATAGCTGCCTGTACTTTTATCATGGAGGCTTCAAAATCGGTAACCTTAAATTATTTTGTAAAATGTTAAATATATGTCATGTCCTTGGGAAATAAAAATCTATAAAAACACTGACTTTAACATTTCTCTTACTTTGTTTGTGCAGAAAATCCTTTGCCCTATAAAATATGTAACAGTACACTGACTTACTTGAGTTAAAGATCTTTCTATTTTTTTCTCTTCCAACAGTTTGGATGCTTCTGCTTTTGTTTTTCTGCAAGCACCCTGGCCTCTTCTTCATACACCATCTTTTCTTCTTCTTTCATGTTCTTCCACTTGTCTCCAAGGATTATACTGATAGCACTACAAAACATACTAATATGTTACACTAATTTAATACCAATACAAAACATACTAACATGTTACACTGATAACACTAGAAAACATTATAACATGTTACACTGACAGCACTACAAAACATACTCATATGTTACACTGATAGCAGTACAAAACATACTCATATGTTTCACTGATAGCACTTAAAAAGGTACTAATATGTTACACTGATAGCACTACAAAACATACTAATATGTTACACTGATAGCACTACAAAACATACCAATATGTTACACTGATGGCACTATAAAACATACTAACATGTTACACTGATGGCACTACAGAACATACTAATATGTTACACTGATTTAATAGCACTACAAAACATACTAACATGTTACACTGATAGCACTACAAAACATACTAATATGTTACACTGATTTAATAGAACTACAAAACATACTAATATGTTACACTGATAGCATTACAAAACATACTAACATGTTACACTGATGGCACTACAAAACATACTAACATGTTACACTGATAGCACTACAAAACATTCTAACATGTTACACTAATAGCACTACAAAACATTCTGACATGTTACACTAACAGCACAAAACATTCTAACATTTTATACTGTCTGATAGCACTACAAAACATACTAACATGTTACACTGATAGCACTACAAAACACTTTTTTAAGTTTTTATTATATCTTATAGAAATTTTGGGTATAAAAAAACAAGAGGCCCATGGGCCACAGCGCTCACCTGAGTAACTTTGGCCTTGCTGTTTTTCACCTGATTTCTCCCCCCCCCAGTACTTATTGTGGCCCCGCCCTATCCCTAGGGGTCATGATTTGAACAATTGGAATCTACACTACCCCAGGATGCTTCCAATTAAGTTTCAGCTTTTCTGGCCCAGTGGTTCTTGAGAGGAAGATTTTTAAAGATTTTTCCTATATATTTCAATGTAAAACTTGGATTCCCTATTGTGGTCCCGCCCTACCCCTGGGGGTCATGAATTGAACAATTTAGAATCTACACTACCCCAGCATGCTTCCACATAAGTTTCAGCTTTTCTGGCCCAGTGGTTCTTGAGAAGAAGATTTTTAAAGATTTTTCCTATATATTTCAATGTAAAACTTGGATTCCCTATTGTGGCCCCGCCCTACCCCTGGGGGTCATGATTTGAACAATTTAGAATCTACACTACCCCAGCATGCTTCCAATTAAGTTTCAGCTTTTCTGACCCAGTGGTTCTTGAGAAGAAGATTTTTAAAGATTTTTCCTATATATTTCAATGTAAAACTTGGATTCCCTATTGTGGCCCCGCCTTACCCCTGGGGGGTCATGATTTGAACAATTTAGAATCTACACTACCCCAGCATGCTTCCAATTAAGTTTCAGCTTTTCTGACCCAGTGGTTCCTGAGAAGAAGATTTTTAAAGATTTTTCCTATATATTTCAATGTAAAACTTGGATTCCCTATTGTGGCCCCGCCCTATCCCAGGGGGTCATGATTTGAATAATTTAGAATCTACACTACCCCAGCATGCTTCCAAATAAGTTTCAGCTTTTCTGGCCCAGTGGTTCTTGAGAAGAAGATTTTTAAAGATTTTTCCTATATATTTCAATGTAAAACTTGGATTCCCTATTGTGGCCCCGCCCTACCCCTGGGGGTCATGATTTGAACAATTTAGAATCTACACTACCCCAGCATGCTTCCACATAAGTTTCAGCTTTTCTGGCCCAGTGGTTCTTGAGAAGAAGATTTTTTAATGACCCCACCCAATTTTTGTATTTTCTTGATTATCTCCCCTTTGAAGGGGACTTGGCCCATCATTTTTACAATTTAAACTCCTCTTCACCCAAGGTTGCTTTGTACCAAGTTTGGTTAAAATTGGCCCAGTGGTTCTTGAGAAGAAGTCGAAAATGTGAAAAGTTTACAGACGGACGGACAGACAGACAGACGGACGGACGGACGGACGGACAGACGGACGGACGACGGACAATGGGTGATCAGAAGAGCTCACTTGAGCTTTCAGCTCAGGTGAGCTAAAAATAACTCCCTCATCAACTTTATTGCCAATAAAATTATTTTTTAAAAAAGCCTCCTTCCCACATCTGTTTTGGAGAAAATTGGCCTGAGAAGAGAATTAAATTTATGAGGCTAATCAAGATTCTTTATCTGTATAAAGAACATAGTGCAAAGTCCTCTACAAGATTCAGAAATTTCCCTTATAAGTAAGATTCAGGGTCATTAATAATGTATCTGCATTCCCGCCAAATGAGACATAATTATAGGAAAAAAATTCCCCTCAATTCATTCATAAAACAAAGATACATTTAGATTGACATTGTTTTAAGCTTTAGTTGAAAATCACTTTCATTTGCTTGTTTGAAAACCTTGCAAGAAATCATAACTTAATCACAACAAGAAAATTCATTTCTATTAGATTTCACTTATATATTAAACATACTGAATGTTCTCCTGCTGAGGAGTATTTCATATTTCAGCTACCAATTGCTTCTCCCTATGTTCAATACATATGAATCAAGTATAACATACCGATTGTCTTTCCCTGGGTAGTCCTGGGTCAAGTTCAGTCGGTGCCTTTGAGCAAATAGAAGGAATGCATTCATTGGCCTCTTGGGTTTCTTTCCCTCCTCTTCTTTGATTGGCCGCTTTTTGGTCGGTGAACCAGAACCAGAATGGGGACTAGATGTAGAATCCGAGTCCCGTTTTTGCTACATGAAATAAGTTTTAATGAGTTTTGTTCATCTTCTTGATGTTTTTTTCTCTCAGCATCATTTTAAAAATAAGAAGCTGATATTTCAAATGAAAAAAAAATGTTTTACTTTCTGGTGGGGTGAAAATGTAATTTTAAGTTCCTGAATTTATTGAAATGTTGAAATTGTGACAAATATTAAAACTTTGACACTCTTGTTAAATTATAGATCCAGAGATGATCTACTCAAGCAATCAAACATACCTTGGCCATATGGCTCAGAGCAAAAACAGCTGACTGATCTTGTGGGGTTAAATCATACCTGAATAAAAACAAAGTCACCAATAACAACAGAGATTTTTAAGATTACTTCAACTTCAAAGTACAAAGAACAGTCAAACATCATCTCAAACTTGAGAAGCCAAAAAAAAAAAAAAAATTCCAAATATCCAAGAATTTAAGATATATGAATACTAGCTGCAGAACTGTAGCTCTCCAGAAAAAAAAAAATTGACAGACCGGAGAGCTACAGTGCCACCCATAGAAAAAACTGTGTATTTATTGCGCACAAAAAGTTGCTCTTGGTTCTGGATTTATTTCTCCAAATTCTTACCTCAACTGCACAAAGCTAGATTTCAAAAAATTCCTTAGACCTCTATCAGCTACTCTTGTAGTTGACATCTTTATGAAGCATGTTTGGCCGAATTGTCTAGCCACCCCAAGTGGCAGTACATTAACAAGCGAAATTTTGGATGGTTTTAATTTCAGGCCCAGGGGGGCTATTAACAACGGTTATAGGATATGTTTTGATGTGGGAATAGTGCAAAAATGTGTTAGGAACACACGGTCAGTATATTTAGAGATTGCAGTTTAAAATTACGGAGAAATAAATCGAGAAACAGCGCACTTTTTTGTGCGCAATAAATACCCCCTGGTATACATTTTTTTCTGTGGGTGGCACTGTAGCTCTCCGGTTCATCAATTTTTTTTTCAGAGAGCTACAGTTCTGCAGCTATATGAATACATAAAGAATAAAGTGCCCTGCCACAGCATGATAAGCCCGTCAAATATTGTTCAATTGTCATAAACAGTTTAGATTGCAAAAAAATCATGTAAACCTTGATACAAGGATTTCAATGATTTTTCCATTTCTTATAATATTTGTTATACATCTCCTGTGGTGTAGGCATTAATTATAACAAATATTACATTATAGATCTTCAACTGGTTGTGTTAGAGCTTGACAAATGCCCATCTGCAGTCCCCCCCCCCTTTTTTTTTTAAAGATTTGTGAGACATGATGCTCTGAACTAGTTGATATTTTCAAAAAATTAAATAAAAATATCATATTAAACAATATCAATTTAGTCTTAACAACTTAATCTATATCTAATTAATATTAAAAATAAAAGGCTGGCCATCAAATGACATATGCTATAAGCTGACAAGCAGTTCTTCTGTCTAATTCCCAAAGGATACAGATAAGAGCTGCTTGATCAGAGATCCTTTAAAAGAAATGATTGGGACAGCTAGCCTCCCTACACTGAACTCATTAATTAATCTTTAACTGGATGCATGTCCACTCATTACTCCCAAGGGATGAATGGATCTATACATACGATCTGCCGTGTAGTGCAATAAAAATGCATATTTATGTCATTCTGAAATTAAATTTGAAAACAAAGATTTTTTTTTAATTTGTTACAATGATTTATAAAAAGAAAAAAGAACTTGTGTAATCTTGATGCAACATTTTTAACATTTTTGATAAGGTTCCTGCATTACCCTTAGATTTGTAGGGACTATCTACCATAATTAAAACTTTTTTTTTTAAAATACTTGATTTTTTTAAGATTTAATTTCTGACTGGTTTTAAGCTGCAATTCAGTTTTAATTATATTATACAATATCAAATTAGATTATTATACAATATCAAATTAATTAATCATAAAATATCAAATAAGTTTTAACTACTTTTCACCAAATTCATTTTAAAAGTTAGGCTAGCCAACTATTTAATCCAACACAGCTGATTCTTTTTGCCCAGTTCCCAAGAGATATAGATAACACCTGCTTGATCAGAGATGCTCTACCAGTTAGCTCCTCACATTAAACTCATTAATTTCTCTCTAATTTGATGTGCAATTTTCTGTTATCAAATTCTCCTTGACCAGTGCTTGATAATTACACACCTGGGAGAGGTGGAATTTCTCTTGTAATAATTACATTCGTTATAGATTGCTGTAAAGTATATAATGAAAAAAATAAGTATTTTCTTGATTTAACATTTTTTTAATAAGGATATTGCAACACTTGCATTTTTTGGGATTGTGTAATCTAATAGTAAAAAGACAGTTTTTTTTAAATTTCACTTAAATTAAAGGTCACAGTGACCTTGAAATAGGTCGCGACACACCTTCTATCTAAGATGCATAAATTGGCCAAGTTTGATGATTCTAAGTCCAATAGTTTTCTAGTTATGAGCCGGACGGGTTTTTTTCATATTTGGCCATAGCATCTTAATTAAAGGTCAGAGCGACCTACTTTTAGTGCGCGACACACCTTCTACCCAAGAAGTATCAGCTGACAAAGTTTGATAATCTTAAGCCTAATAGTATTAAAGTTATGAGCCGGACACGAGAAAAGCTAACAGACAGACAGAAGGACAGACAGACGGACATGAACACCATAACATAATACGTCCCGTCTAAAGAAAAGTTGGGGGTCTAGATGAAAACTACATACTTTTATATTTTTTTTGTCAGACACTGAACTTTTGACCTCCCCTTTACAGTAATACATTCAAAACAGAAAGAAGACCTTTATTTACTAAACAATAAAAAATCCAGAAATCAAATTTACAAATTATTGCAGAGTGCTAGACACAGATGCATACCGTTTTGAGGTGTGAAACACTTCATCAGACAGACAAGCCTTTGGATGGTCTGGGGGAAGACACAAGTCATTCTCCTCAAGGACATTACTTGGAATCCCGAAATTATCATGAGTCAACAAAGGGTTGCATGAAGACCATCCTACAAAAATTGCCAATATTTTTTTCTAATAAACTGTCAACATGCAATTGGATTTACATGTACAGATACTGTAAATCAACTTTTATTCACGTGCAAGAAATATCCACGAGTTTCATGACCTACTTTAACTCGCGAATATTTTATTTTGTTTTGTATTTGTACATTGTTGTAGAGAATCGTTTCCTCAATTGAGAAAATTAATAGTCGAGGATTGATTTCAAACTGATGAATCGCGAATAATAGTTGGTTTACAGTACATGTTATTTTCAGCAAAATAAAGATTCTGGAGGGGTTTTTTTTTAAAAAAAATAATTAATTTGGAACCAACTCATAGATAAAATGTTTGAACTATGGAAAAACTTCTCATTCTGTATGAACATTCACTTATTAAAAACCTTGCTGACAAAAAGATAAATGTAGAAAAGGAAGTCTGATCCATCAGTGGTTGATCTGTGTACCTTTGTCTTTCACAAAGAATGGATGGTCTTCTGTGCAATCAGCCCAAAGAGAGGGCTGTCCTACAATATCAGGACTGAATAACAGATGTAGTCTTTTAGTGTCAACTTCTTCAGTCATTTTGTTGATGACACAAAGACGTAGCCCATTACAACCATAGCTGATAAAGAAAAAAGCTAGTATATCATTTCAAAACACTACAGCTATTAATTAAACAATCATGTATCAAAGTCATTTATTATTTAAAAGAAATAAGTCTTAACAGTCAGACTCAATGCCTCACAAATACGAAAAGTATACACTGGCCAATCAGATTCAGGTAATGGTTCATATACATTTCAGAGCTTTAAATATCAACAAGCAATAACTTTAGAAAACATTTAAATGAAATTTTGTAAGAAAAATTCAGTCCAGTAAGAACAATTCTTCTACACTTCTTAATTAGTATAAAGAGAGTAATGTGACGTACAAATAACCCTTTAATTATTTACTGGAATCAGCTTTATTCTTTATTGTAAACAGGAAAGAGCTGGTTCAATAAAAACTTTTTAAACCTTTGAAATTGTGATATCAAATGTAAACATGCAGATGCAAATAAAGAGTTAAATGTTCTTTATACTTAATTTGCATATGAAAATATGCAGTATAAAAGCTATGGAGCAATCAAAGTTTTGAACATGCAATTTAAGAACATACATGTATAAAATGGAAAAACAGAACTGAAAATTTAGTAAAAGTTAAAAATCAATTTATTTAAAATCTTAGATCTGTGTCGTATACATTCTGCGTAAACAAAGTATATATACAGCATGAATCTAGGAAGTCTTGACTTTAATTAGATTGAGTTTAAATTGATCACTGATTACATATTCCATTAAGGGTTTGACACTACCATTTTAGCTCACCTGAGCCGAGGGCTCAAGTGAGCTTTTCTGATCAAAGACATCCTCACAATGTCAAGGTTTTGCGATTTCGGAACTCCACACAAACCCTTGACATAAGTCCCTATTTAAAAGTTGGGTTTGTGGTTACACATGATGTAATTGGTAATTATAAACTAACCAGTGAGAATATATTTTTCAAATCCGTGGTTTTCAAATGGTCCAACTTCAGAGCATATCTTTTGTGATTTTTAGGAGGACGATCTTCCAAAAATTTATCCCCCATGTTTCATTTAATGTAACTAGTCACAAATTCTACAATATCGACACTTTTCATTTTATAGACGAGTCATATTTGTTTACAAAACTTACCAACAATAAAAGCTGTTTTCTGATTGGTTCCAGTACTAGACCAGGAACAAATGAAATAGTAGCTTTCTAGCCCAACTTTTAAATAGCAACTTATGTCAAGGGTTTGTGCGGAGTTCCGAAATCACAAAACCTTGACATTGTGGGGATGGATCAAAGAGTGTCTGGAGTCTGTCTGCCGTCTGTAAACTATTTGCATTTTCGACTTCTTCTCAAGAACCACTTGGCCAATTTCAACCAACTTGCCATAAAGCATCCTTTGGTGAAGGGGATTAAAATTTTTTAAGTAAAAGCTTCATAACATACTCTTGATTCAAGTTTGTTCTATCAACCCCTGGGGTAGGGCGGGGTCACAAAAAGGGGTTAAAGTTTTACATAAGGAATATATAGGAAATGTCTTCAAAAATCTTCTTGAGAACAGCGAAGCCACAATTAGTCATATTATAATAGAAGTATCCTCAGGTAGGCCTAGTGTAGATTCAAGTTTGTTCAAAAAATCAAAGTTTACCATAGGAATATACAGGGAATATCGTTAAAAATCTTCTTCTCAAGAACAGCTAAGCCATTATCAGTAATATCAATACAAAATTATCCTCAGGAAGTTTAGATTCAAATTTGTTCAAATGATGACCCCTTGGGGTAGGGTGGGACCAACACAGTGGGTCAAAGTTTTACATAGGAATGTATAGGTGTAATGGTTAAGTGGCATTTAAGTAAAATGCATTGAAGACTTCAAATAGTGGAATGACCTGACAACCCTTGGAATGGACTAGCCAAAACAAAGGGTATATATAAGGCAAAGCTTTGGGAAAGTCAGGCATTCAGAAGCTAGCTGAAGAAGTCGGACGTTGATTTGGCAATGAAGTTGTGTGCAAGAGCAAAATAAAAGCATAAAAGTTATAAACACCAGTGGCAAGTATCCTAGGGAATTGATGTTAAGTTCTGGGTGTAGTAAATCTGAAGAAGATTGAGACACCTGGTTCTTATCTATCAGTGGGAACCTAGCCCTGGGAGAAACATGGTGCAAGTCGTACCTTACCCAGTCCCCATCTCTAGATAAGAGAAAAATTAACTTCTGTGTGATTTACCCTTAGAGAGAGCTGTCTTAATAATCATTCCAATCATTAACTCAGACAGAGTAAAAGGAAAACTTAAATATCCCTTTAAGAACCTGATCATACACATTACATACGCAGGGGTGTTAAGGAGACATTCAGATATTCTTACTTGACTAAATCAGTGATAAATTATGACGTCATAGTAGGCGAAATGACGTCAATTTTAGAACACAAGTTTTCATAATACTGGAATTTAGAAATGTAATTTAACTCCAGAAAATGAATAGAAACATGTTAATATTAACAAAAATAAAATGCTTTTATTTTGTTATGCTGTAACTGTCACTTGGATTAGAATCTCCGACAGATTAAGTCATAAGTGTTCATCAAGTTTTGGGATTTGATCATGTTGTGTAAAGAGATTTTGGCTAAGACGGCATATACAAAGATACGTTAAAGGGGGGTTAGAAGCAAATTCCGTGAATATTATATGTGATTCATATGGATTTAATGTTTATTAAACAGGTATGCAAATTTATTTTCATCGATTATATTTTCTTTTGAAGACAGTCAGCTATTTGCATATCCAAGTTGGCCTTTCCTCTGTCATTCGTGACAACAATGTAAAAGAACAACAATAAGCTAGATACTTCAAAACATAAGATTTGTACAGATCGAGAGCTTGCCTTCTAAAATACTTGGAAAGTGCTGCTAGAATCGAGAGGTAAGCATGGTCTGAAGAAAAATCTCGGGATATATGTATAAAATTCAAAACATCGGGTAAGGTTTCATGCGAATGTGTGGAATAATTATTTTACCAACCAGACAGTGGGATTCAAGCAGCACTTTTTAGGCATAATAAATGTTTTTTAACTATATTAGTTACTCAAAGAAGTTATAATACCCTGGGGTATTGTTGTTCTGTTAGTTTTTTAATTAAGGAATATTTGGCTAATAATAGCAGTCACGTGATGATGTGGTGGTGGTGCACTTCTTTGCCCCAGACACTCTTTTTTCTTTATGCAATAGTTCATAATAGTTTGTGTTTTATCAGCGGCTTTCATTAATTATCACACTTAATTTTCTTTTTAAAGTCTAAATTTCCCGAGAAATGATTTGAATGCTTCCTTGATATACCCGCGTAGGAAATATCTTTAATCTTTTCAAAATAATCTTTAATATCTTCTCAAGAACAACTAAGCCATTATTAATCATATTTATACAGAAGCAACCTTAGGTATTGTAGAATCAAGTTTGTTCAAATTATGACCCCCAGGGGTAAATTGGGGGCACAACAGAGGGTCAAAGTTTTGCATAAGAATATATATAGGAATCATCTTGAAGAAATCTGCTGCTCAAGAATAGCAAAGGCCATGATTAGTCATACATGTATCATTATAGAAGCATCTTCAGGTAGTGTAGATTCAAATTTGTTCAAATTTAGGGTGGGTTGGGTGGGGCCACAATGAGTGATCAGAGTTTTACATAGGAAAGTATAGGGATTTTTTTTTAAAATTCTTCTGTTTAAGAACATCAAAATCATGATTAGTAATATTGATATGGAAGCATCCTGAGGTAGTGTAAATTTAAATTTGCTCCCCTCCCCCTGTTCAGTATTGACCTGATTTCTGTTTCTTCCTAGCCAACTAGCCAATGTGCTCAGGTGAGCAATGTGATCCATGGGCCTCTTGTTAGCCTGGACTGGTGCTTCCTTACTTTTTCTAGTTGGCATTCGATTTTATGAGTCCATCAAAAAAAGGAAACATCAATGTTTTGTAATGATTAATTTGAAAATAAACATTATAGTGTAATTCTTATTACTTTATGAAATAAACAAAGCCTTTAGGTGTAGTATTTCATTCAACAGATTCTTTGAAATCGAACAGGAAATATGATTGTGTTCCCAGTCTCTTTCTTTTTCTCTATACATTACATCCAAAATATCTGACATCTTTCTTTTATGTGTCATACTAAATCATAATTGCTAAAACGTTTAACTTCATATCAATCAGTTGTAAAATTAAGTGCTAAACTGAATTACCTATACCTAATTAACCCAAAGAAGCTAGAAAGCTAAAAATACATGCCATGTTTCAAGTAAAAGTTGTCAAGAATTGGATCTTGATAATTTATTCAAATTGTTTCCCAGAAGTTTTTATTGGTCCGTTTGGACAAATTTAGCCACAGGTTTTATTTGTCCAAACAAAAATGCATTAGTCTGAGACTAACAGACTAATTTAAGCGTCGAACCCTGTTCCATAAATAATTTTCAGCTGAATACCTTTGGTTCAATTTCCTGTCAGATCCTGCTGCCTGCGTTGCTATGGTTTCCTGTTTGGCTAGGTTCTCCACAGTCAGCCATTGTGAGGTTTCTACTTCCTGTCTGTCACTACTGTCCACAAAATGGATTCTTGTGTCTGCAACATATACACTTTAATTAAAGACAAAAGATTTGGTTTGCTATTTTTCACTGCATCAAAAGGTCTGAATATCCAATCAACATAGCAAATTCTATGTACTAAGAACAATATTTTCATTATTTCAGTTGTGAGAGGAAAATATTTTTTTTTTAAAAAATTCTATGTACAAAGAATGTATGCAACAAAGGAACCTAATATATTTATACTGTTACAGTATGTAAAGCAAAAACAGAATATATGGATATGCTGTCACAATACATATAGTTCCTACAATACATTACACAATTAGGGGTATCAACATGATTAAAATGTTATTTACACTTATTTAATATCTTTTGTGATGGGTAAAATATCAAAATGATGTCTCTCTGAGTAAAACTGCAGTACTGATTCTACATGTATGTATCATTACAATGTATGACTATTTTCTGCCTACTTCACCAGTCAATCAGTGTGCAACTGGCAAATCAAAAACATGGTGATATTAGCATTGAATCTTTTACCATTCAGATCTAAAACATTAAAAATATTTGTGCTGTTAAATGTCAAGGCTACAGACAAGTTACCATGGTTACTGGTGAACAACGGCAATCGACACTTACCATGAGTTCATGACTGCATGCACAAAGAGAAGATAACTCTTAGCATTGGATAAAAATACTGCTTTTTCAATCAAGCCTATATCTCATTTGATTACAAGCAGTTTGTAACATTTATATTTCGTAACTTTCATATCAATTATAAACTACTTTTCAACTTTGATATCACAAACACTGATATATATATCTCAATTACACTGGATATATGTCAAAGTGAGTTAACTGGAAGTCCCAACCACTTTTTATTTTAAGTATTTTGAATCATATGATATCTAAGTTTTTTTCTAGGACCTATCTAATAAGAGATAATAAGGTTTGACTGTATAAGTGAAGTTGATGACAGACTATCTTGTTGTGTACATACCTTTAATGAAGCACTGCCACACAGCCTTTGGCCAGCTATGAGACCACGTTTCCTCCAAGTTTGAATTCTGACTGAGACCCCCTGAGAATGGCGAGGAGGACGTGACTTTAGGATCACTGCCATCATCACAATAATTCCTAAAATTCAAACAATGGAACTAAATTTAACCACACCTCTAATTTTTTTAAATAAAAAAGAAATATGGAAACAGTTTATATAAATGTGTTCAATAGCTCTGTTGGCTCATATCTTAAATTATAGAATCCATAGTTCATTAAAAAATGAACTTATTGGTACAATGACTTTGTTGGCAATATTCTGATCCAAAACTGAAATCAAAATTTCCTGACAATTCTAGCCTTCCTAATCACTACTCTGGATCAAATATTCTGAATTTTTAAGGATTCTAAAGCATTCATAGCAAGCATTTAAGAACCACACTGTTTTATGTCTAATATCTATTTGCTTTCAATGTCAAATTGTCAATTCATACAAATTTCAAGCAGTCTAAGGGCTATAACTCCTGTTAGTTCTCAAAACAAAATTGAAAGCAAGATATATAAGGAAAAAAAATTAATCTTTTTATTTTTCTCAGGCATAATTAATATTATTAATATGCACCTTCATTCATAGAGTATTTAGCATTTGACATTTTTGTTCAGTAATGTTTTTAAGCTGTTTTTATTCTGACCTGTGTAGTTGATGTAAATATTTACCCATTGTCATCTCTAGATGTCTGACTTGCCACAGTTGTAGAACTTGCTTTTTCTGGGAATTTAATGTGTCTGACTGCAGGGCTACAAACAAATTAACATCAATTAAAATTGAAACAAACAGAAAATTATGCCCCAACCATGTGTATAATGGTTATGATACATAATTCACATACTTACGCCAATCTGAATATGTTAAAGTAATATCCAACCTAAATTAACTTGTTTGCAATTATCAAATTGTTTGAATTGAAATGAAAACCAGATTTCGGTTTATTCTTTGGGGTTAAATATCACAAACTGCTTGAACTGCAATTAAAATCCTGATTTCAATTCATTTTTGGGGGGCTAAATATCACAAGCTGTTTAATTTGTTGATATTTTAAACATGCCATATCTTCAGCTGATATTTTGGTTTACATGAGAATTTGTAATGCTGTATCCTGATCCATCTTATCAACAGATGATACATGTAGCACGATCTAAAACTTCATCATATTACAAAATTTTACGACCAAACAATGTGCATCTGATAGCCAATGAATTCTAAACACCTGTGACTCGATCTGACACCTGCCTGCTTCATGCCACATGACAAAAATAAATATACAGTTTTATATTTTGAACTTAAAAGTTTTTAAAACTTTAAGCATAGTATTAATTACAAACATAAAAAGTTGATTTTTTTTTTTTATATTTGCCCCCATCAGTCTATGAATTTTAAAAATTAACTCTTTGGTTTCTAAACAAGTGCTTTATCAGTTGAGCTACCTGGTCACAGGTGCAAAACTTGACTGATAGCCACATATATCTTCACTCATCAAATGTATCAACTTATGACTTATCAAATGTAAAAAAATCCATAGACTCTCATTGAAAACTCCAAGCAAAAACTCTGGGACTTACTTTTTTTCCCACACTTTAGGGGGAGCTGATTGCATTAAAGGACTTTGGGGGCTAGTGGCAATCTTAGCAAACTCTATAAGTCTACTGTCAGCCTCATTCTGGTTCATGTTTGAGAAGGACGGTAGAATGGACGTACTGGTATCACCAATCAAATCCAGAGGTTCTGGGACTTTAAAATGACCAAAAAAAGTCTATTATTACCATTTACATATATCCATATGTATATATACTATAATAATGTTACATTTTCCTATTTCTAGACTTTCACACTGAATAAGAAGCATTTAAAATAAATGGTGAGTATAGCCACCTTGTAGTGCATCTTTTAAGCAAAGTTAACATTTCACGTCTAAGGCCACTGCCGCTCTTTACAACAAATGAAAGTGTGCATCCTTAAATTAATATCCAATTTAAACACCTGCACACTGACATGTACATCTTAGTCATAGTCTGTATACCTGATTTGACACGATTCTGGTCAACGTTGACCTCATTTTCTGGTATCTCCATCACATTCTCTTGGCAGCGGCCTGCTCTTTTTTTCAGGTGATACTTCAAGCCATTCGAACTAAAAAATGAATTATGAACTACAGTAGATATTTAAAAATAAGAGACACTTCCTTCTTTTTTCTCCCCTTTACCAGTACTTAACTTGCACTGCAATCGATGAATCATCATCAATGAAGCAATTCAGGATATAAGGTCTGGTAAAACCCAGACTGAATTAAGGAAGTTTCCTTAAATGGGATATATATATTCTAATAGGCAAAAGTGATTGTTAAAGAGCTCAAAGAAAAAATAACGGAGTAATTTTTTTTTCATAGTTTATATCAATGATTTTAATTACCACATACCTGATACTATGTACAATACTATCAGTAGCTAAATCAGGTTTTTTTTCTCAATGATTTGTCAAAAAAAAAAAAAAAAAAAAAAAAAAAAAAATCAAACAAACAAGCCAATAAAATGTGTGGTTTCTCATTCATAATAAGATCATACCATGTATTTAACTTTGGAAAAGGGAGGCTAAGTTTTAAAATACTAAGCATGAGGAAAAGTGTCTCTAATCATTAAATGTTTACAAGGATGATAACCCAAACTTGGAGCATGAATAAAACCTGTGTATAAGTGACTTCCCTTTTGATGCAAGTTATCACATGCTCCCAGGTTCACAAACACACCAAATTTTCCCTGTAACATTTTAAATTCAGTTTCATAGATGAGATTGTTTGTGTATGAATATATATGTATACATGTATCCTTTTACAGAAAAGTAATCTGTTTCAATGTAAATTTATACTCAAAACCATAGGATGTTCTAATGAATTACAGCTGACATGAAAAATGTCTACATCACATAATTTTTCCTGAGTTCTCAAAAGTTTGTGACCATTTCTAAATTATTTCCTTGATGTTTATCAAGGATCTTTGAATTTAGAGTAAATAAATTGATAAATATAACTTAAAAATGTGGTTTTCCTGTACAAAAAATCTTAACTTTACATGTAACCATATTCTGATCGAGCTTCCATGTGAGGTGAATCATATCTTGGATAACTCTCTCAGGTGAAAATTTGGAATTATATCCTTGATGTTTACTTAAGGATCTTTGAATTTAGACTGAATAAATTGAAAATTATACAGTATATAACTTGAAGAATGAAGGTTTCCTATACAAAAAATCTTAACCATTCTGAGCTTCCATCTGATATGGTTTTAATTATCATATCTTGGGCAACTTCTTAGGGAGAAAATTTGGAATGTAGTGAACCCATACTTTTTCTCCTTTCATATTTATAAAAGTTAAATAAACATGAAAACAAAGTTAAAGCAATAAAAAATCTGTATTTAATAAAAGAAACCTTATGTCAATATATATAATTGTAGGTTACTTCTTTCATTAAATGTGAGAGATTTCCCGACCTTTTGAAGGTCCTATGACAGCTGTTACAGACAAAGTCCCTGTGGTCAGTGTGATGAGCCTGTATGTGATACCTGAGCCCAGGGTCACTACTCAGGACTTTGGAACACCCCGGGACAGGGCAACTCTTCTGTTTGGTGGGGGACGGGGTGTTCAGGAATTCTTTTAATCTCTCAGTAACTGCATGTGGCCTCTTGGAATGTGTAGGCTCCTGGAAGCGAAAAAAAAAAAAAATATATGATTTTTCATATTTTATATTTGCACTAAGGTATTACTCATATCACAAACTTACATTTTCATTAAGCTTTAAACTAAATTTAAAAGTAACAATAGGAACTCGAAAAAACAACAGTATTTCAATATAAGACAAATCCCTTGAAAGCCCTATTAATTAAACTGCAAATTCAACTTTATTAATATTAATAATTTCCGGACTGATAAAAATTTACTTGTTATCCTTATGATTTAAAATGATATGTTTACAAATCATATATAAACTCTTAGTGACACAAAATACTGATTTTACTTGTAAAGAAATTTTAGGTCATATTCTGGATTTTTTAATTAATACTGTGAAAATGTTCCTTAACCGGTTCAACTAAATCAGACATGATCCAAACCCTGGTCCCATGAATTCTAGCCTGATTTATAATTAAACTGAACTATATGATGGCCACTTTTTGATTGAATTTGCCTGACCACCACTGTATTAGTATACAGTTAAAGTATATCATTGAGGGAGTTAGCAAGATTCCAGTTCCCCAAGGCCAGGACTATTTCCCGAGGCTAACTCCACAATGATATACTTTTAACTATTTTATTATACCGATACAAACGTAAAATTTTGAGGATTCAGATAGCGTGATTTCAAAGCAGGGTTTAGCTCACTGAACTATTTTACACACGGGGATTAGTCCATTCATGTATCATACCAATGTAAAAGTAAAATCTAGAGGATTACGGATAATCGGGAATTAGCTTTCGAAGCAGGGATTAGCTCACTTGACTAACGCACGGGGATCAGTCCATTCATAATGATTTCTAGGGAAATAGTTACATCTAACAATCTAATGTTATATAGGGAAAAAATCAGTAGAGGTATAATAAGTCACACTAACATGAATAAATTTCACTAAAACTGTGGAATAAATATTAAAGACAAAAGAATGATTTACATTCTCCTAAGCACCTTGCAGTTAGAAAAGCTAATAATAGTATTTAAGTTTGTCCTTGATTTTAATCATTTTTTCAAAATCATGCACAACTTTTAATGAAATTAAAATTCAATTTCAATGAAATTCTGGTTATCCAAGTTCTATTGGCCATATTTACACGTAATGTTTTTTGTTTGTTTGTTTATTTTTGCTTTAATTGTTTTCAATCCTCAGTTCCCTCAAGCACATTACCATTGATTAGATATAATACAGATAGTAACGGTTAATCAAAAATTTAATAATATGTAATTGATATATAAGAACTACAGAATACGGATAAAGACAAGTTCCATTGTTGTAAAATATTTAGATCCGCCACTAATTGGTTTGTTTTTGTCATTTATTTTTTGAAGTGTTGGACGGAATAAAACGTGTGCAACAACTGCAGTAAAAATGTACGCATCAATGATTTTGGTATTATCAACGGCTCGAATGTCGTCACTGTACTTTGAACGGGAATATATTCTCAAGATGTGACTGGATTCAGACCGACAAAAATGAAAAAAATAGAGATAAACGAAAATAAAACTCTGTTATGAATTTTACCTGGAACAAAAATCGATACAACATAGCTTCAGTAGCTACAGGCAAATAATTTCACCGCAATACACATCGTAATCAGGTAGAGGTAAACGGGGCTCATGTTGTAATTTAAATCGAACTTTTACAACTTTTTTACGCGTACGGTGTTTCGTTTAAGCTTTGCAAATACACTATTGTCAGTGTTTACAAGTTAAAAACGATAAAAAAGTCATAATCTGCATAGAATGAGAAAACTGTGAGCAACTTCTGAGCCTTTTTTGCATTTGTAGTATCGAGCAAATTAACGTAGTAAAATTCACAAATACTACTTACGCCAACTGACGCCATTCTCCACGGGCAGGTGAGCGATTACCAAACAAAGCATTTGATTGGTGGATTTCGCGAGCACTTGATTATCCTTTTATTTTGATTGGATGGCGCTATACAAAGCCCAATATGACTTTTTCAAAAATAAATAAATAAACACTAAGGAATAAAGTCACAGGAATAATATACAGTCGGTGCAAAGCGTTGCAGGTAAATGACAAAAGTAAGGTATCATCAGTATACTATAGTTGTGGGACAGCTTAATGAATGATGACACATGTTATGAGGGTTACGCCATCACCGATAATAGATTGCTTTTTTTTTTATCCAGGGGCGGATCATGATTTTTGTTTGAGAAAATATAATTTCAATGGGGTAGGCCTGTAAGGGGCTTAATTTGATTGTTTGTGTATGCAGAGGCATAATTACTTATGTATGTTGATATGAGAATTCATTTTTTTATGTTTATAAATCATATTTTTTTCGCTAGCAATTTCAAACAGAATAGTTAATTTTGCGACAAAGTTTTACTATCAACTTTTAAGTTTTTGGTTTTAGTCGTAAGTTCTTTTGTAAAACGGGCCGCTGGACAAGAAAGGGGTCGTGAATCAAGAGAGTACCCCCATGATTTTCCCCGGATGGATCTTTATCTACTTGTACTTTAAAAAATCGACGTAAGAATTAGTATGCAAAGGAAAATAATAATAATTTAAAAAAAAAACTTGTCAAAACATTCAACTTGTCCAAACGTTTTGAAAAAACCTACATATATTTCGTAGGGGTGGGGTGGGGAGGGGGTTATGCACACTTAATTTAAAAATTTGTAGCACATTATGCCTTTGCAGAGAAGTATGCCTGTCCTTGCTTGATAAGATTTTCTTAAGTTTATTTGACCTACATAGATAGGAAAGTGTCGGTGCTGCTTTATCAGGTAGGTTAAATTAACGTATTCTGTCAATATATGAAATTCCCAATCAGAGTATTGACTTGTGTATTAATCTAAGAAATCATATTTACCTCTACATATGTATTAAAATTTATTCAAATATCTTGTAGTATGCATATAAGACAGACCAAATGTATGAATGCATACACACGCCGGATGTGAACTCAGTTGTAAAAGGCAAACTTGCATATATGTGCATGAAGTTTTCACTATTTACTGTAACACATTTTTTTCTCAAAGTGTGAATATGATATATATATATATATATATATATATATATATATCCAAAAAATGAAAAGAAATATCACAGTGTCCGGTAATTAATATGAAAATTAAAAATAACAAGGCAACAATGTTAGTAAAACGTAAGCGCTTTCATTATACTTCTTCAGACGTTTTACAATTCAACGAATTAGAGTATTGAATTGTAAAACGTCTGAAGAAGTATAATGAAAGCGCTTACGTTTTACTAACATTGTTGCCTTGTTATTTTTAATTTTCATATATATATATATATATATATATATATATATATATATATATATATATATATATATATATATATATATATATATATATATATATATATATATATATATATATATATATATATCATATAAAGGACATGGTGCTGAGATTTTGAAGGTAACACAATACATGTATATATGTACGAAAATGTTTCACAAACCCTCCTCCCTAAAAAGAAATAATAACAATAAAACCCCTCCGTTTTTTTTCTTGTTTCATTCAGTAGAAATTTGTCAAAATTTTATTTCCTGGTGGTGGTAGTAGGGGATTGGGTAGTGTCACATTCTTAAGGCATATAAAATTTATGTTCGTCGCATGACACATCATCGGGTAGGGGGTCCCCGTGCCCTCAGGTTGCCATGAGCATATACAGAATTCACATCTGTTACATGATTCAGAGAGAGAGAGAGAGAGAGAATGTATATACATGTACTTGTATTGACACTCTCTGTTGTAAAAATGTATCAACAAAAGCTTCTTCTTTTACACCAACAAATGTGAACATACCCTTCGGTATTGATGATACATAAAATGTGTGCATTGTACAATGATGGCATGATTATTCACGATATAGTATGGCTTTAATTACCAATGTACCAAATGTACATTCAATACATGTTCTTCCAGAATGTCAGAAATCTACAAAAGCTCTGGATCACTAACCTTTAAGAATGGGAACTTTATCCTGGATGGGAAACCCCTCCAAATATTCAGTGGTACCATGCATTATTTCCGTGTGGTTCCCGAGTATTGGAGAGACCGCTTGAAGAAGATGAAAGCTTGTGGATTGAACACCGTGGAAACGTAAGAGAATAACAAGAGGCCCAAGGGCCTTAACGGTCACCTGAGTACAATACAACAATTTAGAGGATCCATAGAGTATTAAAATGAAATGAAAGGTGAAGCTTTGATGCCCAAAAGCAAGAAAAATAGGGTGATCAGGATCAACAAAATAACTAGTCTAACAGTTCATAAATTAGGTTCTAATCTGTTTCCCATTTATCACTATCACCATATAGTATATTAACAAACTATCAGTGCTTTTGTACTATTTTAATTCCTTGTTGTAATCTCTTACACTGGCCTCTCTTGGTCTTTGATGAACATTTAATAAGACAAGTTATTTTTGTCTCATTTTTATTTATCTATTACTTACAAGTCCACATGATCATTAAAACTATGAAAATACTTTTTGTATTATACAATAAAAATTCTTGCATAATTCTCTTATTCTATAAATTTTTCAAGTACATTATTTACAATGATTAATTATCAAAAGTAAACGGCAAAGGGGAATAACTCCTCTCAGTAGAATGCAAATTGAGCCCTGGCTAGGACCAGAACACTTGACCAAATGGTCCAGATGTTCAAAAATCTGGTAAAAATACCCTTCCTTATTACAACTTTTACACTTTTTGCCTCTGATATGCCCAAGTGCAGAGAAGATTTTTAAAGAAATAATGCATTTTCACTACAGATTCACTATATTATCAATAGAGCCCCCCCCCCCCCTTCACCACCGAGAAACACCAGAGCCTCTCACCCTGGGACCAGAAGTTTCAGGTTTGCTCATCATAGGTATTCACTTTGTTTAACTGCTTAACATTAAGGAGCTGACAGGATTATTTAATAGAATTAACGCATTTTCACTACATTATCAACAGCCCCACCCTTATACCAGCACATCTGACCCAGGGGTCATGCAATTCACTACTCTGGAAGAAGCACTCTTGCTCATCATAACTATATACTTAGCTTCTTTGCTTTTTAACCAGAAGCAGAAAAGAATATTTTCAAAGAAATTTTGATTTTTCACTATATAATCAATAGAGCCCCCCCTCCCCCCTTTTGACCAGAACCCTTGACCCTGGGGCCATGAAATTCACAATTTTAGAAGAGGCATCCTTGCATATCATAACAATGTACTTACTTTGTTTAAATAGTACCCAGGGGCAGAGAAGAAGATTTTCAAAGAAATAATTCACCTTCACTGTAGGAGCTATATAGCCCCACCCTAGTACAAGAACCCCTGTCCCTGGGGCCATGAATTTCACAATTTTGGAAGAGGTGTCCTTGCTTATCATAACAATGTACTTAGTTTGTTTAAATAATACCCAGAAGCAGATAAAAAGATTTTTAAAGCATTAATGCATTTTCACTTTGTAATAAACAGAGCCCCGCCCTAACATCAGAACCCCTGACCCAGGGGCCATGAAATTCACAATTTTGGCAGAGTTACTCTTGTTTATCATAACTATGTATTTAATTTGTTTCAATAATACCCAGGAGTAGAGAAGAAGATTTTCAAAGAAATAATGCACTTTCACTATATCTATATAGCCCCCCACCCCCACCCCCCAGCACCAGAACCCCTTACCCTGGGGCTATGAATTTCACAATTTTGGTAGAGTCACTCTTGCTTATCATAACTATGTATTTAATTTGTTTCATTAATACGAAGGAGTAGAGAAGAAGATTTTTAAAGCATTAATGCATTTTCACTATGTAATAAACAGAGCCCCGCCCTAACATCAGAACCCCTGACCCAGGGGCCATGAAATTCACAATTTTGGTAGAGTTACTCTTGCTTATCATAACTATGTATTTAATTTGTTTAAGTAATACCCAGGAGTAGAGAAGAAGATTTTCAAAGAAATAATGCACTTTCACTATATGATCTATATAGCCCCCCCCCCCCCCCCCCCCAGCACCAGAACCCCTTACCCTGGGGCTATGAATTTCACAATTTTGGTAGAGTCACTCTTGCTTATCATAACTATGTATTTAATTTGTTTCAATAATACCAAGGAGTAGAGAAGAAGATTTTTAAAGAAATAATGCACTTTCACTATATGATCTATATACCCCCCCCCCCCCCCCCAGCACCAGAACCCCTGACCCTGGGGCCATGAATTTCACACTTTTGGTAGAGTCACCCTTGCTGATCATAACTCTGTATCTAATTTGTTTAAATAATACCCAGGAGTAGAGAAGAAGATTTTCAAAGAAATAATGCACTTTCACTATACGATCTATATAGCCCCACCCTAGCACCAGAACCCCTGACCCTGGGGCCATGAATTTCACAATTTTGGTAGAGTTACCCTTGCTTATCATAACTATGTATTTAATTTGTTTCAATAATACCCAGGAGTAGAGAAGAAGATTTTCAAAGAAATAATGCACTTTCACTATACGATCTATATAGCCCCGCCCTAGCACCAGAACCCCTGACCCTGGGGCCATGAATTTCACAATTTTGGTAGAGGGCTCAATGTTTATTACAATCATGTCAACAGTTTGACTGCTTGATGTCCAGGAGTAAAGTAGAAGATTTATAAAGATTGCATTAATTTTGATGGTTTTAGCCCCACCCCTCAGGCCCCAGGGGGACAGGGACCATGAAATTCACAAATTTTGTTTCCCTTCACACATAGATGCCATATGCAAAAATTGGCTGAAATTGGTTCAGCGGTTTCAGAGAAGAAGCTGAAAATGTTCAAATGTTAACACACGACGCACGACGCACGACGACGGACGAAAACAGATAGCAATAGGTCACCTGAGTGACTCAGGTGACCTAATTATGGAAATGTAACATCTTATAGGCTGCAGAAAACCGTATTTACCTTTAAGTTAATTACTGCGAAGAAACAGTACATAACTAAAAAATCATTTTCCATTGTAGTTATGTTCCCTGGAATTTGCACGAGGAATATCCAGGCGAATTTAACTTTTCAGGATTATTGGATGTAAGGTATGTGATACAAAACTCTATATATTATATATTTCAATATACAAAAAAAAAAAAAAAAAAAAAAAAAAATGCACCTGCGTATTAGATCCTCTTATTTTGTCATTACAGGGAGTTTATCCGACAAGCTAGCGAAGAAGGTTTATATGTAATCTTCAGACCGGGACCTTACATCTGTGCGGAGTGGGACTGGGGAGGCATGCCTAGGTACATTTAATGATAAAAAAAACTTCTGCCTGATGTTATTGTCACCGCTATTTTTCAGTGTTGATATTCCTTTTATATCCTCTTGCAACAAAAAGTTGAAACGTACTTGTAAACAGTAGCAAGTATTTTGACCATTAGTTTGAGTCTAACAAGTACATAGTATCAGGGATGGGGATTGCACTTTTTTCCGAACTTGATCTTTTACTATACGGTTCATTTTCTATGAAAATTTTCATTGAAATGCTGGTTGCATTCCCAAACCCATCCATTATTGTTTGCAGTTTAGTCAAAACCTTCTCCCAACATCAATGCATTCAATAGTTTTCTTGTCGAAAAGATCACCCCTTTTCACGAAATAGGATTTTCGAGTTTGGATTTTTTTTTTTTTTTTTTGATTGTCAAAGATTTTTCAGGTAAGCCCTCCCTTTCAAAAACGATGCTACGTCTCTGAATAACCCTTTAAATGAGAAGTGGAAACGCTGATCTGGGAACTAGAAATTCGTTTGTGGAGGACATATGTACCATGGGTACTCTAGTCTCCTAGCTGGCACACCGTTTCTGTTTAAGAATGGGTTACACTTCATTTTGATATTAATTTTATATTATGAATAAAGACCATTATATTGAACTCAAAATAAACCAAATTTTAGCTGGCTCCTGAAGGACCCAAACATGAAAGTCCGAAGTAACTACTCTCCGTACGTTGAAGCCGTGAAGCGTTTTCTGGACGAGCTGCTACCAAGAATAGTTGATCAACAGGTACATTATAATTTAAAACAATTTTCCTGGTTGGGGTGGACAAAGTCAAATCATGAAGTTTAGTATTTACAGGAGAATTCACGAGCATAATAATAAACAAAAAGAAATATCCACAAAGTTTTCGTATAAATCTATATACATGTATCGAATAGTTTAGGCTTTGGTTGCTGTCCCAGTCAAGTTTGCATCTTAATTTCTTCCATGTTTTAAACTGGTAGCCATATACATGTATTGTTCTTTCCAACTTTACAGCACGGTTGTGGTGGACCAATTATCGCTGTCCAGGTTGAAAACGAATTTGGCTCCTACAACACTGAGGTTGATCATCTCCACACCATTAGAGAGGTGAGTAGTGTCCTTTACAAGAGTGTTGATATTTCTTATGCCAAATTTGTACATGGCAATTGTCAAGTACAATTTTTGCATAAGAAATATCAAAATTGTTAATTGTTATGTACAAATATCAAGTTTTTTTTGTAAAGGACAGTAGCCATATTGTACATGTACAAAGGCGATACGTCCTCTACAGGAAACTGCTGGGTATAGATGTACTAAATTTGTTTTTCATATGGTGTTTTTTTGTTTGTATAGATTCTTTTGAAGAATGGTATTAAAGAACTTCTTCTAACCTCTGACAATATATTTGGATTGAAAAGAGCACCATTTTACAAATGTAAGGTCATAATCAGGCTCTCTAATTTTATGTTGTTGCTATTACATTTTCTGTTTAAGTTAACAAATAGATTATTCAAACTTAAAGATAAGAAACTAAAGAACAAATTTTATCCTAACACCCATTCTGTATATAGATGCCTTACCTACTGCTAACTTCCCAACTATGGATGATGGAGCTAAACTATTCAAAATGATTCGAGAATGGAGTCCCGAATTTCCTCTTATGGTCATGGAGTTCTGGCCCGGTTGGTTTGACCACTGGGGACAGCCACACAAAGGACTAGACATTCTAGGTTTAGTTTTTCTCGAGAGTCAATTTCAACGTACATCAATGGCATTTAAACTTACTAAAATGTATATATAGGAAATTTGCAAAATCCATGTAACAGACCGTGTGTGTGTTGTTTTATGGATTATATTTAATATGTTAATTTTCGAATTCAGATTTTATTGTCTTAATTAACATGCACACTGTACTGTTAATAATCCATGTTTTTATAATTTCTAGCGTTTGAAGCCTGTCTTTCCGGGATCCTGGATGCTGGAGGGTCTTTTAACATGTACATGTTCCATGGAGGAACAAACTTTGGTTTCATGGCTGGTGCTAATTATTTTGAAGGATCACACTACAAACCCGATGTTACAAGCTATGGTAATTTTTTTAGTACACAAGTTTATAAACTCAATAAAACAACTAATTACAACTAAAGGTTTTCAATAAAATTGAAAATGGTTTTATATATTATTTTATCCCTTGTGTCTTCTTTACTGAAAAAGAACCATCCATCTTGAATTCAGCGGGACTGGCAAAAGGATACCAAGATATGAAGCTGATACTCAAAATTTCAACATAAAAAATACAAAGTACATATATTCTCTTAATTGTTCAAAATGTCCACCAGCTACATAAGCATGATAAAGTTACTGTTTTTCTTCTGTGAACAGATTATGATGCACCTCTCTCAGAGGCAGGAGACGTCACACCAAAATATATGAGGGCCAGAGAAATAATACTGGAAAAGGGATTGAAGCCACAAGGTATATATTGTAAAAAAATGTTTATTATTATTATTGAACAATACTGAACAAAAGACGTTCAAAATAATATTTTTAATAATATGCAATCTTTCAATTTTTGCTAGACGTCCCCATTTAGGATTTGAAGAGCCGGCCATTAATATTTCTTTTGCATATATCTCGGAAACGAAAAAGAATATTTATGAATAGGTGTTGAACAAAAAGTGTTTAAAATCATGAAAGCTTTAAGATGATATCAAGAAAAAGCGGCTGACCACTCATATTAGGGGCCACAACGGGCTGAGAGTTTATATAAAATTTAGTTTTAATTTAAAGAATTTTGTTTTTGATTTTCATCTACACTGTAAAAATCATGTGAATTAAAAGGGCCACTTATTTTTGCACAGGAATAACATCTTTACCAGAACTTCCTCCAAATTTGCCAAAGAAAGCGTATGGTAACATTTTCAATTTTACAACATGTCAAAAATATAAAATTACTAACGAATTATAAAGTACTGAATTAAAAATGTTTACAAAGATTATTTTTAATGAGAGATCTTTTATCTAATACAGGTGAAATTGCAGTGTCTCAGTTTTTAGATTTAAAATCTATTTCGTCTCTAATAGTAAGTACAAAATAAGTATTTAACTCAAATGTTTTCTTTTTTTAAATTTCTTGCAAAATTTTTTTTTTGGTATGAAAAATGCTATTGCTTAAAAGAAGAAATAAATATTTTCAGCCTAAAAAATACGCACAATTCTACAGCTTGTTTTGATAGATGCATGTTTGTTTACCTTTGTATGTCATGTCTCTTTGCCAACTGTATTTTGTCAATAACAGATGAATAAAAAGCGAATGTGCAATTATTTTTTTTGAATTTGTATGAATAAAATATAAATACATTAAATGCTGGTGTTTCAAATTTTTAAATATTTTATAAAGACCCGAAATTAGAACGTAATGTGATAAATTTATTGCGGATCAGCAGTATACATTGACATAAGTAAAACATTCATTTATTTTTATTTTTTTCTTACACCAGTATTATATGTATTATATTTTTTTGAATTCTGACTCTTAAAAAATTATATTTTTACCAATGCTTTATAGACACCAATAAAGGCTTTAGAACCGGTTTTAATGGAAAACCTTGACTACCACCAAGGATACGGCCAGTGTTTTGGATACATATTGTATCGAGCTAAAATTACTGCAGGAGAAGAATTATTATTCAGTGAAATACCAAAGGACAGGACCCAAGTAGATTTTTTTTATGTAGATTAAAGAAGTCTCTAATTTATAAAGTGTGCGTGAGGTAGATTATTTGTTTTGCTGAGTGGGGATTTTTCAATATAGAAAATTTGATTTCAGGTGATAGTTAATGGAGAAGAGAAAAGCTTACTGGATTGGATGAGCAAAGATGGAAAAGTAGAAATTACCAATATTTTGGTAATTGTTGTTTGACAGCATCCATTAAAATTGAAAGAAAATTATTAATAGCCTTAAAGTTATCAATTAATTGAAATCAAATATGAAAAAGGAGAAAATAGAAGAAAAAAAATAGCTTACATAATTTCCCTATAGATATTAATGTAGTAACATTCGTTTTTTGAAATCTAAAAATTTCTTTGCCCTCAGTTTTATTTACTAATATGACATTATCTAATTTATAAAATGACTACATAACTTCAGGACAACAGTACGTTAGACATTATGGTTGAAAATCACGGAAGAGTAAACTATGTTGAATATGGTTCTAACAGATTCAATGAGGAGAGAAAAGGTGATTAAAGATATGTTAACCAAGCAGCATTCGTAAAACAATTGAATCTTTTTAATATTCCTTGTTGTGAAGACATTATGTGTAAAAGGTACATGTAATATTGTACATATTGTAACCTTAAAAATGTTTAAGCTAGAACACCTTGTGGATCTTTTTAACTTGACGATATATATTGTGCAGGGATTAATGGGTCCGTAAAGTTGGACGGAAAGGAGATAAAACAGTGGGACATATTTCCATTGGATTTCAAAACCAAACTATTGGACAGGTAAGACAGCAGCTTAAACTGATTTTGTTAAAAATAATCTGATATATTACTAGATGAAATAATGCGGAACACAAATACTATTTTCCTAAGTATCCGACATTGCGCGGAATGGAAACCAACCGCACTGACACCTAAAGGGCCAATGGTTCTGAGAACATCTTTACAGATAGATGACACTCCGTGTGATACATTTCTTGATATGAAAGTAAGTGCTAAGATCATACCTGCATGATTGTCTTACATATATACATTTAATTTATGTATTTATACACATATTTGAAAACATAACTTGATCAGCCGCCCATTCCGGACTTTTGGAAGTCTGTGTCTTTGTCTTCTGAAATGACAGTAGGGAAAGACTTCTTGCTGTTTTTCTTAGCTAATATTGTCAACTATTTTTGCGTAAACAGGGTTGGAATAAAGGCATAGTGTTTCTAAATGGCTTTAACCTTGGAAGATACTGGAAAATTGGACCTACAAGAACTCTGTATGTCCCTGCTCCGTTGTTAAAACGAGGAGAAAATGAGGTGCTGGATGTTACTTAGTAATTCAGTTTTCATTGTTTATTTAAATATAGTAAGTTGTAATATATTGCACTATCAGATTGATCTTTGCCTCATCAATGTTCACAGGAATAGCAAATACCAATGAATTAAGCTATAGCATAGCAATGAATGAAAATTAATAAGAAATAGCTAGAAGATAATGTATCCTAGGTGATATAGTTTAAAGATTCAAAATAGTCTCATGACAGTCACGAATTGCGCTGAAAATATTAAGTTTAATAAAAATATGCAAGATGTACTAGGTCGTCTTAAAACTTCTTCAGGGCAGACTCTAATGTCCATGGGAATAATATTATGGATGCTTGTGAAAAAACAGATATTATTACTGATAAGTAAAAAAGAAAATGTTAAATGATCTTGAAAATTTTAACTAGGGATGTCAACGAATATTCGAACATTCGAATATTCATTCGATGGGTTGATATTCGAATATAGATTTAAGATTCGAATATTCGGTGATACATATTTTATAAAAAGAAGTACTGTGATTAATAAATTTTGATTAAATGAAAACCTAAAACTAAAAGGCGAGAAGAGTATACTTATCAAAATAAATTTAATTGATCATTGAATGAATGTCTGATAGAATTACTCCGTAATTAATATTGTAAAGGGCTCAATTTCAGAATAAATGTGTAAATTACTTGATTATCTAGGTTGTACATAATCCTGAATTTTATATTCATTATCGGTAAATTATTACCTAGGGAAATTGTCTATGGAAATATTTGTTTTTATTTTAAAAATATTTTATCAAAGATTATTATCACATCTCTTAGTAGGCTGATAATTGTAATTAATTACACGTATTGAAATCTAAACAGTATAC